>NC_137826.1:57194221-57499221 GCF_963921795.1 Nannobrachium achirus
GCATCCCCCCCACACACACACACACACTCTACAAGCTCCCAACGTGTCACATTAGCAGATCTACAAGCTCACAACGTGTCACATTAGTAGATCTACAAGCTCACAACGTGTCACATTAGCAGATCTACAAGCTCACAACGTGTCACATTAGTAGATCTACAAGCTCACAACGTGTCACATTAGTAGATCTACAAGCTCACAACGTGTCACATTAGTAGATCTACAAGCTCACGAAGTGTCACATTAGTAGATCTACAAGCTCACAACGTGTCACATTAGTAGATCTACAAGCTCACAACGTGTCACATAAGCAGATCTACAAGCTCACAACGTGTCACATAAGCAGATCTACAAGCTCACAACGTGTCACATTACCAGATCTACAAGCTCACAAAGTGTCACATTCTGCTTGTAGTTTGTCTGTTTTCGCAGAATGTTTGTCTCAGAACAATACGTTCTGAAGCTTGGATGTAAGGCCGTGGATCTAGGGCTGTCTGAAGCTTGGATGTAAGGCCGTGGATCGGGCTGTCGCGGTAACATAAGTAAAACTGTTCTGAAGCTTGGATGTAAGGCCGTGGATCGGGCTGTCGCGGTAACATAAGTAAAACTGTTCTGAAGCTTGGATGTAAGGCCGTGGATCGGGCTGTCGCGGTAACATAAGTAAAACTGTTCTGAAGCTTGGATGTAAGGCCGTGGATCAGGGCTGTCGCGGTAACATAAGTAAGGCCGTGGATCGGGCTGTCGCGGTAACATAAGTAAAACTGTGGTGCAATAAAGTGGCTCAGAAGTGCGATATGCGATAATATTGCAATGGCCGACGCCTCCCTTTTTTAAATAGTAATTTTATTCTGAAATTACTATAAGCAATAAACAAAAGTTACACTAAATAAGCTTTACAGTGTTGCTTTTTAAATGGCAGAGATGGCAGTTTTTAAACAATTTTAAACAATAAAACAATTAAACAATTACTGTAGCTGTATTTTAATGTTAAAATCTTCATTGATTTAATAACAGTGTAAAACGAACGCAGTAGGCTAACATATTTAATGCAAATAAAAACACCTTGTCCACCAGTCTTCTTTTTGTCCCCACCCCAAAAAAACAAACTTAATGTAGCAAGTAGAAACAGGCCTATTAACCAAAGAACCAACAATGGCCTAACAGCACGAGCACAATAATCTTAACGTAATGCTTTGTGACAATTTTGTTGGGAGCTGCTTTGCGTTATTGTCTGCCCCCTTGCGGTTTGAAATTGTAATATTGTGGTATGCGATTATTGCGATAGCCACATGTGGATCTGTTCTGTTTCATACTGCAGTGGTGCTCTCACTCAAAATGCCTGTCTGTCTGTCTGTCTGTCTGTCTGTCTGTCTGTCTGTCTGTCTGTCTGTCTGTCTGGTCTATATATATGTATTAATCTGGTGTAATCTATGATGGTAATGACAGACAGCGTTGAGTTGTTCCACGCGTCCATTAGAGTGGGGTAACTGCAGGGCAGGGGTGGGGTGATGGGGGTTATGGGGTGTATATTTAGGCTCTACTGGGGGTCTATCTTGGGACGTAAGTGGAGGAGCGGGACCCCCCCCCCCCCCCCTGTCGGCCTGTTAAAGGGCAAACAGCTGTCCGTCACACGCAGGGGTTTAAAAGTGCACCGTGATGTCATCAGTGGTGGACTGGAGCACAGGAAGTGCACTGTGATGTCATACATAGCAGCCGGTATATACGGTACTGCTGCGTGATTATGGATCCCACTGGGAAAGCTGGATAACCACGCCCCGGACTCATTTTTGAAGCTTGTGATTGGCTGAACCGGACGTAGGGAGCGCTCCGTTGTAGTCTCTTGGACCGCGCAGACTGTCTGTCTGTCTGTCTGTCTGTCTGTCTGTCTGTCTGTCTGGTCTATATATATGTATTAATCTGGTGTAATCTATGATGGTAATGACAGACAGCGTTGAGTTGTTCCACGCGTCCATTAGAGTGGGGTAACTGCAGGGCAGGGGTGGGGTGATGGGGGTTATGGGGTGTATATTTAGGCTCTACTGGGGGTCTATCTTGGGACGTAAGTGGAGGAGCGGGACCCCCCCCCCCCCCCCTGTCGGCCTGTTAAAGGGCAAACAGCTGTCCGTCACACGCAGGGGTTTAAAAGTGCACCGTGATGTCATCAGTGGTGGACTGGAGCACAGGAAGTGCACTGTGATGTCATACATAGCAGCCGGTATATACGGTACTGCTGCGTGATTATGGATCCCACTGGGAAAGCTGGATAACCACGCCCCGGACTCATTTTTGAAGCTTGTGATTGGCTGAACCGGACGTAGGGAGCGCTCCGTTGTAGTCTCTTGGACCGCGCGAGGTGCACCAAAACCCAATTATCATTGCGTTTATCGTGCGCTTTCCCAGGCCGTAAGGCCTGAGCATAAATATAACGATTGCATTCACCACGGCCACTCGCACCTGCGGCGCTCGGGGGCGAAGAGCAGGACCAAGGTCCGCTGGCCTTCGCGCCGCTTGCAATGTCGTGGACAATAACTGTGAAAACGAGCGCTCTATGCCGTTTCCATCCATCTTTCCCAGTGGGATCCATAATCAGGCGGTACTGCTACCATAACTACCATAACAGTGTAGCACATGGAACCAAATGGACTCTGTGGTATATCAAGGTTCAAGGTTGTACTTTATTGTTACATCTTTGGAAAAGGTACATCAGTAAAATGTATTTTTGTTCGGCATCGATTACAGACAAAGCAGTGGTATATATAAAATAAAGCAGAACAACAGAAAGCAACACATCTAAAGATAAAATAATAAGTAATATGACTTAGGAAAGAAAGAGAGTGCAAATGCAAAAGAGCAAAGAGAATGAGAAAAGCATCTCAGCTGTACATGTGCATAACACATGTTTGGTGTATTTTATACACCAATGTCATGTTTTCCCCGTAGTAGCAACAACTGTGCTTTAACTTTTTGTAAACAACTATATTTTATATATGTGACGGAGAGAGTCGCAGCCCCAGCCTTGAAGCCTCAAAACTCTAGTATCTCCCCCGGATCAAAAAGATGTCTCTTTGGTCTAGTGGTTAAGATATTGGACTTTCACGTGGGAGACCCGAGTAGGAACCCGGGTGGGGAGGTTCGGATCACCTCTGTATGTATTACATAATATTTGGTTCCATTTGTACACTCTCAGAGTTACAGAAATAGCCAACAATAGCAGATCTACAAGCTCACAACGCCTCGCACTGCAAGGCGTTGTGAGCTTGTAGATCGTCTATTTTCGGCAAAGAGGTTTTGTGTAGAGGGGAAAAAGAGCAGACCAAGTACAGAGTGAAAGGTCAAGTTTATTATGTATTGACGGTTCAAGTGGTTAAATATCTGAAAACACAAATTGACATGAATCCAAAATACACTGATGATTGTGCTGTCAAACGATGAAACTATATGGGATCTATGAACAGGTTGTGGGGGGTCCCTGCTCCATCTCTCTCTCTCAACTAAGGGGTCCTTGGCCTGAAAACGTTGAAGACCCCAGGTGTAGACAGAAAGCATGATGGTACAACATGGTGAAACATTCAGCAACAATACAAAGCTCACAGAGTGTCCATGTTGCAATATGTCAGCTATTTCTGGCGAAGGCATTTAGTGTAGGAGAGCAAAAACAGCACAGGCGTGCTCTGGGGAGCTCTGGGGAATCCCTCCAACTAAGTATATAAGTATAGTTTTTTTATAGTATTTAAGTATTAAAGGGGTTTAAGTGGTGTTAAAGGTGACTGTTGTGGAGACAGTAACCAGAGAACTGGTCTCATGTTGTTTTTGTTTTGTTTTGTTTCTGAGAACGGGGGCTGTTTCCCAGTTTTTATTTGCACCCGTTAAAGACGCACCGTCAGGGCCCATGGCAGTGGCCCAAGAGGTAGAGCGGTCGCTTGGCGACCGTAAGGTTCCCCAGTTCGATCCCAGGCTCCCCCAAAGTTACTGCCGAAGTGTCCTTGAGCAAGACACTCAACCCCTGCTTGCTGATAGGTGTTGTTGTATGTACTGGGAGCTTGCATGGTTTCCTCCGCGGTGTATGATGCTCTGTAATCTATTGGTGCTCTGTAAAATGCCTTGGATAAAGGCGCTTTACTGTAAAGCACCATTTACCATTTACTTGGTAAAAGTGGCCAGTTCTTCTGACACCAGCCAAGGCAGCCATACAGCATCCATGAGGCTGATGTGGACATGCAGTAATTTGTGTGTGAACGACATAACACAAGTTCTATTGTGAATACAATATACTGTACTTCCTTTGAATCTTCAAGTATTGTATGACAATACTACCGGTATTGGCCTCACTTTTTTCTTCAGTTCAATGTTGAAAATGGGTGGTTTTCCCTTTTAATTAGTTTAAAGACATTTATACATGTACATATTATGTATCTATTTTTTCCCACTAAAACTTTTTTAGACCAGTTTTCAACGACTAAGGCCATGGCTACACGGAGCTGGATATTTCTGAAGTTAGACTTTTTTTTGTGCTGTTGGGGCTTGCAGCCACATGAAGCTGGATATTTCGGCCGCGAAGCTGGATATTTTTTAAACCGGATAAATAAGTGAAGACATTGAAAAATATCCGATTCACTGGATCCGTGTAGACACGGTACCCGGATATCTCTTAAGACTTTACTGTGTGTGTGTGTGCTTGTCCCCTAGTGGAAGTCTGGGGACTCAGATTATTTTAGACCTAGATATCTTTGTCGTGTGGACGTAGATATTTTTCTATGTGGATATCTGAAAAAACGGGATATATGAAAAATCCAGCTCTGTATAATCCTTTTTGCTCTGTGCTGTGAACATTCATGTCTAAGCAATGTGTCTGCTGAAGTACAGTACAGTACAGTACAGTACAGTACAGTACAGTACAGTACAGTACAGTACAGTAGACACCTGGGAGTGGTGTCAGGTTCTTCTGTATAATTCTAACTGCTAGTGTTTGTGTTTGACTGAACAGGGAGAAGCCAAGGAGGGGAGAACAGCAGACTCTACCGTGAACCCAACCCTACAGGAGAACGGGACCGGAGCCAGAGAGCAAGGTAGACTAAACACATCCACTGCAGCCACACAGTATCTTACTGTTTACTAGTAAGACGCCCTAAGGGCACAGGCGTGTGCCGTGCACACATCTGCCTGGGTGACAGCAGACTGCTGGGCGAGCGCTGGCGCTTTGGCATGGGATCAACTTTGACCCAAAACAAATGCACAGACCTGGTTGGTTGTTTAAAGGACAACTCCTCCCTAAAATTTAGGGAGGAGTTGTCCTTTAAACAACCAACCAGGTATGTGCATTTATTTATTTATTTATTGGGCTTACTTTCCTACGTATATTGATCCAAAAAAACTGTCCAAAGTTGTGCCAAATGCTCACCCCAAAATATTATTTATGAGATTGTGGTGGCTTGTGTGGAACAACCAAGGCATGAATGTGTTTGTAATGACAACTAGTAACATGTTCATGGAAAAGAAAATCACTTTTGACCACAACAGATAGTGTAAAAGTGATAGGCTTATAGGCTCCACTCTATGCTATGAGAGCTGCTGGGTTCTGCTGGGGAAACTGGAAAACAGGGGCATTTGTGCCTAATGGACCCCATGGCCAGTAATTTGGGATCAATATAAGTAGGAAAATGAGCCTAGAAGTGATTTAGGGAGGAGTTGTCCTTTAAGTTGGACAAAATGTGGACGTCTGACATCATAGATGTCTGATGTCATAGACCACAGGAGACTGGCACAATATGTCCATATATGGGCATTTCCAGATATGGGCTTAATTGTCTATTTACTACCTGTAAAGCCTGTATCATAGTCGGGTCCGAGGTGGAAGGCTTTACACCGCGGTGTAGTCTTTTTGAGTCTTTTTGAGTCATGAAACTACAACGTTACATCATTCCTCACGGTGGAGAGCTTTACACCGTGAGTCCCAACACATCTCTCTGTTTTTACTATCAGACAGACAGGCTCTACACCCCGTTCACTGATTGGTCGACCTGAACCGGTCTAGACGGGGTAAAGGACTTCACCGTGGGCCGTGACTATGATGGCCTGCACTTATTTTCTGACTTGAGGTGGAAAGCTTTCCACCTCAAATTTGCGGTGGATAGGTCTCCACCGTACACTCTGATACGGGCTTAAGGGTCCATTTGGTTCCATTTGTCCACTCTCAGAGTTACAGACCCACGAGGATCCATTTAGTTTTAGCTGGGGACCCCCCTAGAACTCCCTCAAGGACCCCTGGGCCCCCACTTTGAGAACCAATGAGTTAGCAGATAATATAGGCTCTTAAAGCTTCTTAAAACAGATTACACACCCCATAAGGTTTACGTTTGTTAAACTGACGTGATATTGATACGTTTCATTTGTCATTTTAGAGCTATTCAAAAGTCCAGATACCCTCTATACACTTAAACTTTAAGTTGGTTTATTTACTGTTAAGAAACAATGTTGCACGTTAAGTTAATCTGGGGACCCTCCCAAAATAATTTGGAGACCCCCCTGGGGGTCCACTGCCCTAGGGTGCACCCACTTTGAGAAACCCGCCCTAAATAACACCCAGGTGTGTGTGTGTGTGTGTGTGTGTGTGTGTGTGTGTGTGTGTGTGTGTCAGTGTTGTTTTTGACAGCAAATTTTGATTTAGTTTTAGTCATAGTCTTTTGAATAAAATGTCATTTAGTTTTAGTCATAATTTAGTCACCTGAAAAGTGTTTGTTTTAGTCTAGTTTTAGTCGACTAAATATCATAAAAGTTTAGGCGACTAAATCTGCGTGCGTGCGTGCGTGCGTGCGTGCGTGCGTGCGTGCAGGAGGTTCCACCACCACACAGCAGGAGGGCTCCCAGGTAGACGCTGATGTAAGAGAGGAGCAGAGCACAGCTGAGGCTGTCATCACCGTGCACGCT
Organism: Nannobrachium achirus; assembly: GCF_963921795.1. Lineage (NCBI taxonomy): Eukaryota > Metazoa > Chordata > Actinopteri > Myctophiformes > Myctophidae > Nannobrachium > Nannobrachium achirus. The sequence goes on from NC_137826.1 coordinate 57,201,146, forward strand.
CCTCTCAACGTGCACGCTCCTCTCAACGCCACCGAGGCCTTGGCTGCCAGCGTCACAGAGGCAACGTTGTCAACACCAAAGACGCACGACGGTCGGTCTCTGCAGCTCGCTGCCCTTTGTTTCCACGTGCTGTGTTGTTGTGTGCGCACGTGTATGCATGTTGTCTTGTCTACTCTGTATACATGGAACGTTCGTAACGTGTGTTTATGTTGGGGCCCCCACTCTAAAACGAGATGGCACATCTCAAGTGGTTAATCCTGATAAAGAAACTTGAATCATCATGTGGTGATATAGCCTGGCGGGGCCTGACATCATACTGTGTTCACTCACTCATTCCTTCCCCAGTATAACGTCTGGCCTTCGGCCTATTGGCAGCTTGAAAAGTGGGCGGGAGTACTTGCCTTGACAGACAGACTCCTCTAACCAATCAGCGTGGCAAAACATCTCTCAGCCAGTCGGAAGAACGGCAAACAAACACGTCTTTTCGGCCGATGAACTCCGCTAGCGCATACTCTGTGTTCCTTTTTAATTGTTGTAATTGATTCCAACTCTGAAATAACTGCACTTATTGCTTGTTTTATCGTTAGTGTTAACTGTTACACTTGTTGCATCGCGAGGGCAGCCATTGTTGTTTTGAAAATGCTGCAGCATGCATCTACGTCACCGTCTACACATGGACCAATCAGGGAAAGCTTTTCACTTGTTGTCAGGAAGACTACGTTTGTTGTGCGGACAGCAGTCACTGATTGGCCCTGATCAGAAAATAATCAGTATACTCACTGCCTATATCTGGAAGGCCAGACGTTATACTGGGAAGGAATGAGTGAGTGAACGCAGTAAGACGTCAGGCCCCGCCAGGCTAGTGGTGATAGGCTGTGTGAAGGCTGTGAGAAGGCTTAGAATGTTATTTATTTTACTTTCCGTATGCAGTGATGACCAGTGTTACTGGATACAGTGTTTGTTTGTTTGTTTGTTTCACTTACAAGAAGATTTAAAACAGTTTACAAAGATTTGGAAAACGTGAAGGAGATGCCTAAAAGCCCTCCAGGGGCTTGAGAAGTGGCATTCTCCAAAAATGTTACATTCAAACGATTAAATTACAACAAAGTAGAATATATTTATCCTTTAAACATAAAACAATAGACATGTCATACAGATGAAAAGACTGAGTAAAAAGAAGAAAATAAATTATTTCACAACAATAAACAGTCAAAGACACACAGAAGATTAACCTCTTAAGGAAAATAATTAATAGACCCAGGTTCATTTAGTAGAGCATATGGAAAGTATATACTGGAAATGATTTCAGGACCTTCTTAAATTGATGAGAAGACAACTCACATAGATATGATGGCAGAGAATTGTATATGTTTGACCCTCTGAAGCCTATATCAAATTGAGTTTGAGACGTACATGCTTTGGTGGTCTGAGGTCATTTGCGCCACATGTTGGATAGTTATGGACCTGAGAATTACGCCCAACTATATTATGAAGAAATGAGGGAAGGGTTCTCTCCAACGAGCCATGAACAAATAGACCAATTTGAAGATGGTTGACTTGAAAAACACTGAGGACACCTAATGGAATAAACAAAGGTTGAGATGAATGTCTTGGATGAACACATGCCAAAAATGAATAATATGTTTCTCAGACTGGAGCGTTTATCCTCATTCAGGGCCAATAACATGGTGTTTTTGGGAAGCGACAAACATTCTATTATCTTTCCATCTGGCATACATGAGTGAATGAATGAATGAGTGAATCAATCATCAATCAATCAATCATTTCAGTGTCTGAACTGAAGGAGGCGGGGTCTCAAGTTATCCAGGAAGTGTCAGACCCCGTCCCGGGGGCCGCCGTGCCTCATCTCCCCCTCACGGCGGCCACCAAGCCTGGCCCGGAGTGTCCACCCGCTGCCCAGGATGCTGCTCCACCCAGACCTCCACCCGCTGCCCAGGACGCTGCTCCACCCAGGGCTCCACCCGCTGCCCAGGACGCTGCTCCACCCAGACCTCCACCCGCTGCCCAGGATGCTGCTCCACCCACAGAGGAAGGCCTCAAACCGGGACGATATCCCTTCAGACGCGGTGAGCCTCGAGATCACTGTTCTATGACTCTATTGTTCTATTAATCTATTGTTCTATGATTCTATTGTTCTATTAATGTATTGTTCTATAGATGTGTTGAACCACAAGATCACTGTTCTATGATTCTAATGTTCTATTGTTCTATAGACAAAACAAGATTTAAATAATTCATCAATTTAACATTTTTTCGAAAGTATTTCATATGCACGAAGCTACATGTTGTGAGCTTTTAGATCTGCTATTTTCAGTAGTTTGGATCCATTGCGGTTCAAGTGTTCTTTAACTTTTAATCTTTATATTTCTTTTGTTAATTCATTGCTATTATGTCTCTTTGATATGTTTGTTCTTAATAATCTATTAAATGAGACAACAACTTGATGTTCTTGAAGTCGGAGGGGATAAGTTCCCTCAGCGTTGACAGGAGAGATGATCAGAGGAGCAGAGTTTCTACCACCATCATTAAGACGTGGACAGAAGAATGGAAAGAGTTTCTCAGTGAAGATGTAGCCAGTAAAAGTGTAGAAACAATCTCTGGTCTCCACGTCATAAACTGGTGATAAACATCAGAGCCCAGTGATAAACAGCATACGTAGAAGGACCAGAGGCTCAGACCAGGACTATAAATCACATGCCATAATCATCCATCCATGACAGAGACAACTCCAGTTAAACACCCAGGACTACGCTCCACTGACAGATGGATGAACCGTGGCCAAGATGTTGTTACCAGCTTCCTTTCTCTTCATGTTTTAGTCTTTTGAATGAAATTCCATTTAGTTTTAGTCATATTTTAGTCATCTGAAATGTCTTAGTCTACTTTTAGTCGACTGCATATAGCCTACGATGTTCGATTTTAGTTTTTGAGCGCCTTTTTTGGCGTCGTAATGGCAGATTTTATTAACTCTTTTCGAGCCACGACCCCCAAAATAATCATATTTTAACTGCGACATCTAGATCGGCTATTTTCACAATTTCTAACTCAAATATTTGACCGTTTGGCAAATGTTTAGTCGTTTTAGAGTCCTTAAATTGTCACACCATATATGTGCAGATACCCTCTATACACTTAAACTTTGTGTAGGTTTGTATACTGCTGAGTGAGAAAACAATGTTGCACATTAAGTTAATCATTTGGGGACCCCCCAAAATAATGTGGGGACCCCTTGGGGGTCCCAACCCACAGGTTGAGAACCATTGTTCTAGTTAACATTGTCTTTTTGATGTGTGTGTGTGTGTGTGTGTGTGTGTGTGTGTGTGGGTGTGTGTGTGTGTGTGTGTGTGTGTGTGTGTGTATGTATGTGTATGTGCGTGCGTGCGTGCGACATCTCCGTCCTCAGCAGAAGCCTGCGAGCCCCTGCCGCCCCAGGAGCATCAGGCCACGCCCCCTGCGCCCCAGGCCACGCCCCATCTCCCCCTGAGCGCCGTGACCAAAGGTTCGGCGGCGGCCGACTCTCTGGCGCCACCCGCAGCGTCCGCGATGCCGTTGCCAACACCTGCGGTGCCGTCGCCAACACCTGCGGTGCCGGAGTCTCCTGCGGTGAAAGCAGGAGAATATCCATTCAGACGTGGTACGGTAATAAAAGACACAATAGCTGCGTATACATGACAGCTTCATCCCAATCTGATCTAAATAAACCCGATTGAAGGTATTGGATCAAGTGTTTACATGGGGTGAGATCAATCCGATCTGGTGTTTACATGTGCCCACTTTTAAATTGTGTTGTGATCGCATTTCCCTGTATCCATTAATAATAATAGTAATAATAATGGAGCCTAATGCAAATGCACAGCCCCACCAAAGTGGAAAAAGCTTCTGTATAGGCCTAAATGTAGGCCTATCATTATTATAAATCATCATCACGTCACAAAATCCATATTTGCGCCCGACGGCCCATAGAACATAATAGGCTTCATGGACAAGTGCATTCACGATAATAAACAAAAAGTCTGTATAGTTAAATACTTTTAAAATCGACTCTTATATCCCCTTAACCCAGTCCCCTTTAAATATTATTTATCTGATATAGGATATAGCATAAAGGATATTTTGATCGGGTTTATTTAGGTGTATACATGGAGAATTAGATCGGATTTATCTAAAATCTTGTTTTTAATACGATTAGAAGCGTCCATATAAACGGGGCTAGTGACACATACAGTATTAGATGACATCTAACCCAGGGGTGTCAATTGGGTATGGCAGGGGTATGCAGCTGCCACACTCTGGGTCCAGGGGGGGAACATAAAAGTTACTTTTAAATATAAATCCATGAATGTCTCTTTGTCTATTTGTTCTGGTTATTATGTTGTTAAATTACAGTAAAATAATGGTACAGGTGCAATTCATTATTGTTAATTGTGGCACGTTTACTAACATGCCAAGTTTAGCTGCACTTGAACAACTGTTCCAGGCTGCCATATCCAGTCCAAGAAACCGTAGAAACGGGGGAAAAAATGTTATGTACTTAAAATAAAATAAAATAAATGTATCATGCCTGTTGCTAAGGTATGGCAACATGACTGGTGTCTTGCACGCGCCTTCGCCAGCGTACAAGACACCAGTCATGTTGCCATACCTTAGCTTTTTCTGAACTGACGCCACTGATCTAACCCCCCAATTATTTGGCTAAAGAGTGCCACCATTCACTTACGCCAGTGTTTCTCAACCTTTTTTTCTGCATGGGCACACTTCTCATGTCCCAAGAATCCATGGGCACACCAACATAATACAGGGGTGTAAATATCGCCACTGTCGGGAAGAAACCTTGTATCTCCAAGTTTCAAATGTGTACGTTTCTTCACAGAGTAAAGCCCTGCTTCATCATACAAGGCTGTTGTACAACAGTAGTGAAAACAGCCGATCGGCTGTTTTCACTAGTTTAAATCATTTTTAAAATGATAAATGCAATACTGGCTTTCAAGCAGTTTCAAGGGGCACACTTGACCCTTCTCAGGGGCACACCAAAGGTCCCCAGGCACAGTGGTTGAGAAACACTGACTTACGCTTTATTTTGAAAGAGCCCAAAAGAGGCGATCCCCGGAAGCCACGTGCGCATGCATGTTGTGTAATCTGACGGTAGTAAAATGGACGCTAGTTTGTTTTCTTTCGGTCGCGAAACTAAAATCCTAACCGTGGCATATCATCACGGCCCAGTGTCGCTGTGAAAAAGAGCGGCTCTCGGCCTTCTTGGTGTTCTGGAAGCAGATTCCGAGATAAAATATTTGCTTCTGGGGGGTCCCCGATACATCATATTTCGAGATGGGGGTCCGTGGCCAAATACATGTAATTTTCGGGGTCAGTTTCAGTTTCAGTTTGTTTTTATTTATAGTACAAAATCACCCCGAGGGGTCTCTGTGCACTTCACAACAGGGCAATACAAACACAATTTAAAAATGTCATTGATGTGAAATGTCCTTGACATGAAAATGAATTGAGAACCATTGACATAGAAACATGTTTTTCAAAAACCTTAAAAGTATTTACAGTAGAAGACATTTATAGAATCGGGTCAAAATATTCAAAGGCTTGCACAAATTTTCAAGATTCATTTTTTTTTTTTTTTTAAATAGCAGATGTACACAGTGGCGTCAGTTCAGCAAAAGCTAGGGTATGGCAAAGATGGGAGTCTTCATGGAAAAGAGGCATTACATTTTGTATAACACGGTTCTATTGTGAAAATAGCAGATCTACATGCTCACAACGCCTCGCACTGCATAACACATTTCTATGTCTGGAAAAAAAAAGAGTTTTGTCAGTTTTTTTACACAGCTTTCTACGTTTTCTTGGGCTGGATATGGCAGCCTGGAACGGTTGTTCAAGTGCAGCTAAACTTAGCATGTTAGTAAACGTGCCACAAGTAACAATAAAAAATGTGTTGCACCTGTGCAGCTGACCTGCGGAACCTGGGAATATACCATTCTGTCAAGATGGGGAGAATAAAAGCGTGGAGACTACAATTATAATACCTTGTTAAAGTGACCATTTTGTTACATTTTGCATTTGTAGTTATTTTAATTTAATTTTACATAACCAGCACAGACAAAGAGACATTAATGGATTTATGTTTAAAAGTAACTTTTATTTTCCCCCCTGGACCCAGGGTATGGCAGCTGCATACCCCTGCCATACCCAATTGACACCCCTGGATATACAATTGAGCTTGTATATTTGCTACTTTTTAATAGTTAGAGCATAAAATAACAGTTAACGTAATAATGCTAATGTTAATGTGTTCTTCCTCTCAGATCAGAGTGAAGCTAAGCCCTACCTGCCTCTCACTGCCATGACCAGACCCAGCACCACAGCACCCCCTGGTGGCGCCACCATGCCAGCTCTGTCTCCCTCCCTGGCAACCAAGGCTCCTCCCAGTCACCACCTGCCAACACAACAAGCCCCTCCCCCTCCTGTCAAACCCGGGGAATACCCCTTTAAGTCAGGTCAGTGTCAAATCCGGGGAATACCCCTTTAAGTCAGGTCAGTGTCAAATCCGGGGAATACCCCTTTAAGTCAGGTCAGTGTCAAATCCAGGGAATACCCCTTTAAGTCAGGTCAGTGTCAAATCCGGGGAATACCCCTTTAAGTCAGTGTTAAAGGAGTAGTTCACCCCCAAAATTACTTTTTTTCTCTATCGGTTACTCACCCCATGGAGACTATTTTTATTTTAATTTTTTGTCGCATTCCTAAGCCAATAATTTGATTATAATAAATGTACCCCCTTTGATTCTGGATGGTATCAATGGGCCTACAACGAGTCTGCTGACATGATTGGCTTAGGAATGCGACAAAAACTAAAAAATATATTATTGAACTCAAGTCTCTATGGGCTGAGTAATCGTTAGGAAAAACAAATCATTTTGGGGGTGAACTACTCCTTTAAACGTGGGGAATACCCCTTTAAGTCAGGTCAGCACTCACTGTTAGATCAGTGCTGCGACACTTATAATAGATGTAATATAACATATAAAAATACTGTATATAATGACATAAATAGTCCCATTAACCCTGTCAGCTATGGCAGTGGTTCTCAACATTTTCAGGCCGCGATCCCAGAAAATCTAAAACTTTCCACGGACACATTTGTCCGACGTCCGTGTTCGGACACAGGGACGTGCTGGGCCCCTGATTCAGCCCGGGAAAAAGAGTTGGAGAGGCCCTCATTGTGCGCTGCGCTATAGAGAGATATCTCTCTCTATAGCGCTGCTGCTACTCAAAGATTTGCCATTTCAGATCATGACAAGTGACAAGCCACTGGGCCAATTACATGAGTTATATTTCATCGTTGTCGGGTATGTCTAAAACCGTTTGTATTTATCATTAAAAATGATTTAAACTAGTGAAAACAGCCGATCTACAAGTGTGCTTGTAGATCGGCTGTTTTCACTACTTTTGTGCAACGGCCTTGTATGATGAAGCAGGGCTTTGCTTTGCGAAATAATCTACAAATTTGAAACTTGAACGAAGGCCGACATTTTATTTTTATTTTTTTCCTAATGGCCGGCCTGGACGGGCCGGGAATGAACCGGCCGTTCGGGAATTGTCCCGCTTTTCCCAATGGCCAGCACGTCCCTGTTCGGACATAGGCTATTGATGACCCCTGGTCATTGACCATCTATGTTATGTCATTGCTGATTTGTCAGCTCAGATTTTACATCTATGTTTTGTCATCTCTGATTTGTCATCTCTGTTATGTCATCTCTGTAGCGTCGTCACCCAGTCCCAGACTGAAGAGGAGCATCAGCTTCCCCCAGTCCTCAGGTAAGAAAAAATAAGTAAGGTTGTGTTTGTTTACGTACAGACCAGTACTAGAAAAAGGTTTTCAGCTCTTTCAGAAACAGATCTACAAGCACTTCTGCCACATTTGATTGTGTGACGCTGTAGTATGATGATCAAGTAGGACGTTAAAAAAAATTACGTCACAGACAGAACGGCCCATACTAGTAGATGCACGTGTGTCAAGTTTGCACTGCTCACTTCAAACTGTTGCGATTTTTATTAGTTTATTTTATTTTGAAACATGTAGCACCTACTGTAAATGTATCCCATTCAATTAATGCAGATTTCCCCCAGGTGTAGGCCTATCAGTACTTACTGTACTTACAGATCTGTGCTCATCTGACTGCGTGAAACTAGACTAGTTTCCTTCTCTAGTTTTATTGTTTTATAGGGTTTTCCGTTTTCTCTGCAGAGATGAATTTACTCCCCTCTAAAACACCTGTGAAGACTTCTTTCTCCCCCAGCTTTGACAAGTAAGATCACATCATGAATTAATCGGAGGCCTTAGGGTTTTTTCGTGCTAATCAGTCTAAAAGCACCACATTTTGCACAGATGTAGCCCAGGGCTTACTCTAATGATTTAGCTAGGGCGCCCGAGTCGGCGACCTTTGGGGTCACCACAGCTCCAGAAAACACCCACAGAACTCTGAAGTGATGACTCATCACTTTTCATCACTAAACCATCATTTTCTGGGGCCATTTCTAACCCAAGGAATATTTTTTGTGCAAAACAAATCATTGCAATGGATTCAGCATCATGACAACCCCCTAGTTAGACACCTCACATCCAACTAAAATATACAGGAAAAAAATATATTTCTGGGTATTTTCCTCCTGCATAGAAAGTCAATGGGAGCCCAACTTGATTTGGCCGCTGTGGCGACCCCAAAGGTCACAAACTCGGGCGCCCTAGCTAAATCATTAGAGCATGCCCTGGGCTACATCTGAGCAAAATTTTGTGTTTTAGACTGATTAGCACGAAATTACCATTCTATCTCCCTAAGGCCTCCGACTAAATGGTCCAAGGGTCATTGCCACGCTGGCTTGTGGTGGACATTTTTTAAAACATTCTCGCGGAGCGACCGGGCAACGCAAACGGGCGCCTCGGTATCTTTGCACCAGCTGGAAAAATCCATCTGGAAAAATCCAGCTGAAGCGACCTTCGCTTCCCCTCCACTCCACCCAACCTCGCCTACCAGGCTTTCTGGGGGAAAGCCTGGTGTTCGTTCACAACAGGCCGTTTGGTTTCTGCCCAGCGCGGAAACCACTAGAAGAAGCGATTTGATTTGGTTCCCTCCGTTTGTTTCCCCAATCCCTATTAAAATGCTCCAATAGCCTACTGTAGTCTTTCCAGTCGCTACGAGTTGGACTAAAAGATGCATATACCAAACACATTTTCCAAAAGCAAAACTACTCCGCATCGAGGAGTTTATTAGGTAGGCCCTAAAAGTATGTCCTTGAGCGCAGGGGAATTATTTTGGGTTAAAACTGTTTCCGGTGGATAGTTCTGGCAAATTGTAGTCTTTGAGCACTACAACATGACGTTTTGAGGTTTCTGCTCCAGACCGGTTACAAGCCCGAAAAGTGAAGTGATCCCAGACTACACTCCACCCATCGCGTCCTGACAGCCAATCAGCGTTGATGTTGTCCGGAGCCAGGGACATATTTTGGGTGTTTGGTTTTGGGACTTTTTTTTCGGGTGTTTCACCTTGATAATTTATGACGTGACATAATTCTCTTCCGATGCTGACCAGCGCGACCGAAGTGTAGCGATTGAAGCGACTATAGAAACAAATATATCCTATCTCTTCAGGTATGAATGCACCATAAGGTGCCATTCATAGCGTCGTAGTATATCAGTGTCATACATGTTCTGAAGAAAACCTGGAGACGTGACATTCCGTAATTGGGTCCTATGATCGAAATAAATGAAAAAAATTAAAAACAAAACCTAGAATTTGCCACCAAGTCTTGCTGTGTACGGACCTATTGATGACCCCTGACTTTGATGACCGGACAAACAGTTTAATTTCACTCTTTCAGGGACCACCCTCCTATGGGTACGTGCTAGCCTCGCGTAGCCAGGCTTACTCATCTGCGAAGAGAAAAGCCTAGTGACAATATCAGGCAGAGACCGTTCAACTTCCACCGTGAGAATTTCACCGGAAGACTGCAACGCATGACGTAACTTCCGTTAAACACAGCACTTCCGCCACTTCCGCTAGAACCAACCGGAAGGCATATTGTCCACAGGGTGGGTGCGCGCGCGCGCGGTGTTTCGTTCGAAACACTTGTGTTTAATTTCACTCTTTCAGGGACTGCCCTCCTATAGGAGGAGGGCGGTCCCTTCCAGAGCTCATTAAACAGGAGTTTCGTTCAAAACACTTGATGACGTCCCCAGATGATTAACTTAACGTGCAACATTGTTTTCTCACTCAACTGTAAACAAACCAACATTAAGTTTATGTGTATAGAGGGTATCTGCACATTTCTAAAGTGCCAATTTAAGGACTTTTTAATGCCTCTAAAATGACAAATTAAACATTGTCCAAATTGTCAAATACATAGAGGCAGAAATTGTGAAAATAGACGATCTACATACTCACAACGCCTCTCATCGCGAGGCGTTGTAAGTATGTAGATCTGCTATTTTCACAATAGAATGTATTATTTTTATTTTTTTCAACTTCGACTTTCGACAATGCCCTAGTCTACCTACGTTTTTAGATGACTATTTCTATGCATTTGATGCATTACCTTGAGCTGTTCCTTGCTTACTGTAAGTCGCTCTGGATTAAGAGCGTCTGCTAAATGCCCACATTGAACGTCGTCCGTTGTGTCGACAGGAAGGGGAACAAGGCCGACAGCCTGGACGTGGGGAAGTCTCAGACGCTGCCCCGCGCCAACGGTACCCAGGCCCGACGGGCCATGTTTGAGAGATCCAACACAGAGGTTGGACTGTAAGTAACACAACCTGTTAATGATCACTGTTGGTACATTCCATTGACCACACCCTCCATAGTGATCACTAATGGTACATTCCATTGACCACACCCTCCATGTTGATCACTAATGGTACATTCCATGTACATTCCATTGACCACACCTTCCATGTTGAGATTTAAGTTCAAGACCCTGTGTTGTTTGATGACATTAGTTTTTGGCATTTTGATGTGTCGTGATGTTTAACCAGGCTATTCTTCTCATTTTCGTCTATCTAAATCAATGTTTCCCAAACAGTGGGTCCGGACCCATTTGTGGCTCAAGGACTGATTTTTATGGTTCACGACTCAAGTTAAAATTCAATTTTCTTTCGGGTCTCGACCTGAAAAGTTTGGGAAACACTGATCTAAATTATATCACACACTTATTTACAGTACTCTTGTCATTGTTTGATCAATCACAACGGTATTGTGTTTGTTCTTAGTCATTTTGTTTAACATAAACAAATAATAAACACATAATGTTCTTATGTAGCCTGCAGAAAAATGTCATAAAATATCAGTTTTAATGTGTGTGTGCTCAGTTTAATGAAAGGTACAGTTTACCAGGTGACTGCAGCATGCTGTGTGTTTGTGTTTCCAACACCAGGCCCAAATCCCAGCCGGGCTCCAAGCCCAAACTGAAACGCTCGCAGAGTTTCGGGGTCTCCAGCGCCAGCGGGATCAAACAGATGCTGTTGGAATGGTGCCGCTCTAAGACCATCGGCTATCAGGTAGCTAACCTCATGTTGGAATGGAGCTGATCCAAAACCATAGGCTATCGGTTAGCTAACCTCATGTTAGAATGGTACCGCTTCAAAACCATCATGGTAGGTATAACCTCATGTTGGAATGGAGACGATCAAAAACCATCAGGGAATCTCACGTCATGGCAAGTGTCCTCTTTTTTGGTATAACATGGCAACAACAGAGCAGGTGACACGTTTAACCTAAACAGACTGGTGAGGAAAACAGGCTCTGTCGTTGGGTCCTCTCTGCAGGGGGTGGAGGAAGTACCCAGGGTGCGAACAGCGAGGAAGCTAGATTCCATCTTGGAGAACTCCTCTCACCCCCTCCATCTGGAGATCACCAGTTACTGGAGTAAGAGAGGAAACGACCGCTTTGCCTACCCAGGACGGAGATGTGAGAGACTAGGAAAATCTTTTGTACCGGCCGGTTTTTTTCGCACTGATTTTTTACATTGCACTATTAGGTTGTGTTGGTAGTTTCTGAGTATTTTGCTTTGTTTAACAATGACAGTGAGATACTTGTTGCACTAGCATTGACTGTTACGGTCTCTTTTTGTAAGACACTGTATGTATATATACTTATATATTATTCGCCCCCTCTATTGATGCACCTTCTCTTTATTGGTACTGTACTGCTCTTGTTTTTTTGTTTTTTTTTCTTATCTATCTTTTTTCTTACTTCTCTGTAACTTTGTAAATACTGTATACTGCTGTGCTACAACTGAATGGACAACTGAATTTCCCCCTTGGGATAATAAAGGTGTCTATCTATCTATCTATCTATCTATCTATCTATCTATCTATCTATCTAACAATCAACCCATTTAAAACGGGAAATCATCGGTCATCAATATGTCCACCAGAGGTCATCAACATGTCCTTACATGGACAAATATATGCATTGCAAATATCCATGGCAAATTCTAGATTGTATTTGATATGAGGGTGTTATGTTTGATACCATGCAAAGTGATTTTCCTTCTACAGAATGTTAATCAGATAGCGTGTTGTTTACACAGATGCTAGCTTTGATGTTGACCTGCTATCCTGGTTACTTGGAGACACCGTGTTGTTGTCTTTGCACTCCTCTTATGTCTCTACAGCGTTTAGCCTGCCGTGTGTTGGCGAGGGATCGTGTTTGTTCTGCTTCCTCTGGTTTTACACCTGTAAATCTGTCTGGATGACAGCATGTGCTAGAAGTGTGTTAAATAAATGGTACGTTGTAGGTCACAGGTCACTGGTGGTCAGGTTGAATAAATGTTTTGTAATAATTATGATTATTATAATAATTATACAAATCTACAAAGTAATTAGTAACTAAAGTTTTCAAATAAGTAAAGTACAATATTGGAAAATACAAAATTGGAAATACTCCAGTAAAGTAAAAAATAAAATAAAATAACAGAGATCCGTCCGTCTGTGTGTGAACAATTGACAATTTAAGCATTCTCTTAATCCAGATCCATTTACAATAAGCAAGGTAATACATCAGTCTACATCGACATCATTACATCAAATGGAAAGAAATGTCAATCCAAGAAAAATAACGTTCAGTAAAAAACTGTGTATAAAAACCTAGACAAAAAATAAACAAATAAATACAAAATGAAAATGCTATCTAGCTTTCATGTATGGTCATTGAGGGTAGGCCACGGCAGAAGCTAGGGAGTGAGTTTACTGTTCTAAGTGCAACACAGAGTTTATTACACAGTTTGGGGGCCAGGAGGGCGAAGAGTCTAAGGCGAGAAGATCGTTGTCCTGGGGTTTTTAGTGAGGGTTCTGTCAGCATCTCTGTGTTAGCTGATCTGAGTGAATGGGTAGGGTTGTAGGGGTCGATCAGGTTTTGGAGGTATGAAGGTATGGAGGTGCCATACCTTTGGCTGCTTTGAAGGCCAGCATCAGTGTTTTGTGTTCTGTGTGGGGCAGCAACCGGGAGCCAGTGGAGGGAGCGGCGAAGGGGGGAGACATGTGAGAATTTTGGCTGATTGAAGACCAATCGTCGTACCGCAGCATTTTGGATCAGTTGGAGAGGCTTAAGTGCACATGCCGGGAGGAGAGATTATATGGACAGCTAATCTCTGACACCGACAGTTAGATCCACGTGAAACTGTGCACACACTCCCTGGATGCCAGAGCAGAACCTCTGCCCCATTTCCCCTCCAGATCGGTCAGTTATAGCGCCACCAGGAGGCAGATTCTTTTTTAGAAAACACACTCACCTCTATAATAATGACCAAATTCAGAAGATGGCTGGCCCACAATAACCTACAGAAGATACAGAACATAATGTTTCATGTCTGTGTCTGGGTAACTTTTTGTCAAACATTATTTTGGGTCTCAGTACAACACCTAGAGACGGATATTGTATCAATTTGGTTTAACAATAGCTAAACTGTCCATCTTTAAAATGTGTATAAGGTACAAGGATGATCACCAAAGGTTCTGTACAGCAGATAGGCTGTCTGTCTTTCATTCTATAAAATGGATCTCTTGGTGGATGAGGCAAGAGTTAATGAAGCCTGGGCAGATCTATTGTGGTTGTTGGATTAAACACACATGGAATATTCTTTTGCTTTTTTAATCTGTTATCCTGCTTCCTCCTTTGTACAGTAGCCTATGTATATTTCCCATCTTCTTGTATATATCCTTGTATATTATCTGGTGTGAGGTTTTTATGTATCCTTTTTATATCCGGGGCGGCATAGCTCAGGGGTAGAGAAACCGTTATTAGAGCATGAAGGGTTCCCGAAGGGTTCCCAGTTCGAATCCGGGCTCCCCCTGAGTTAATGTCGAAGGGTCCTTGGGCAAGACTCTGAACCCCACATTGCTCCCGGTGAGCTGGTTGGTGCCTTGCATGGTTTCCTCCGCCACCGGTGTATGAATGTGTGCGTTAATGGGTGAATGTAATGCACAATCTCTGTAAAGCACTTTGGATAAAAGCGCTATATAAATGCACCATTTACCATTTATATGATGGTTTGTAATGTGCATGTCTTAAATAAAAGTTATTAAAAAAAGAAATAACCTACTGTACCTGACCGGACCCTTTTCTAGTTGTTTTTGTGTCAAATGTGTTTTGTGTGAAAGTCCCTCACCCACGTGTCTAGTGCTCCACTGTGTATATTTCATCACATTGCATCAAATATTCCCACATATTTCTGACAGTAAGTTAATAACACACATTCCTTTCCCTCCACCAGAACATCGACATCCAGAACTACTCTGCCAGCTGGGCCGACGGCATGGCCTTCTGCGCTTTGGTCCATTCCTTCTTCCCTCTGGAGTTTGATTACAACGATCTGAACCCTGCCAACCGGAGACACAACCTGGAGCTGGCCTTCTCCACCGTAGAGTAAGTACATATCACAGCCTGGAACTGTCTTTATCTACCGTAGAGTAAGTAAATATCACAGCCTAGAACTGTCTTTATCTACTGTAGAGTAAGTAAATATCACAACCTAGAACTGTCTTTATCTACTGTAGAGTAAGTACATATCACAGCCTAGAACTGTCTTTATCTACTGTAGAGTAAGTACATATCACAGCCTAGAACTGTCTTTATCTATTGTAGAGTAAGTTAATAAACCTAGAACTGTCGTTATCTACTGTAGAGTGAGTAAATAGAACCTAGAACTGTCTTTATCTACTGTAGAGTAAGTAAATATCACAGCCTAGAACTCTCTTTATCTACTGTAGAGTAAGTACATATCACAGCCTAGAACTCTCTTTATCTACTGTAGAGTAAGTACATATCACAGCCTAGAACTGTCTTTATCTACATGAATCTTATATTTATCTATAACTAACGTCACAGACTAGGGCATTCACAAATAGTAACCAGTAAGACTCCCTAATCGGGAGATAAGCGACCGTCAGGTCACATGTATACACAAAGAGGGCTGTAAGTGGCATTGGGGTCTCCGCGTTGCCTTGGCGGACGAATAGGTACCGGCCCCGGCTCTCCCGGACGCTCCTAGCCCGAGTTATGGCATTTTATGTGAGCTGCAGTGGAGGGGGTCCTCCACTGGGGGCGCCACCACTTTTGCATCCGTTCTGGAGCACCAGGAGTCGGTGGTCCCCGGGAATTCCCCGTGAGCAGCCCCGTTGGGGTGGTCATTTGGTCATTTTTGCACATTTGGTCATGTTTTACATCTGGGGGTCCCCCAGGGACCTGGGGGTCCCTGGAGCTCCGGGGGTCCTTGGAGGTTGTAGTTTGGCAGGCAAGAACCGATCCATGAAAATTTTGCATGGATCGGGGCAACGGTTGCGGAGATATGAGCAGGGCAATAGTGTGACGTGTGAGGTGTGACAGACAGACTGACGGACTGACACTTTGTGGAGGTTTTGATAGTAAGTGCGACCTGACGGTCGCAATAATATAGAACTGCTCTAATGTAGAGTAAGTTATCACGGAGCACTGAGCAGCCATTGGATTCTCAGGGAGCAGTTGGGGGTTCAGAGTCTTGCTCAGGGACACATCGACACATTGCTGGCCTGGCCTGGAATGGAACCGGGGACAACCAGGGTCTCTGGCTCACTGACCTCTCAGCTCTGGCCGCCTCGTATAACTGTTGTGATATTAATTAACTTACTCCACATTAGAACAAGACGGGTAAATGACAACACTGTTAGCGATCATAAGATCAACGAGACAAATTTCACGTTATGTGCAAATATACAGTGACAAAACACGTGTATTTGTTTGTTTTGTGAAAAGGGGAACACACACTGGACGCGGAGGCGTCAAAAAAAATACGGGCCCATTATTTTCAATGAACTAACCCACACTGGCGGCGTCAGACGTGCGCAGCCGCGGCCTGCAGCGCCGATACGACGCAGTTCTATTTTCCCAGCGTTGCCGCGAGGTGAACATGTTCTCCCATGGTTCTCCCCAACGGGGGAAATGGATGTGCTGTGTGGCAGCGCGCCGCATCCAGTTGAGGTTAACTCGTGGCACTTCACGTGCGTCGATACCGCGATGCAATGCTGCGCAGCCGCCCACGGCCAGTGTGTGCTCCCCTTTAGTTTTTTGCTCACGGGTGTCTTGTGTTCCCCTCTGTCCTCCAGGACCCAGGCAGACTGCATACGGCTCATCGAGGTGGAGGACATGCTGGAGATGGGCAACAAGCCTGACCCCATGTGTGTGTTCACCTACGTACAGGCGTTATACAACCACCTGAAGCCCTTTGAATGATAGTCTCTACAACCATCTGAAGCCCTTTGAATGATAGTCTCTACAACCACCTGAAGCCCTTTGAATGATAGTCTCTACAACCACCTGAAGCCCTTTGAATGATAGTCTCTACAACCACCTGAAGCCCTTTGAATGATAGTCTCTACAACCACCTGAAGCCCTTTGAATGATAGTCTCTACAACCATCTGAAGCCCTTTGAATGATAGTCTCTACAACCATCTGAAGACCTTTGAATGATACATCCAGGTTTTAAACAACACGTGTCAATCGTTGACGCACGTCAACGATTGACACGTGTGTTGTGTTCCAGGGGGCGAGCTCTTGAAATCGAAGCTCCCATGGAAAGAACGACTTGCCTGCAGTTCCCATCAGTGGCCCAGCGATGTCGCTATTTCCCCTCCTGCTGGCAAATTGCGCCCCATTCAACTGAACAGACTTTACACTTGATTTTTTATTTACTTAAACTATGGTCCCGTTGATTTCTAAATTAATTATAAAGTAGGTTATGTTTCTAAGGCTTCTATTGGTTCGGCCTGTTAGCCCTAGCCCTTTTTTAAGGTTTTTGAAGCCGTGAAAGCCGCTTCCAAGGTGTGGCTTTGTCTGTCCCGTCCAGAGTGAAGAATTAAGGATTGGTCAAGCTTCACATGACAATTTGGCTCTCCAGACAAAATTATGCTCAAATTCACCGCTTCACTTCGAACCGAGGTTTGGTTTTTACTTGAGTCGTGACCGTTATAAAGATGGGTCCGACCCACTGTTGGGGAACCAGTGGTCCATGTGGTCTCCACCTATACGTCCATCTGAAGACCTCTGAATGACTGACAGTTGCCAGGCAGACGTATATTAAACACCTCCCTGCCCCCCTCTACCGTAGCCCTGCGGCTCTGAACCACGTCTCACCGAGTGGTTCGAGCCTCTTAGCCTAGCGTCTGATGCAACTCCTGGGCATCAGACACCGAGTTCGAATCCCAGGTGTTACCGATGGCCTTCGAGAACATTTCAAATGAGAAACGTGAGGATCTATTCTGAATCCCGTCAAGTAATGTCAATTGCCCCCCAATCGTAACCAAAGTTATTTCATGAAACCTTACATCACCACGTGATACGTCCAGCCAGGGAAACTCCTCCCTGTCAGGTGAAAAAGAGGCGGCTTGGACTCCTCATGCATAGAAGGAAGCATGAGGTCAGTCTCTCCCCAGGTTGGCAGAGGGAGTGTAGCGCCCAGGATTACTTTAGATAATTGACACTGGGTGGAAAAAAAGGGTTACAGAAATCGTGGGATAAAAACGTGACAGTGACACTGCAAACAGAACCTGACCTGAGGTGTAGGACCAGAGAGAGAGAGAGAGAGAGAGAGAGAGAGAGAGAGAGAGAGAGAGAGAGAGAGAGATTGAACTGAATTGTATTGAATTGAATTGAATTGACAGAGAGACACAGACAGACAGACAGACAGACAGACAGAAAGATAAATAGCGACACAGACAGACAGACAGACAGACAGACAGACAGACAGACAGACAGACAGACAGACAGAGATGCACAGCAACAGTCTGCAGTTTGAATGCCCTCCATCCACAGCGGTCTGGGGAAGAAGTCAATTTAGTGACATTCATACAGTATGCTATAGGGCAGTGTTTCTCAACCACTGTGCCTGGGGACCTTTGGTGTGCCCCTGAGAAGGGTCAAGTGTGCCCCTTGAAACTGCTTGAAAGCCAGTGTTGTATTTATCATTTTAAAAATGATTTAAACTAGTGAAAACAACCGATCTACAAGCATACAATGTCTCACGGTGCGAGGCGTTGTGTGCTTGTAGATCGGCTGTTGTCACTACTGTTGTGCGACAGCCTTGTATGATGAAGCAGGTCTTTACTTTGTGAAGAAACGTACACATTTGAAACTTGGAGATACAAGGTTTATTCCCGACAGTGATGATATTTACACCCCCCGTATTATGTTTGTGTGCCCATGGATTCTTGCAACATGAAATGTGTGCCCATGCAGAAAAAAGGTTGAGAAACACTGCTATAGGGGACATTAATGCATGCCGTAAATGGACATTAATGCACACAGTAAATGGACTTGCACAGGCCTACAGTATGTGGGCTACATGACTGTATACAGATGGAGAGGACAGGGAGGGACAGAATGGATCGGTGTGAGTCAAGTCCACAGCGCTCTAAGGGTGGCGGGGAGTCAAGTGTTATCTGAGCCGTCGCGTGCTTTGGACAGCCTGTCCAGTTGTCCACAGATACCATTAAAAAGGTTTGGACAGCATGTCCACAGTGTAAACCATTAAAAGGGTTTCGTAGGTGAAGAGAAGGATGTTAAAGTCTATTCTGGTTTTTACAGGGAGCCAGAGCAGAGAAGCTAATAAGTGTGCAGAGACGGATTTTAAGCGCTTTGAGCTTGTAGGTCGGATATTTTTGGCGATGAGATTTCGTTTAGATGGGAAAGTCCACCAGATCCTTGTGTGGTGGCGGAACATTAGCCCAGTGTTTCTCAACCACTGTGCCTGGGGACCTTTGGTGTGCCCCTGAGAAGGGTCAAGTGTGCCCCTTGAAACTGCTTGAAAGCCAGTATTGTATTTATCATTTTAAAAATGATTTAAACTAGTGAAAACAGCCGATCTACAAGCAAGCACACAAAGTTGTGTGCTTGTAGATGTGCTGTTTTCACTACTGTTGTGCGACAGCCTTGTATGATGAAGCAGGGCTTTACTTTGCGAAGAAACTTACACATTTGAAACTTGGAGATACAAGGTTTCTTCCCGACAGTGATGATATTTACACCCCCGTATTATGTTGGCGTGCCCATGGATTCTTGGGACATGAAAAGTGTGCCCATGCAGAAAAAAGGTTGAGAAACACTGCATTAGCCTAAAAATAGCCGATCTACAGGCTCTGCTATTTTAGGAGAGTTGGCGTATAGGGGGAAAAAAAGCAGACCAAGTACAGAACCAACGGTCAAGATGGCTGAACATTGAGGGTTTAAAACTGTCTGCAAATATAATGAGTGTCAAACAAAGTCTATGAAGCTCTCTCTGAAATCTATGAACAGGTTTAATCTCCAACACATTGTTATACAAGATGTAGTGGGTATCTCCATTCAGAAACATTGCCATTCAGAAGATTGACTTCCATTGTTCTAAATGGAGGTGTCACCTAAACCTAACCTAATCGGTCTAGTTTTAAGTGGACTCAGGGGGTTCGACGTCCCTGCCTTGCACAGTCTCTTACTTTTATTTGTATCTTCTTTTATTCATATAGATTATCACTCATGTCCATCAGGGTGGTTTAAGGATTTCTCCTATTATCATTGATATTACCATTGGTAGTGTTAGTATTGTCATTATTATTATTATCATGACTACTATTAGTAATAACACTATTGGCTTGGGGTTGGATCAGTGATGACGGATGACAGAAATCCCTCATAGGCCAGAGCAATAGAACAGTCCTCTGTCTCCTGAAATACAACCAGTCCATTATAAATCCTAACCTCAGTGTGGGTGTTTCTGAATGGGGATGTTTCTGAATGGAGGTCTTCCCCGCCTCTGCTTCATTTGGCTCAGTCTCAGCCAAGGTCCTTGACCTGAAAACCAGGGGACTACCCATAAAACCGGGGGTCTGCCCATAAGTACAACATCGCATCACTCCGACAACGTGGCTACGCGTGCGATTAGGGATAGGGTTAGTACAGTTTATTACCCGGCTTGTTTCAATGCTTGATTCTAATTGGTCAAGCGCTGAAATCAGAGATCCGATATTCCCTGATAACAGACCACTCCGCTCTATAACAGACCACTGCCTAATCAAAGACTCAGAACACCTGCTGCAGTCAAGCTGCACTGCGTGAACCTTGTGCTGTAACCAACATGTCAGCCATGAAAACAAACACACAGCGACATTTACAACTAAACGTTGCTCTGAAGGATGTTTTAAAAAATATTTTAAGCGAGAAATAGACGACGTAGTACCAGAAAATGGACCTTATCTAATCAGCACTTCCTTGTTTTCCAAGGTGACCGTGTCGCGCTGGGAGGACGCCCAGCGCAACACTTGTGGAACACTTCCAGCCGTCTGTAAACAAGGAAATACTTTGTTTTGTTTTTAGTTTTTAGTCAAATTATTAATTTGATTTAGTAGCCGGGTAATAAGCGGGATAATGAATGGCTCCTTGCGGATTGACGGTACATAACAGCCCTTCGTCCTGATATCTCAGATATCAGGCCGTCGGTCTGTTATGTACCGTCAATCCCCGCGGAGCCATTCATTATCCCTTACATAATGGGGCGAGTCGTCGGACCAACAGAACGTCGGAAAACAATGACACGCTGACGAAAAACCGTTGGAGGCCCCTGGACTAGAGGGGTTCAAGTGATTCACTTCTATTCTGGGGTTTTTACAGGGAGCCCATGCTGAGAGGCAAATATGGGAGAAATAGGATCTGTCGTCCCAGTTCCTAGCAGCACTCTGTCTGCATAGAGTCTTTAGAGATGTGTTGGCAGGGGCGTCACAAGGGGTAGGAAAGTGGGACTGAGTTACCGGGGCCCAAGGTGGAGGGGCCCTAGTAACTTTATCTATTGAAAAATAGCAGATATACAAGCTCACAGCGCGGCACCGAGTGCCGCGCTGCGAGCTTGTAGATCTGCTATTTTTGAAAAGTTGTGAAAATGTTTTCACAACTTTTGAATATATGTATTTTTTAAGCGAACATTTCGAACTCAAATTTTGCTTCTGGGGGGTCCCTGGAACTAAATATTTTGAGATCGGGGTCCATGGCCAAATACATATCATCTTGGGGGTCCTTGACATAGGTTTCTTGCACACATTTTCACGATTTTTCAAAAATAGTAGATATACAAGCTTGCAGCGCGGCACTCGGTGCCGCGCTGTGAGCTTGTATATCTGCTATTTTTCAATAGTTAACATTCATCCCGCAGTGAATCCTTGTACCCAGGGCACAGAATGTGGTGTGACGCCCCTGTGTGTTGGAGTCCGCATGGTAACCACTGGGCTGTCAACAGACAAACAAACAAACCAACAGTGTTCATAACAAGTAGGAATTTAACAAAATCACACCAGTGCGAACTGAGCGGTGCTCACTCACTGAGTGAGCGGTGCTCTCTTTGCATGGTATCAAACACGACACACATGCACATCTCCTTATATGGGCTGTTCTGTCCGTGACGTCAGCTGTGGTGATGTCGGCCTCTGCGTACTTTCTGTGACCTTATGGTCTCGTGTGACAAGTTTGACAATTCATCAACCAATGGAGAATAGATCCAGTAGCACTAAAAGACTCTGAAAATAGCAGGCTTGCAGATCGGCTATTCTCAGCATGAAACCAAGTGTGAAATCAGCCATAATCAGCCTTCTTTTATTTTTTATTTTTTTTACTGAATGGGTTTCCAGATTGTTCTCTCTCTAAACATGTTCAACCTGTGCACGGCCCTATGTTGGTCATGTGGTTACACTACAGGCAAAACAAACAAACACATAAAAAGTAAAAAAAAAAAAAAAAAAAGTATTTTCTTAATTAAATTAAAATAGTCTCTATTTATGTGCCACGTGTTGTGAGCTTGAAGATTGGCAGATGTTTGTGATTTGCTATTTGACGCACAATGTAGTAAATAGAAGCTTAAGAGGTTAATAATGTATGAACTTGGACAGAGGATGGTTGTATTATGATTATATATTATATATTATATATTATATGTTATATATTTGACCTTGACTTCACGGTCGAGGCAAAAATGGGTTTTCCTTGTGTGAGAGAGAACCGTTGTAGTTACACAGTTAAATGTGTGGCTTTATAAAGACGGGGTGCCGCTATGTTTTTGTATTTATACTTATATTTATAGCTCTTCTAGAGTCTAGACAGATGTTTTGGTATTTATTTGTAGAACTCTAGACAGATGTTTTGGTATAGACAGATGGTTTGATATTTATATGTAGAAGTCTAGACAGAAGTTTTGGTATTTATATGTAGAACTCTAGACAAATGTTTTGGTATTGATAAACCCTCTGCACTCTGGTGGACACACAATGTTCTGCACCTGCAAGGGAAATTTAATATTACAAATATTAACCATAGTCTCAACGCGCTCTTATTGCTGCATTATCTGCAGTGTTGGGCAGTAAGGAGTTACTTTTAATATATTAGCTGTAATATAATGTTACCCACTACCGGGTGGTATAAGGTATTACCAGACCAAAAACAGTAATATTATTGCATATTACTATGTAAGTACATATTACATATTACATATTTAAACAAAAATGTATTCAGTTCTAAAAGGAGCTGACTAAACAGATTGTTCGGGTTGAGGGGCAGTAACAACTCTAGAGTATGTGTAATAAGTTATATAACGCTTTTTTTAAGGAGTAATATGTAATCAGTAACATTTTACTCTTCTGAGTAATATTCGCCCCACACTGATTATCTGTGATGTGAAGTCTTTCTTTTTCTTTCTTTTTTTGCACTGTGGCTTACAGAGTGGACATTGACAATAAAACATACAAGTGTTTTACTCTACAACAATATTTGTATAATTGTTTTTATACCAAATGCTTGTCATGCTTGTGTAGTGATGCGCGGAGGCGGGGATTGAACCCGGGACTCCCACTCGCCAGACCAACGCACAACCAGTCATGCTAATGTGGTTAACTGGCAATGGAATTAGATCTACAAATTATGGGGATGGGAATGGTGATGAAATTAGATCTACAAATCACAGGGGTGGGACTGTCTATCGTATTAGATCTACAAATCATGGAGAAGGGACTGCTGATATAATTAGATCTAAAAAACCATGGGGATGGGACAGGTGATGGAATTAGAGCTACAAATTGTGTGGATGGAAATGGCAATGATCTGTGGGCACGGCGGTTCGAATCCCGGGTCCTCATATCCACGTGTCGAAGTGTCCTTGGGCAAGACACTGAACCCTGCATTGCCTACAATGAGTCGGTCGGTGTAAGCTTGCCACTGTTGGTGCGGCGTCAACTGTTCGTGTGTTTTGCGATTGTAAAGCACTATAAAATGCAATTAATTTGTGTGGTTACCCTAGGCAACGACAGTACTTGTCCAACTTTCTTCTTAAAACTTTTCAGATAAACTTTATTTTTCCACACTACTCCTCCCACAGTTTTGGTGGCATGCACATGACTTGGGCCTTGTGTCAAATCGACCCGCGTCAGGGACGTGCTGGCCATTGGGAAAAGCGGGACAACTCCCGAACGCCCGGTTCATTCCCGGTCGGTTCAGGCCGGCCATTAGGAAAAAAATTTAAATAAAATGTCGGCCTTCGTTCCATTTTGGGGGCTGGGCGGCCAACAAAGTAAATCGTCACTGTCGGGCAGAAACCTTGTATCTCCAAGTTTCAAATTTGTATTTTTTTTTTTTCGCAAAGCAAAGCCCTGCTTCATCATACAAGGCCGTCACACAAATGTAGTGAAAACAGCAGATCTACCGCGAGAAGTTGTGTGCTTGTAGATCTGCTGTTTTCACTAGTTTAAATCATTTTTAAAATGATAAATACAAAATAAACGGTTTTGGACAAAGGTTTTCCACCCAACAACGACGAAATATAACTCATGTAATTGGCCCACTGGCATGTCACTTGTCATGATCTGAAATGGCCAATCTTTGAGTAGCGCGCAATGAGGGCCTCTCCAACTCTTTTTCCCGGGCTGAATCAGTAGTCAATAAAAGTACAGAAAATTGGAAATATCCCAGTAAAGTACATTTTTACTTAAAGGGCCACTTCACCTCTGGGACAACCCTATCTTATTTTATTGTTGTTTGGGACACGATCAACACAAACACGAGTTATTTGCATTTTGCATCACTAGTACATGCTGAAATACTAAAATATCTAAAAGAAAAAACAGATTGAACACTATTGTTTGGGAACGATTGTGTTGATCGTGTCCCAAACAACAATAAAATAAGATCGGGTTGTCCCAGAGGTGAAGTAGCCCTTCAAGTACAGTACTTGAGTAAATGTACTTAGTTACTTTACCCCCCTGCTCACATTCCACTATTCAGAGAAGACAATAATATAACATCATGTTAGAGCAGGGACCCAGACAGAAATTAATCTCTTTTTGTAATCCTTAATCCCCTGAAAAACCTAAATCCCTAGTCTAATGGAAGCATGATCCAAAATATCACCCAAAAATAAAAACTATGCTTTTTCCCCCTCTCTAAAAAAAAACATGCGTCCCTCCCCCTGAACCAACCAATGAATGGTAGGTACAGAAAGAACCAACCAATGAATGGTAGGTACAGAAATATTCCATCCAATAAAAAACACAAGACGACACATACATTTGTGTTGTTCCAGGGGAACTAAATCAATTGAGTCTCATCACTGGAACATTATTCTGCATCAGACTGAAGAGTTTCAGGATGGAGGCTGCTTGTGCAGCTCTGCTGGTCGTACTGCTGTGCGTCGTCGGGGTTCAGGGAGACAGCGAACTGGGAGACAACGATGAGAGACAGAACAACGATGGACCAGGTACCAGCCGCTGTAAAGTTACAGATGTGCCATTCCAACGCTGCAGGCTTTCATGTACTTTCCCTGCATTCTTCTCTGTAAATTCATGTTTTCCCTGGGTTCTTTTCATTGTTTAGCCTTGCTAATTCTTTTCTTTTGTCACTGAAAAGAAGTGTCACTTTGTCACCTTTGCAAATGTCCTTCTTTCTCACTGTCAATGTTCTGACAATTTACTGACAATCCACTGTCTTGCCAACAATGGCAATACGTGTACTGTGACGTTCTCATATGGCACACCGTACCAGTTACTTTCAATATAATTATAAAATATTCAGTACCAACTACAGCGCTTTATTGAGACCGTAGGTCGCAGTCAACTATGAAAACCGTCACATCTTGTCCGTCCGTGAGTAACGCCTCAATGTCTATAGCTGCTGACCTCTCATTGTTGTGACCTCTCATTGTGACATCACATTCAGTTCTTGCCCATCTATGGAGATCCTGATGTAATCAATAAGCCCATAGCTTGGAATGCCCATATATGAATATATTGTGTGAGTATCATGTGGTCTATAACATAAGACATCTATGATCTATGACATCTATAAGGGCGAGGTAACTTTTTGCCCCTTAGGCGTCTTACGGGTATACTTAGGCTATTTGAAATTTGCCGATCTACAAGCACACAACTTTAATAAGGAAGTTTTTCCCGGTCGTCGGACTTCAAAATGATTTATCTGTTTCCTTTTTTTTTAAATGCTTTCTGGTATTGGATCACAGTAGTGTTGTTTCAGCGCGACCAGACTGATGCTTCTCGCCATTACGGTGTATTAAGCTTGTACTTTTACTCTCTACATTAAAACAATGCTCTACCTCTTCCCCAGAGGGAAGCCCCTCGCTGCCTGAGGTGTGGTCCGAGGTGAAGGGGCTCAGAGACATGGTTTACTACCTGAAGCTCAGCGCCTCGGACCTGGAGAGAGACGCCAGCAAGCAGACGGACCTGCTGAGCGACCTGCGGGTCGAGCTGAACGTCGCCAAGAACCAGATGGAAGGAATGGCCAAAGACAACGCAGGTTAGGAGGAGGATGGTCCAGATGCTCTCTGTGCAACCCATTAAAACCCAGGAAATCATCTGTGACATTGTATTTTATCTATAGCACGAGTTCTTTTCAGAACAGAACATTTTCGAACATCGGTTTAGCACAGTGGATCTCATAAATAGCAGACGTATACGCTCGCGACATGTCATGTTGTGCCACGCTGTGAGCTTGAACATCTGATATGTATTTTTTTTTTTTTATCATTTGTGAAAAATCTCTAAAATGGGGCCTTTCACCTAAAGGGTTACTGTCACTTTAAGAATCATCTTAAAAAACAAGTTAATATTGTTATGATGTCATTGTGGGGATGCGCAATTATAAGCCAATCAAATTAATTGTCTGTGTAGCCTGACTGTTTGACTACTTACTGTACTGGTCAGCTGTTGTTGGACAGATTACACTGAGACAGTTTCAGACTGTTTCAGGATCCACACTGGAGAGAGACCACATGAACTACTGTATCATACTATTATAATTTAATAGAGAGACCACATGACCTACTGTATGATACTATTATAATTTCGGGGCTGACAGTGGACCTTTAAGTGTTCGAAAATAATTGAATATATATATATATATATATAATTATATATATATATATATATATATATATATATATATATATATATATATATATATACTGTATATATATATATATATATATACTGTATATATATATATATACTGTATATATATATATATATATATATATATATATATATATATATTTGTTTTTATCTTCTCTTATGTGGGTCCCTGGAAAACATTTGAGAACTACTGATTTTGAAGACATTTGAAGAATTGGTCTCAAGCCTTGATGGGTTAAAGGAGTAGTTCACCCTCAAAATGACTTTTTTTCTATTGATTACTCACGTCATGGAGACTTGAGTTCAATAATATTTTTAGTTTTTTGTCGCATTCCTAAGACAAAATGTGATTACAATAAATTTACCCCCATTGATTCCGGATGGGGACCCAAATCGATTCGGGTCCCCATCCGGAATGAAATGGGGTAAATTTACTATAATCAAATTTTTCTCTTAGGAATGCGACAAAAAAACTAAAAATATTATTGAACTCAAGTCTCCATGACGTGAGTAATCAATAGAAAAAAAGTCATTTTGGTGAACTACTCCTTTAAGATGTCCGATAAAGAAAAGAAAAGAGCTTCAGGAAGTTGTAAATGTAACGGCTGAAATGCATTTAAAATGTTCCACCTTTTCTTTTTTCTTTTTTTTTCTTTTCAGAAATGGCTGCCAGATTGAGCACCAGTGAGAACGCGGTCCAAGTCCTTCAGACCAGGCTGAGCGTCAGCGAGAACACGGTGGAGGTTTTGAAGAAAGGAGGTGGAGGTCATTTGAGTGTGGGGGGGGGGGGATGTTTGTTTTCCGTGAACGCAGGTACGACAGGGCAGGGTTGAGACGGGACTCACTGTAGCGTTGATTAGACCAGTGTTTCTCAACCTTTTTTCTGCATGGGCACATTTTTCATGTCCCAAGAATCCATGGGCACACCAACATAATATGGGGGTGTAAATATCGTCACTCTTGGGAAGACTCTTGTGTCCGGGTAGCTCAGTCGGTAGCGCTCTCGCCTTTGTACTGCAAGGTCATGGGTTCGATTCCGGGCACCGCCAACTCAGCGTATGAGTAGCACTGCTTGGCAAGTCGTGCGGCAAGTACTGGGAGCTGATGGTTGGTGTGGCGCTCCACCTCAGCAGTCCATCTCCCAGGGGTCTAGCGCATTGTAACGGGGACAGACTCCCGCGTGTTACCGGCTGATACCGACAATAAGCCACTCCCGACCTACTCTTGGGAAGAAACCTTGTATCTCCAAGTATCAAATTTGTACGTTTCTTCGCAAAGTAAAGCCCTGCTTTCATCATACAAGGCTGTCGCACAACAGTAGTGAAAACAGCAGATCTACAAGCACACAACGCCTCGCACCGCGAGGCGTTGTGTGCTTGTAGATCAGCTGTTTTCACTAGTTCAAATCATTTTCAAAACGATAAATACAATACTGGCTTTCAAGCAGTTTCAAGGGGCACACTTGACCCTTCTCAGGGGCACACCAAAGGTCCCCAGGCACAGTGGTTGAGAAACACTGGATTAGTGGGGCCATGCGGAGCTGCAAAGCTACTCGCTGGTCCCTGTTAAAGGGGAACTAGGCAAGTCTTTGTGTATACAAACCAGGGGCATAGTTCTGCCGATTTAAAATGACTCCAATACGGAACTAAAACTTCCTATGATTGGCCGCTAGTTGCGCATTTTCTAACCTTAATTAACATTTTCATAAATACTTTATGGTTCCTATCGCTAGTTAAAAATTGCCTTTCAATCACGATGATATGCGTTATGTGAAAATAAGGTCCCATTTATGTTAAAAGTGATGATAAAGTTGCGGGGGGCATGGCCAACTAAACTGATACTAGCCGGCTGTGTTCTTCTTCGTGTGCTGTATTTCGGGAGGCTCCGTCCACATTCTCCCATGTATCCCTGCGGTTGCACGAGACCGTTGGCAACCAATAGCATCCTCCGGTGCCTTTACAATCTATGATGGCAACACCCATGCCAAGGACCCATATTGTGTCATTTGCGCTGCATAGACACCAATGGCTTCGCTTTGTCCATATCCTTTATACAGTCTATGATACAAACACATTGAAAACATTGAAGACCTCTGTTATAAACATTGTGATCTTGCTCCTGTGTTGACAGACAAACCGAAGGTGGCCTTCTCTGCTGGTCTGAGTGACGACGGGCAGGTTGGACCGTTCAAGTTTAGAAGCACTCTGGTCTATAAGAGGGTTATCACCAACATCGGCAATGCATACAACCCATCCACAGGTAGGTGGCGCCAACTACCTGAAATTCAAATAGAGCAGTGGACTCTTTGGAGCGGTGTGGAACAGCGCTCCCAATGGATAGCTGTGTGTGTCTCCCTGTCCCGTCCAGCATAAATAGCTGCAATGACAAAACTGTTGCGCCGCCCAGCCACGCCAATACTGCACTGTAAACTACTGACAGACAGGAACAGATTGAGAAGGGCTTTGTTGTGCAGACTAGACACACGCAAACACACTAGTGTATAGCTGCTAAGATTCACCGCTCCACTTCGAACCGAGGTTAGATTTTTTCATATTGTCTCATATCCACCTGTTTCCGGGAGAATTTACTGTAGCATGATTTGCGGGACACTCCCGGTTAACAGCAGACATACAAGCTCACGTTGCGTCGCAGATGCAGCCATTGTGAGCTTGTTGCGACCGTAGGTCGCATTTACTATCAAACCCTGCACAAAGTGTAAGTCAGTCTGTCTGTCACACCTCACACGTCACACTCTTGCCCTGCTCATATCTCCGCAACCGTTGCCCCGATCCATGCCAAATTTTGCACACACACTCCTTACCTGCCAAACTACAACCTCCAAGGACCCCCAGAGCTCCAGGGACCCCCAGGTCCCTGGGGGACCCCCAGATGTAAAAAATGACCAAATGTGCAAAAATGACCAAATGACCACCCCAACGGGGCTGCTCACGGGGAATTCCCGGGGACCACCGACTCCTGGTGCTCCAGAACGGATGCAAAAGTGGTGGCGCCCCCAGTGGAGGACCCCCTCCACTGCAGCTCACATAAAATGCCGTAACTCGGGCTAGGAGCGTCCGGGAGAGCCGGGGCCGGTACCTATTCGTCCGTCAAGGCAACGCGGAGACCCCACCCCTCATTTCTCACATGCCCCTCTTCTAGCGCCACCATGAGGGCGATTCTTGCAAAACACATTTTTGGACACTGCTCCTACAATTTTTGCCCTAAAATCACGCAAATCGGTACACAGTATGTCTACACTCATCCCATCAACATGAATCTCTCCCATATAGCGCCACCTCCAGGCCGATTTTTAAAAACACATTTTTGGACACTGCTCCTACAGATTTTGCCCTAAAAACACGAAAATCACTACACAGTATGTCTACACTCATGTCATCAACATGGATCAGGAAGATTTTGGCAAAACACATTTTTGCCCTATTTGTGGAGATAAGTGACCTACGGTCGCTTATCTCCCGATTAGGGAGTCTTACTGGTAGATCACACTCGGCTGCGGCGCCGGAAACTGCCTGCACATTCTGCGCAATGCACGATGGGATGTTGGATAAGAACTGTGTTCCAAAAATTAACAAACGGTTTGAACTCACATGGATATGAAGCGATTTTCGTACCTTTTAACTTGAGTGTGTGCGTGTGTCCATTGTGCACGATCCGCGTGCACCCGTGGTCCGTTTGCGATTACAAACGACCCCGTCTTAATCCATGATAGCTTTGCTGAGCTGGGAGCTGTGTATGGTGTAACGAGGAAATAAACGCAGCAGGAAGTGGTCAAACGTGTTGTTCCGCCCCCAAAAATGCATATTCGGTTCCGCTTCCGGAAGCACTATCTTTGGGGCACTTATAGGCCCCCCGCAGACAGGGGCGTCAATTGGGTATGGCAGGGGTATACAGCTGTCCAAGGGAGAAGATAAAAGTTAGTTCTAAATGTAAATCCATGAATGTCTCTTTGTCTATCTGTGCTGGTTATTATGTTGTTAATTTACAGTAACATAACTACAAATGCAACATTTTACAAAATGGTCACTTTAACAAGGTATTATAATTATATTATAGGTATACAATTATATATTATACGTAAATGGTAAATGATTAATTTACATAGCGCTTTTACAGAGATTGTGCATTACATTCACGCACACATTCATACACCGGTGGCAGAGGAAACCATGCAATGCACCAACCTACTCACCGGGAGCAATTAGTGGTTCAGAGTCTTGCCCAAGAACTCTACGACATTAACTCAGGGGGAGCCCGGATTCGAACTGGGAACCCTTCGGGAACCCTTCGTGCTCTAATAACGGTTTCTCTACCCCTGTGCTATGTAATTCTTCTTAAAATAAATATATCATGCCTGTTGCTAAAGTATACCTTAGCTTTTTCTGAACTGATGCCACTGCCTGCAGATCGGCAATCTGAGTTTGGATTGTTTTGAATGACTCTGCACCACTGTGTGTGTGTGTGTGTGTGTGTGTGTGTGTGTGTGTGTGTGTGTGTGTATATGTATATGTATATGTATATATATATATATATATATATATATATATATATATATATTAGGGGTGTTCACAGCTCCAGTGAAGGGAGTCTACCACTTCAGGTTCACGGCGGCCCAGAAGGCGGCGGCCGGCGAGGCGGAGGCGGTGAGCGTCACCATGTACAAGAACGAGCGGCTGCTCCTCGACAACTACGCCTACAACCGCCACGACGGCGGCGGCGCCAATAAGAGCTGGTACGTCTACGTCTCCAACGGCCTGATCCTGGAGCTGCAGCCGGGCGACACGGTGGACATGAGACTGCCCCCCAGTGGCCGCCGGGAGACGTACAAGCTGAGCGACGACGCCAACAACCACAACGTGTTCAGCGGCTATCTGCTTTATGCTATGTAACCATGACGACCACACAGACAACCCTATCTTCTTTATGCTATGTAACCATGGCGACCACACAAACAACCCTATCTGCTTTATGCTATGTAACCATGACGACCACACAGACAACCCTATCTGCTTTATGCTATGTAACCATGGCGACCACACAAACAACCACATGTTCCTATCTGCTTTATGCTATGTAACCATGGCGACCACACAAACAACCACATGTTCCTATCTGCTTTATGCTATGTAACCATGGCGACCACACAAACAACCACATGTTCCTATCTTCTTTATGCTATGTAACTATAGAACAGTGAAGTCATGATGTGACTCGCTCATCCCCCGGTTCCACGGAAGTAATTCTCTATGGAGAATAACATTGAGTCATCTTAAATTGTCTCATATAAGCATTGTGGTCCAAAAATAAACAAACGGTCTTTGCGATATTGTCGGCGAGGTGGCTCTGTATGGTTTATGATAGTCAGTCACTCATATTTTATAAAGCCTGTTTCTAGCGAAAATGTTACTAATTCGGTGACATAAACATTAGCGTTTTCTCACCATCAATTGATCCTTCATATCCATATGGGTCAAACCGCTGAGATAATTGTTTATATTTGGAACACAGTTCTTATATGACCTGATATGAAAAAGGTCAATGGGAATTCAGAATGGGGGAAGAAAACCACGAACCAGGTAGGTTGGGTAAATTACGTCACACTTCACAACTCTATGACGACTACACACAGACAACCACATGTTCCTATCTGCTTTATGCTATGTAACCATGACGACCGCACAAACAACCACATGTTCCTATCTGCTTTATGCTATGTAACCATGACGACCACACAAACAACCACATGTTCCTATCTGCTTTATGCTTTGTAACCATGACGACCACACAAACAACCACATGTTCCTATCTGCTTTATGCTTTGTAACCATGACGACCACACAAACAACCCTATCTGCTTCATGCTATGTAACCATGACGACCACACAAACAACCACATGTTCCTATAGAGCATTGCAGTGGAAGTGGTTTACTGGTCCCAGTAAAGAATCTCCTATTCATTTTTCCCATAGACCTTTACAAAAAATATTTATAACAATTATGTTAAGCCTAGAACCAAACCATCCAGGATTGCAGTGAATCATGACCATAACACCTTTGATCCTACAGTATATGAAAACATATTTTGATATTTAATTATTTGGTATACTACATTTAAAGGAGTAGTTTCACCCCCAAAATGACTTTTTTTTCTATTGATTACTCAAGCCATGAAGACTTGAGTTCAATAATATATGTATATTGTTTTGTATTTGTTGCATTCCTAAGGCAATAATTAGATTACAATAAATGTACCCCCATTTATTCCGGATGGGGACCCGAATGCATTTGGGTCCCCATCCGGAATCAATGGGGGAAAATTTACTATAGTAAAATTGTTGTCTTAGGAATGCGACAAACACCAACAAATATTATTGAACTCAAGTCTCCATGGCTTGAGTAATCAATAGAAACAAAATAATAATAATTTTGGGGGTGAACTACTCCTTTAAGTACAGTACTTGTGTTAATGTACTTTGCTATCTGTCCACCCCTGGTCAACGCAGGATGGCTCAATGCATTCTGAATGAATTCAATGTGCAATATTTATTGTACATGAAATATTTGATTGTACTGTAAGTTTAAGTTATATGAAAAATAAAAAGTCTTGCTACAACCACTTACAAGAGCTGGAAAGCTGAACTGTGTGTGTGTGTGTGTGTGTGTGTGTGTGTGTGTGTGTGTGCGTGTGCGTGTGCGTGTGCGTGTGCGTGTGCGTGTGCGTGCGTGCGTGCGTGCGTGCGTGCGTGCGTGCGTGCGTGCGTGCGTGACGTTGATGCTGAATTGGTCTTTTTTGAACTTGTAGATCTGTTATTTTTTGCTACTCAGTCATGTCAATGCAGTAGGGCAAAGTAGAGCATTAATCTACCAAAACACCTGTAAAATATTTTCCAACAGCGACCATTATGCTAGATATAGTTCTCTAAGCCAGTGGTTCTCAACCTTTTCAGGCTGTGACCCCCAAAATAATCACATTTGAACTGGGGACCCCCCCCCCCTGCACAAGCACTTGGACTTGTAGGAGTTGGCCTTACATTTAGTTTGACTCGGTCTATTCCATTGTGAAAATAGCCGATCTCCATGCTCACGACGCCTCGCAACAAGAGGCGTTCCCCCTTAACATTTTTCTGTCTATTAGACGTCTAATATATGTCTAAAGGCTCGTCTAAAATATGTCTAATATACGTCTAGATTTGAACGTTTTTTAGAAGTCTAAGCTTAGACTAGATGTTGATTAGAGGTCTAATAGGCGTTTATATTTAGACAGTCTATATTTTAGACATCTAATAGACGTATATAAATAGACTGCGTCTATATATAGCCGTTGAAATAACATCTAATCAACTTCTAGTCTAAGTTTAGACGTCTAAAACACTTTCAAATCTATACCTCTATTAGACCAATTTTAGACCAACGTCTAATAGACGACTATTGCTCAGTGGGTTGTGAGCATGTAGATCTGCTATTTTCACAATTTCTTGCTCCCACTTTAGAAATGTGCAGACACCCTTTATACACTTATACTGTTTGTTGGTCTGTTTACTGTTGAGTGAGAAAACAATGTTAACATTTAGCTAAACTGCACTAAGCAACTTGTTGTGGGGTTGTAGAGGCTCCATCACCTCATGCACGCCGCGTCCCAATATTGTCAGTTATTTTTTTTCCATGCAGAAAATCTGAAGTCTGCAAAGGCCTTTAGAGCCCCTTTTCCACTGGCCCAACACCACACCGCCCACTTGTGCCAGGTTTTCCACTACAAGGACCTGGGTAGAGTGGTGTGAAAGTGGTACTAAACGTGGCACTAAAAAGTATCCAATCTAGAGTAGGTCTGAGCTGGGCCACACAGGGCCAAACACTTCATGTGACTGATCACTCACTGACTTTTCATTTAGACCACAAGGGTATAGTTGTAATACATGATAATAGATTATATTGTGTTATAACCACTATTATAATCTATTATAGTGTATTATAATTATCATAGTAATACATGAATACTTTAGTGTATTATAATCACAGCTATATAATCCATTATAGTGTATTATAGTTTAGGATAGTTGTAATACAAATTTATATTGTATATAATCACAGTTAAAAGGGTCAATTTGTTTCTTACTGATAGGGGTACTTTTGTCTAATGGAAAATGTAGATATTTTATGTGGTGTGGTGTGGTGTGGTGCTGAAGCTGCAGTCGAAAAGGGGCTAAAGGGGGTACTTTGATCCATGAGATCAGTTCTAGTAGACCGAAATCACAGCCCGCCCACGCATGCGCACTCAGCTGATTTCTCAGCATCCCCCGGGTGCTTATGTCAATTTAGAAGGGGAAACTATAGCAGAAATAGCTGGACTTAGAGCCAACAAATCATTATTTCAAACGGTAAAGTAAATTATACCGCTTTGTGCCTTTTACTATATTGTGTTCTTGATCATGCTAGCCGTATTTTATACATTACTATTCGGAAATTGCATTAAATTTGCCATTTCTGTGTTAACAGTAACACTATGGGATATTAAACCCCTAGTTTGACCCCAAGCCCCTAGTTTGACCCCTAACTTGACCCCACATGCTACTTAAAGTAGCATGTGAGGGGTCAAACTAGGGGTTTTTAATTATTCTGAATCCATCGCAAGCATTTGTTTTGCATGAAATGAAAAACATTCCTTGGGCTAAAAATGAACCCCAAGATACTGTGAAAAGTGATGACTCATCACTAAACCATAGTTTTGTGGGGCTGTTTTTAGCCCAAGGAATGTTGAATCTACATGCTCACAATGTTGGATCTACTCTAGATCGGGGCCGGATCTAGGCATAGGCAAGGGGGGGCAATGCCCCCCTAAATGCCCTGTCTGCCCCACCAAACATGATGGCATGCAAAAATCACTAGAATATATAGAGACAGAGAGAGATAGGTGTAAGACCTGTTGTTTTTAATGCGTGTTATAGGTATAAGTGTGCCAAAATGCTTTGTTTTTTATGCATTTCGGGTGTTTTAGGGGGTTTGATCCCCCCATTTTTTTCCATTTCTTGCTGCCACTACTAAAGGCTAGATCCGGCCCTGCTCTAGATCTACTACCATTTTCACAATATTACGTTTTCTTTTTTTTTCTACTTCGACTTTCGACTTTCTCTGGTGGGAGTCGACTTGTGTAACGAAGTCGACTGAGTTGACTTGTCGACTTTTCCGTTAATGCCTTAATGTCCACACAGAGTGTGCATCCTGCCATGCATTTATATCACTTTCGGTCTGTGTATGTTTGTGTATTTAATCTAAATCTTAATCTACAAAGTCATCTTGTAATTTTTTTTAACTATAACTGTAGTCAGTGGAGTAACAAGAAAATGTTTCCCTCTCAGGTAGAGTATAAAGCAGGGGTCTTCAACGGGTTCAGGCCCAGGACCCCTTAGTTGAGAGAGAGATGAAGCAGGGACCCCTTAGTTGAGAGAGAGATGAAGCAGGGACCCCTTAGTTGAGAGAGAGATGAAGCAGGGACCCCTTAGTTGAGAGAGAGATGAAGCAGGGACCCCTTAGTTGAGAGAGAGATGAAGCAGGGACCCCCACAACCTGTTCATAGATTCCATATAGTTTCATCGTTTGACAGCACAATCATCAGTGTATTTTGGATTCATGTGGGTGTTCAGATATTTAACCACTTGAACCGTCAATACTTAATAAACTTGAGTGAAGGTCGTACTTAGTCACTTTCTAGCACTGTATTTTTATTTATTTTATTTGTTTATTTTTACTGGTTGTAATTGAGTGAAAACTGCTTTGTCTGATCATGGATGTAATGTTTTTCTTTTTAGATTTTAAATAATTGCAGTTTTTCTTACACTAGATTTAAACCCATGATGGCTGCATGGCTGCATGGCTGCTGTCTATATGGCCTTTTTTTGGTCGCACATGTACTGTGATGTGTTTAGGAATGTTTCATATCGATTTACAATTTACAATAAAACAAATTGAAACTACCACGCACGCACGCACGCACGCACGCACGCACGCACGCACGCACGCACGCACGCACGCACACACGCACACACACACACACACACACACACACACACACGCATGTGCAGAACTAGCCTGGCTCCAGCCAATAGACCCGCCCACTCTCTGAGTGCGAGTCGGAAATCAGGCTAGTGCAGAACAGAAAGTTTGGTGGTGGTTTGAACGGTTGGGTGAAACGCTGCTCTACAGAAGGTAAGAAGAAGCTGAACTCTGTTTTATAGCTTTTCAGGTCCGTTATTAATTCTTCATTTGAGCCACAGAAAGAACCACCGTTTGATGACATTTATTAGCCTCTCAGACCCAAAACGTTGTTGTTTTTGGATAAGATTTTCTTTTAACCCTAAACACCGTGTGGACACGAGCGTCATGCATCCAACTCAACCTTGCATGTCGCAGGGAAGTCTGGAAGAGCCACGGCAGGCTAAACAAACGTTCACATTTCTAAAAGAAAGTGCTTACCAAAGCCTACTTTGTGTCAGAATCGATACCGTTCAACCAGAATGACATGCCGCTCCCCAATTGTTTAATAAAAAGCATTTTTATCCATCCGATCATTTTCACGTTTCCCTTGTGTTTCCTGGTGTTCCCCAGAGCCCTCTAGTGGTGAGTCGCGGCATCTCCGTTCACTTCTACTATTGCTGAAAGCAGGAAATGCAAGGGAAAACAGAAAACGATCGGATAAAAATGCTTTTTATTGAACCATACGGGAGCGGCATGTGAGTCTGGTTGAACGGTACCGATCCTGATACAAAGTAGGCTTTGGTAAGCACATTATTTTTCAAATCTGAACGTTTGTTTAGCCTGCTTTGTTCCTCACGACATGTAAGGATGAGGTGGATGCATGACGGCCGTCATGTTTCAGGGCTTCATCCGTGCTGTATTGATGTTGGTGCCATAGGAGAGATGACGGGCAAACATTGATCAAAATAATAATTCTTCTACATTCTATAGTTGTGTAGACTTCTTGATGAAACCAAATGGACCCGTAAGGCAGTGGTGTAAAGTAACTAAGTCGGCTACATTTAATTAAAGGGATATATATTTCACTTTCAAAAAAACTTTTGGTAATTTTATCATCTAATCAGGCTTTTATGAACACCCTGAACAGTTTTTAATTAGCTTGATTGAATATTTAGATATTTGTTTAATGTTACCAGGCCCTCCAGGCCCACAGCCTCTCCCCACACACACCCATTGTAACTTCAAACTCCATTTTAACCATGATAGATTCATTAAAAACACCCATTATTTTTTGTGACTGGTGACTCATACTACCCTCCTAATATGTGAGCAGGCTGTGTTATTTCGATAACTTTTTTCATTTATTTTTAATAATGATTTTTTTGTATTTCATTTTTTCCATTTTCCCAAATAATTATTAAAAATAAATGAAAAAAGTTATCAAAAAACACGGCCTGCTCACGTATTAGGAGGTTAGTATGAGTCATCAGAAAAAATAATGGGTGTTTTTAATGAATCTATCATGGTTAAAGAGGTGGTGCCATGATTCCCCCCCCCTATAAAACATGATTATCAGGTATTATGATTATACTAGGAGGAAGATTTTTTCCAAAAAAGTATACAGAAAGAGTTAGAATTGGGTTTTTATGTGGCCACACCCCAGTTCATTAAGTATGCATGGTAGGTGGTGACCCAGCTGATATAGCCACACCCCACAGTGTTGGGTGAATGGTAAATAGGGGAGGAGTTGATACTGTGACATACTTAGTATCTGTGTTTTTTAACTGACACTCTTCACCACAAGGTGGCAGCTTCCAAGAGAAAACAAACAAATACTAAGAGAATACATCATTTCTAAAAAAAAAAAAAAAAAAAAAAACAGAAAAGGGGGTCTAATGAAGTACTTTCAACCTCCTAGACACATGAAAAACAGAAAAAGTACACAACTATGGCACCACCTCTTTAAAAGTTTGAAGTTACAATGGGTGTGTATGTGGAGAGAGGCCCTTCCACTGCTCCCTGTTGAAAGTGGAATATCCCTTTAAGTACATGTTTTTGGTAGGCTATTTATACTTTCAACTACTTGAGAAGTTGAGTAGGCCTATTTCCAATTTCCAATACTTTTACCTACTCTCTACATCTCGGCGCTAAATGTTGTACTTTTACTCCACTACATTTATTTGAAAACTTTAGTTTCTAGTTACTTTGCAGATTTAAATTAGACAATAAAACCCAGGCCTACATAAACCACTTTAAGGCCCATTCCCACTGGACCAGATAACAGATAAAAAAATCTCTTTCTCCAGATATTTTTCCATTCAAAGTGGATGGTAGATACAGATAAAAAAAATATTTGCCACAGATAAAAGTCTCTGTGGCAAATATCTGTGGTAGATATTTTTTTTATCTGTATCTACCATCCACTTTGAATGGAAAAATATCTGGGGAAAGAGATTTTTTTTATCTGTTATCTGGCCCAGTGGGAATGGGCCTTTAGCCCTGTTTTATGTGTGGCTATTTGAAAATGACTGATAACTGATCTGCTATTTTCAAACATTTTGTACTTTTACTTTTAGTACTTTAAGTATATTTTGATGTCAACACTTTCATACTTGTACTCAAGTACATTTTGAATTCCAGACTTTTAATTCCAGACTTTTAGTTGTAATGGAGTATTTATATATTGCATTATTTTCAAAAAAAAAAAAAAAGAAAAAGAAGAAAATAAGAACTTTTGGTCATTTTATCGTCTAATCAGGCTTTTATGAACACCCTTATTGCTTGATTCAATATTTAGATATTTGATGTACATGTTACCAGGCCCTCCAGGCCCATGGCCTCTCCCCATACACACCCATTTCGTTCGAACTTCATTTTAACCATGATAAATAAATTAAAAACACCCATTATTTTTTTCTGGTGACTCGTATTACCCTCCTAATACGTGAGCAGGCCGTGTTTTTTCAGTCACTTTTTTCATTTATTTCTAATAAATATTTTGTATTATTTTTTCCATTTCCCAAATAATTATTAAAAATAAATAAAAAAAGTTATGGAAAAAAACACAGCCTGCTCACATATTAGGAGGGTAGTATGAGTCACTAGAAAAAATAATGGGCGTTTTTAATGAATCTATCATGGTTAAAATGGAGTTTGAAGTTACAATGGATGTGCATGTGGAGAGAAGCCCATAAGCTGTTTCCCTGTTGAAAGTGGAATATCCCTTTAAGTAAAACATACATTTTCCACCACTCCGTAAGGGTCCGTTTGGTTTCATTCTACTCTCTTGATTAATCTCAATCCGGGATTCTTTTTCATGGTGATCGATTCTGATGTTAGTTTGTTTTGTTTTGTTTATAGTTGTTTAACGTCTGGTAAATCTCTATAAATGTACACAATTACAACACAGTGTTTAGGCCTAGAATTATTTAATGCTTTAACCAGTGAAAAATAGCAGAAATACAAGCTCACAGCGCGCGCTACGAAATTGTAGATCTGCTATTTTTGAAAAAGTCGTGAAAATGTGTGCAAATCTTTCAATATTATATATTTTCAAAGCGAACATTTGTAACTAAAATTTTGCTTCTGGGGGTCGCTGGAACTAAATATTTTGAGATAGGGGTCCGTAGCCAAATACATATAATTTTGGGGGTCCTTCACATGAAAAAGTTTGAGAACCACTGACATAGTAGTCTCTCAAGAACAGACTGACTGAGCTCCAGTTAAGTGAAAAGGACCTTTTCTTTGACGATGGCTAGCCAGATTGCAGACATAGAAACATAGTTTTTTTCAAAACAATCTTAGAAGGATTCAAAAGACACTTATAGAATCGGGTCAACATTTTAATTTTCACGATTTTTTAAAAATAGCAGATCTACAAGCTCGCAGCGCGGCACTCGGTGCCGCGCTGTGAGCTTGTATATCTGCTATTTTTCAATAGTTAAAGCATAAAATAATGATACGCAATAATGTGTACCCGTTCTAAATGGGTTAAAGCCAAAGCTGCGGCTGTTCCCCGGCCGTACGGCTCCTTAAAGTTTAATTCAAAGCATTCTAATCGTGTGCTGAGTCTGAACGCCGTTCTATTTCCTCGTTCACATCGAGTGTAATACCATAACATCTGTGGCTTTTGGGATTAGCACTTTATATCAGGGGTCTTCAACAGGGGGTCCGGGACGCGAGTTTCTAAATTCTAGGAGGGCTAAGGCAAGGAGGGCCTAAGCGCCGTCTTCGCGAGTGCCCGCGAAGAGCGGGCCAGGGCCGCGCGGCCGGCGGAGCGCCACGCGAGTTACGAAGCTGTGGTGAATGTAATCGTTATATTTAAGGCCTGGGCAAGCCCACGATAAACGCATTCTATTCACCTCCTCTGCGCGGTCCAAGTGACTATAATGGAGCGCTCCCTACCTCCGGTTCAGCCAATCACAAGCTTCAAAAATGAGTCCGGTGCGTGGTTTTGCCTTAGCTCTCCTAGAATTTAGAAACTCGCGTGAAACTCGCGGGACCCCTAGGGGGTCCTCAGAGTTACTACAGGGGGTCCTCCAAATCTTTGTGTGATAGGTTTTTTACCTCCTTTTGTATATTAACCACTTGAACCCTAGTGTCCTTATTCTGAGAACTTTAGCCAAAAATAGGCGATCTACAAGCTCACAACGCCTTGCAGTGCGAGGCGTTGTGAGCTTGTAGATCGGCTATTTTCGGCAAAGGTTTGGTTTGGAGGAGAAAAAGAGCAGACTAAGTACTGCAGAGTGAAAGGTCAAGTTTATTAAGTATTGACGGTTCAAGTGGTTAAATATCTGAAGACAAATTGACATGAATCCAAAATACACTGATGAGCTGTCAAACAATGAAACTATATGGAATCTATGAACAGGTTGTGGGTGTTCCTGCTTCATCTCTCTCTCAACTAAGGGGTATACATTCAAGGAGATTGTGACTGTTTGAGATAAAGACGTAAAAAAATATGTATATCTTTTTAATTATCTAAATAGGCCTATTCTAGTAATTCTACAATATGTATAAAATGTGGGGGAAAGATTAATCTAATGTTGGTGTGTATGTCTGTTTGTGTGTTGCAGGTGACCTTCTGCAGAGCGGACTAAACTTCATACAGCGAGTTTAAAACGCCGAGTCATGGCTTCTTCTAGCTGTGACTCAGGGTTTGACTCGCTGTATGGAATCTTCAGCCATAAGGTCCTCCATGGACGGAGTCATCAGAAGATAGCTGGTAATGGAGTGTCTGTGACTCAGGAAGGGGAACACGAGGAACCTTCTCAACCTACTGGAGTCGACGCAGCGAAGCCCTGAGAGCTGACACGCATAACGGTGCCAACGAACGCTCTCACCCTGAGTAACGAGGCGTATGGTGCCAGGGACGTATAGGGGGCCCTACAACCTACGTGGCTCTACTTACCAGCTATCTTCAACCGAGAGGCGCAAGGCTCGGAAAGGTACGTACCTGGATTACACCTGGTGGCTTATACTGTAAACTAGGGCTAGTACTACTTCATTACACAAGTTGACTCCCAACAGAGAAAGTCGAAGTAAAAAAAGAAAAAAAAAACAAAGAAAAAAAAAAAAACGTTATATTGTGAAAATGGCAGATCTACATGCTCACAACGCCTCGCGTTGTGAGTCGTTGTGAGCATGTAGATCTTCTATTTTCGCCTCGCTGCTCTGTGAGCTTGTAGATCTGCTTGCACACATTTTAAACATTAGCAGATCTACAAGCTCGCAGTGTGGCACTCGGTGCAGCGCTGTATATCTGCTATTTCTTTGAATAGTTAAAGCATTACATAATGGTTAAAGTGGTTCAAATCAGGTTTGCATTCTGGACTAAATTAGTTCATTTAAAATTGATAGTGTAACTAGAAATACTGTTCCTTCGAAACAGTGTGGGCTCGGTTCCAACCCAACAAATAGGATACTTTAAGGTACTGTAAGGTACAGTACCTTACAGTATTGTACTGTACCTTACTATACTGTACTGCACCTTACTGTACTGTACTGTACTGTACTGTACTGTAACTTACTGTACTTTACTGTACTCTACTGTACTGTACTTTACTGTATTCTACTGTAACTTACTGTACTTTACTGTACTCTACTGTACCTTACTGTACTGTACTCTACTGTACCTTACTGTACTGTACTGTACCTTACTGTACTATACTATACTGTACTCTACTGTACCGTACTGTACCTTACTGTACTGTACTCTACTGTACCTTACTATACTGTACTTTACTGTACTCTACTGTACTTTACTGTACTCCACTGTACCTTACTGTACTTTATTCTACTTTACTGTACTTTATTGTACTTTACTGTACTCTACTGTACCTTACTGTACTGTATTGTACTTTACTGTACCTTACTGTACTGTACTCTACTGTACCTTTCTGTACTGTACCTTTCTGTACCTTACTGTACTTTACTGTACTCTACTGAACCTTACTGTACTTTTACTGTACTCTACTGAACCTTACTGTACTGTACATATTCTATGTGTTCTAGATCTACATTTTTGATTCTGTGTTTGGGAACCAGCAACTGTCAAATGGACTCCAACTGTAGTGGAGTATATTGAGTGCATATACTGTAGGCTAACAATCCCAGATCACATATGTCCTCCACTATGTCTATAACCAAGGCGTTCTTCTATGTGGCCACTCCAGACTGAGGAGTGGAGCATGGCTTTTATTGTGTTTGTGGATCTGACTTGGAAATGCATTGGTTTTGATATCTCCCTGACAACCAACAACAACCACTAATATGGCTGACTGTCCCTGCGGGCTCTAGGATATATGGCTATGGGATTTACATCCCATCGCCCGGACTTGATTCTTGATCACAGCTGTGTAATCAGTAGAGTGGAGAGGGACATTTATTTATAGTTTTAACTATAACTATAGTTTTATACATCACACAGCTTAGACATTTGGATCAAATCAGAGAGCAGACCTGTGTGAACGCAATGATATAGATAGCATATCTGAAGTGTGAACACTGCAGCCACAGCGCCTTAACATAAACATGGGTCTATTATCCTTCTCTCCACTCTGGGGACCCATTGGAAATGCATTGGGTGCTTAAAGTTAAACATTTTTATTTTTTTATATTTATACTACAAAACATTTCAAAACCAAAAATACAAGCACACTTGTCCTCAGTAAGCTGAACACATAAAAATTTGAATGGTGTTGAAAGGTGTAAGCGTTTAAGAGATGAAGCGCGCCAAAATATTGAGGAGATACTGACTAGTATATAAATAAATAATGAAGATAACATACGTGTGCTCGCCTTCCAGGCGAGCCCACAATAATAGCCAATGTGTGTTTTTCTTACTGTGGAAGAGTGCGATCATTCAATGCTCCAAGCAAAAAAATAAAAAAATAAATGGCTGCGCTAGCCTCGCGTTTGGCTGTATGTGTTGCTCATTCCACGAATGCCCAAGGCTTACAAGCTGTGCCTTGTATATGTGACTAATCAAGGATAACTATAGTTTTTTTTTGTTGCATTCCCAAGGCAATAATTTGACCAGCAGTGGTTCCCTATGGCAGGGGTTGTCAAAGTGGGTGACGGGGCACCCTGGGGTGCCGTGACGGCAGTCCAGGGGTGCCGCGAGATCATTTGATAACTTTATTTGGACACTTGAAAAAATACTTGGTATCATTTTAAACTTGAAGTACAAAGTTATTTTCAGCCAGTTCTAACCAAAATGGCTTCAAATGTGCCAAGGTTTTAACGTGCCAAGGCACACAACGCTTCATCATACAAGACCATCGCACAAAACTAGTGAAAACAGCAGATCTACAAGCGAGGCGTAAAAGTGAAAAAAAAAAAAGGTTTCCAATGATCAATGCTAAACGAATACAATTAACCCATTAAAACCAGTAAAGCATAGTGTATTTTTTATTTAAACCATTTTAACTATTTT
Organism: Nannobrachium achirus; assembly: GCF_963921795.1. Lineage (NCBI taxonomy): Eukaryota > Metazoa > Chordata > Actinopteri > Myctophiformes > Myctophidae > Nannobrachium > Nannobrachium achirus. The sequence goes on from NC_137826.1 coordinate 57,246,044, forward strand.
ATACTTTGGCTATTAAAGACTAAATGTTGCCTTTTTTTTCTCCTGTCATTTCAGAACACAACTTCTGGCAGCCTGTGGCAGGTAGGAGGTAAAGGACATGATGGAGGTCCGGCTGGGTGAGCTTTCTGATTCCCGCTGCAGCTGCTTATTTAAGGAGGCTACATGCTACGTGCTACCATACCGCGGGTCGTCATTCGCGCCGTGTCTCGTTTCACGTTGCTTGCAGCGCGTCGTTTGCGAGTCGTGTATTTGCTGCGTTGTGTATTTGCGCCATGTGACTGCGCGGGCGGGGTGGCGGCCATCATTAACGTCAGTCCACATCACATGCGAACTCAGTCTAGGCCCAGTCTGTGATGTGGGGGGATGTGATGCGGGTCGTCATTCACGTCGTGTCTGGTGTTTTTTCACCAGACACAGAGATCCGCGTCGTATCGTGAGTTGTCTTTTATAATCTTGTCATTAGCAGGTAACATGGTAGCATGTAGCCCCTTAACACTGTGTTTACAGCCATCTATGCTGTTAGGGCAGTGGTTTTCAACCAGTGGTTCGGGGACCACCAGTGGTCCTTGAGGGGGTTCCAGGTGGTCCCCAGCTAAATGGAGAGTTTGTAACAGAATGGACTCTTGTAGAGGTTCAAGTCTTTCCATTTGGTTATATTATTAAACATCGATTTAATTTAGGCTCTACAATGAGAGAATGTTGAAGAATTGCTATTTTGATCAACGGTTGCTTTCCTATGGCACCAACATCAACACAGCAATTGTGGAAAAAATCTTATCTAAATGATAACATTATCTGGGTCTGAGAGGCTAAATGTCATCAAATGTTGGGCCGTGGCTCAAATGCTGAATAAATAATGGACTTTGACGTGAAAGGGGTTGAAAACCACTGTAGGGCAGTGCTAAACTAACAGGGAATGCAAATGATGATTCTGTCATTTGCTTCCTTGGTTAGTGTGTAGTGGTTAGTGTGTAGTGGTTAGTGTGTAGTGGTTAGTGTGTAGTGAATAGTGTCTGCTGTTGGCCATGTTTATCTGAGGCTGTCTGGAAGAAACCTTGTCTCCATTCTTCAACCCTCTTTTCTTAAATTAATGTCCTGACTTCCTTACTGCAGTGTCACACACTAAAGTAGAACACGTAGCCGATCTACAAGCTCACAGCGCATAGATCGGCATAGATTTCTGAACAATTTGGTAAATTCTAAGTGTGTTTTAAAAATTCCGAACGGATTAAGTGTTAACAAGAGCTTGCGTTCCAATGGATTGAATATAATTCTTAAGTTCACAAGTTCTTTTTTATTTTTCCATTTCCTGAAGTAAGTTTTGGACATACAAGGTTTCTAACCCACCTTCAGCCTTTACTTTCTCCACTTGTCTCTTTATCTTTTGCTCAATAAATGCAATAAATGCATTATCTTGAGGTTCTACAAAAAACAAAAACAAAAATATTGTATTTCTTCTTTCTTACCTTGCAACTTGTATTGCACCAGTTCTTCACCAGAAGGTTTTGTGTACATATGGAACCAAATGGACCCTCCATGGGTCCATTTGGTTCCATTTGTCGTACTGACAGGGACAGTATACTTATACTAGGTTGTGTAATATAATGACAGGGACAGTATATGTATACTAGGTTGTTTATATTATACAACCTAGTATACGTATACTGATCCCTGTCACTATATTAGTGATACTATATCATACACATATACTGTGACAGCGTACAGTATCTGTAAACTAGGTTTTATAATATAGCGACAGGGACATTATACATTATACTAATATAGCGATAGGGTACAGTAGTATACTCGGTTTTATAATGGCGCTATTAATGGTTTCATTTTAGCGGGTGGCGGGCCAACGTTGCGCGTCGGTCCACGTCGTTCGCGTTCGTTGCCCGTCACTTGTGAAGACTGGAGACTAAAGGTTTTATAATATAGTGACAGGGACAGTATACATTATACTAATATAGCGATAGGGTACAGTATACGTATACTAGGTTTTAAAAAGGTGCTATTAATGGTTTCATTGCGTCATTTTAGCGGGTGGCGGGCCAGCGTTGCGCGTCGGTTCGCGTCGTTCGTGTTCGTTGCCCGTCACTCGTGAAGACTGGAGACTAAAGGTAGGTCCCAAGTGATTGCGCGGGGTGGCGGCCATGTCAGTCCACATCACATGCGAACTCAGTCTAGGCCCAGTCTGTGATGTGGAGGGATGTGATGCGTGTCGTCACTCACGTCGTGTCATGTGTCGTTTCACAGGACTAGAATAATAGATTATAAAAGACAAATCACGGTACGCCGCGGGCTTATCGTGATTTGTGTCTTTTATAATCATGATTTGATAATTTCTTCCCGATTGCGGCTCTTATGCGTGTCGTCACTCACGTTGTGTCTTGTGACGTTTCACATGACTAGAATAATAGATTATAAAAGACAAATCATGGTATCGTGATTTGTCTTTTTATAATCATGATTTGATAATTTCTTCCCCTCGTTCAGGCTAGGTGATTAGGTCAGAACAGGAAGTGATGTAAGGCCGCTCATGCTCAAAGGAAAACTAAGTGATCAAATGATCACTTAGTTTTTCTCTGCTGTTGTTGTAGTCATTCATAGTATGTTTTGTATTAATGTCCTCCATAGTATGTTGTGTATTAATATCATTCACAAGTTACTTTATTGCGGTTAAAGCTTCATCACATCAATCCACATCACATACAACCAGTATGCAATGTGCATTTATGTGAGAAGTTTGTATTTATATTTTTCGGACGATGCTCGTAATTTGGCAGAAGAGAAGAGCGAATACTGCTGCATTTGTCATTCTTGCTCGTAATTTTCAGAAGATTTTGAAGTCTAGAAGAGGAGAAGTTACTACTTACAATCACCCATAAATTACGTAAATTATAACATTTCCTCTATATTTTATTTAACATTTATTTAACCAGTAAACCAGAAAAAAAGAACATTGAGACAATAGTCTCTATCTCAAAGGCTAAAATATAATATATCATGTTATGTATGCTGTTGTCAGGTCATTGTTGACCTGACATCCTATAGTGTGTATAGTTTATATGTACATATGATTGTTTTAGTTATTCTACTGTTAGGCTGATACTTGGTTTACATATGATCCTAGATTACTATTTCTATGCATTTGATGTATTTTAGATTACTATTTCTATGCATTTGATGTATTTTAGATTACTATTTCTATGCATTTAATGTATTTTAGATTACTATTTCTATGCATTTGATGTATTTTAGATTACTATTTCTATGCATTTGATGCATTTTAGATTACTATTTCTATGCATTTAATGTATTTTAGATTACTATTTCTATGCATTTAATGTATTGCCTCGTTGATGTCCTTGCTTATTGTAAATCACTCTGGATTAAGAGCGTCTGATGAATGCTAAAATTCTCTCTGCCTAAAGAAAAACCTTAAGAAAAACAATAAGAAATGTTTCCATTACATTTTGTTCTATGTTCATAAAGTGCTCCAAGTGCTCAAAGTGAAAAGTGCAGCAGCAAACGTTTAGGTCATGGGACCACGGTCAGTGCTATGACACCAAATATAATAATATGCGGGGAAAGCCAGTCCACATCACATGCGAAACCTACTCTAGGCACAGTATGTGATGTGGATTGATGTGTCTGCGTCGTTTCACATTATGCGAGTAAAGCTTCGGTCCACGTCACATACAAACGTAACGTTAGGGCTAGGGAGGTTAGGGGTATGTGATGTGGATTGATGTGATACTCATGTCTTGTATATTTCTGCGTCACTTGCGATGCGTAATGTGATTTGCGTTGTCTCTTATTTCATGTCACTTAAGTTGCGTCGTCCGCGGGGAAAGCTCGCCACATCAGTCCACATCACACATTGCCCATATGCGGCCAGTGTGTGATGTGCATTGATGTGATTTATGCATTATTTGTGGCTAAAGCTTGATAATCCACGGTGGTCAGTAGGCGAGGCACTGACGATGGCCCTACGACCTAAACATTTGCTGCTGAACTTTATCCTTTTAGCACTTAGACCACTTTATGAGCACCAACACAATGTAATAAAAATATATTTCCTTGTTTGTCTAAGGAGTAGGCTGTAAGATCTACATATTTGTGCCTGGTAGCTGGGCATAATAGATTTGCAAGCTCACAATGAGCTTGTTAAGTCCGTTTTCACATTTCACAAATTGTTTCTAATTTATTGCTTAATTTTTGTTTTCTTTTATTCATGAAATGGCACGTTCTATTTGTGCTTTCTTCAAGTAATTTGAATTAATTTTAATTGTGAAGAAAATATTAAAATAGATGTACAAGCTCACAACGAGCTTGTACATCTATACATAATATTTAAAGCAATAAATTGGATTTATTTTTAAAGTTTTGTTTTTTTACTTCATGAAATGGAACATGTTCCATTTGTGCTGCATGTGTGTAATTTAATTAATTTGAATAATACCATTTGACCCCTGGAGGAATATTCACTTATGGATCTGAAACAAACAATAAACAAACCATGGCAAAAAAAAAAAATCTGATGTAAACATCAGAGTCTCATAAGGTTTTAGATGAAGATCCAAGAGACATGTGACTATTCCCTGGGACCTTGTGAAAACAGCAGATCTACAAGCTTAGCTGGTAGATCTGCCGTTTTCAATATTTAAATTGTCCTTATTTTCAATGGAATTTCTTGGATTATGTTCAAAATAAATGTACAAAATTAGAGAATACATCTGTAAATACATTTTATGTATTGAAATAATGGTGACAAATTATGATTGGGCAAAAGAAGCCTTAAGAAAACTATGATTTGTATTATTACATTTTTTTTCTTATTCATAAAGTACTCAAGTGCTCAAAGTGAAAAGTGCAGCGGCAAACGTTTAGGTCATAGGACCACGGTCAGTGCTATGACACCAAATATAATATGCGTGGAAAGCCTCATCAAGCCAGTCCATCACGCCAGTCCACATCACATGCGAACGTATTCTAGGCCCAGTATGTGATGTGGATTGATGTGTCGACGTCATTTCACATTTGTGAGTAAAGCTTCGGTCCACATTACATACAAACATAGGGTTAGGGCTAGGGCGGTTAGGAGTATGTGATGTGGATTGTTGTGATCTCATGTTTTGGATAATTTTACGCCACTGCGATGCGTAATGTGATTTGCGTTGTCACTTGCGTTGCGTCGTCCACGGGGAAAGATCGCCACGTCAGTCCACATCACATATTGCCCATATGTGGCCAGTGTGTGATGTGCATTGACGTGATTTATGCATTATTTGTGGCTAAAGCTTCATAATCAACGGGGGTCAGTAGGCGAGGCACTGACAATGGCCCTGCGACCTTAACATTTGCTGCTGCACTTTATCCTTTTAGCACTTAGATCGCTTTATGAGCACCAACACAATGTAATAAAAATATATTTCCTAGTTTGTCTAAGGAGTAGGCTGTAAGATCTACATATTTGTGCCTGGGCATAATAGATTTGCAAGCTCACAACGAGCTTGTACAAGTCCATTTTCATGTTTCACAAATTGTTTCTAATTTATTGCTTGATTTTTGTTTTGCTTTTGTTTTGTTTTAACCTATTCATGAAATGGCACGTTCGATTTGTGCTTGCTTCTTGTGAGCAATTTGAATACATTTTAATTGTAAAGAAAATATTAAAAGGGATTTGCAAGCTCACAAAAAGCTTGTACATCTATTTTCACTTATTTCTTTAAGCAATGAATTGGATTTCTTAAAAGTATGTCCTTTTTCTTTACTTCATGAAATGGAATATATTCCATTTGTGCTTAGCTGGTAGATCTGCTGTTTTCAATATTCTAATTTGCATTATTTTCAATGGAATTTCTTAGATTATGTTCAAAATAAATGTAAAAAATAAGAGAATACAATTGTAAATACATTTTATTTATCTTGAAATAATGCTACAAAATTATGATTGGGTAAAAGAAAAGCCTTAAGAAAACTAAGATTTTTTTGTTATTACATTTTCCTTATTTTGAATGGAATTTCTTGGATTATGTTCAAAATATATGTGAAAAAGAAGAGAATAAATCTGTAAATACATTGCATTTGTCTTGAAATAATGGTAAAAAAATATGATTGGGTATAAGGAATCCTCAAGAAAACTACGATTTGTATTTATTACATTTTTGCTCTCATAAAGTGCTCCAAGTGCTCAAATTGAAAAGTGCAGCAGCAAACGTTTAGGTCATAGGACCACGGTCAGTGCTATGGCACCAAATATAATGTGCGGGGAAAGTTTCATCATCACGCCAGTCCACATCACATGTGAACGTACTCTAGGCCCAGTATGTGATGTGGATTGATGTGTCGGTGTCGTTTCACATTATGCGAGTAAAGCTTCGGTCCACATCACATACACACGTAGGGTTAGGGCTAGGGAGGTTAGGGGTATGTGATGTGGATTGATGTCATACTCATGTCTTGTATATTTATGCGTCACTTGCGATGCGTAGTGTGATTTACGTTGTCTCTTATTTCATGTCACTTGCGTTGCGTCGTCCACGGGGAAAGCTCGCCACGTCAGTCCACATCACATATTGTCCATATGTGGCCAGTGTGTGATGTGCATTGATGTGATTTATGCATTATTTGTGGCTAAAGCTTCCTAATCCACGGCGGTCAGTAGGCGAGGCACTGACAATGGCCCTACGATCTTAACATTTGCTGCTGCACTTTATCCTTTTAGCACTTAGACCACTTTATGAGCAACACAATGTAATAAAAATATATTTCCCAGTTTGTCTAAGGAGTAGGCTGTAAAATCTACATATTTGTGCCTGGTAGCTGGGCATAATAGATTTGCAAGCTCACAATCAGCTTTCTAAGTCTATTTTCACTTTTCTTTCACATTGTTTCATTTTGTTCTCATTTATTGCTTACTTCACTTTTGTATTTATTTTTTATTCATGAAATGGCACGTTCTATTTGTGTTTGTTGCTTGTATGTAATTTTAATTAATTTTAATTGTAAATGGTAAATGGTAAATGGTGCATTTATATAGCGCTTTTAATCCAAAGCGCTTTACATAGATTGTGCATTACATTCACCCATTCACACACACATTCATACACCGGTGGCGGAGGAAGCCATGCAAGGCACCAACCTACTCACCGGAGGCAATTAGGGGTTCAGAGTCTTGCCCAAGGACCCTTCGACATTAACTCAGGGGGAGCCCGGATTCGAACTGGGAACCCTTCAGGATTTATACCCTTCGTTCTCTAATACCAGTTTCTCTACCCCTGAGCTATGCCGCCCCAATTGTAAAGTGAAAATATATTTACAAGCTCACAACGAGCCTGTAAGTCTATTTTAAATTTTCTTTTACAAACTGTTTCTAATGTATTGCTTAATTTTTGTTTAACTTATTCATGAAATGGCACGTTCTATTTATGCTTCTTGTGTGCAATTTGAATACATTTTAATTGTAAAAATATTGAAATAGATTTGCAAGCTCACGACAAGCTTGTACATCTATTTTCACTATTTCTTTAAGCAATGAATTGGATTTTATTTTAAGAAAACTATGATTTTCTTATTACATTTTACTTATTTTAAATGGATTTTCTTGGATTATCTTCAAAATAAATGTAACAAAGACGAGAATAAATCTGTAAATACATTTTATTTGTCTTAAAATAATGGTAAAGAATTGTTGATTTGCAAAAAGAAAAGCCTTAAGAAAACTAGGATTTTTATTTGTTACATTGTTGTTCCATGTTCATAAAGTGCTCCAAGTTCTCAAAGTGAAAAGTGCAGCGGCAAACGTTTAGGTCATAGGACCACGGTCAGTGCTATGACACCAAATATAATATGCGGGGAAAGCTTCATCATGCCAGTCCACATCACATGCAAACGTATTCTAGGCCCAGTATGTGATGTTGATTGATGTGTCGGCGTTGTTTCTTATGCGAGTAAAGCTTCGGTCCACATCACATACAAAAATAGGGTTAGGGCTAGGGAGGTCAGGGGTATGTGATGTGGATTGATGTGATCTCATGTCTTGTGTAATTTTGCGCCACTTGCATGTGATTTGCGTTTTCTCTATCATTTTCACGTCACACCACGGCGGTCAGTAGGCGAGGCACTGACGATGGCCCTACGACCCAAACATTTGCTGCTGCACTTTATCCTTTTAGCACTTAGATCACTTTATGAGCACAAACAAAATGTAAAATAAATATCTTTCTTAGTTTGTCTATGAAATTTTCCTTAAGCGTTTCGTGAACAGATACTTTTTCTTGTTTCCAATTGTATAAAGGGGCAAAGCTACAGCTAGATTTTGTGGAGATGTTTTTTTTAATTGATTGATTGGTATTGTGCATCTCTTATAACAAGTTTGTTTTGTAAAGTTACATAGAAGACTGTGGATTGAACTATTATTTTAATCAAAAATTAAACGCACTATTGTAACGTGAACATCATGTAATAATTCTACAAAAGGACTGCTTTGCTGCATACCTTCTTACTGTTTTTATTTCATTTCTATATTCCATTTGTATTGTATGCTGTAATCCCAAAGCGGATTCCTCAAGACACCTACCACACTTGCAATTTCCAGGAATTGTAGCTTTCTAGTTTTGCTATTGTACTCTTTAAACTGCTATTTCTTAGTGTAGTGTCTCGGTAAACTGGAATTACTGTTAAACTGTCTCTATACATTCGGTGTATCGGTTTGCTCTGTATAAATGGTCTGATAAATACTGTACAATGTCAAGTGACTTTACCAAAATGTATGACTTGTTAAAAAAAAAAAAAAAAAAAGCAAAAGGCACTGGTATGGAACTCTTGGTTTACCGGGACGGGGTTCAATTCCCTGCAGTGCCCTGCTTTTTTTTTGTATTTATTTTGCTCATTATGTTGCATCTTGGGTTGGGATCCTTATTTTTGTTTTAATGAACCGTCTTTGAAAACCCCCAGAAGACAACATACCTTTTGTCGAAACTCAAGATTGTCGACCTTTTTCAAAGTCTTCGAAAACCCCCAGAAGATATGCTATAGACTTTTGTTGAAACTCACAATGTTTTGTTTTTTCTTTTATTGTATACAGGTATTATTATAGTGGCTCTGAAAGATGTCTAGAGACCCTCTGGACCTCAACTATATTCATATATAAAAATATTTATAGAATCATATTATAAAATGTCAGTCAGAAAGTGGTGAAGTCGTCCTTAAGGGTGAGGGTTTAACAGACCAAACTGCAGCTACTGTTACTACTGTCGTTTCTGGTGTATTGTTGTTGAAGGCAACCGTTCAACTCAATTACATTGGGGATGATTTTAGCTCAAGCCTCAAAGGAAATCTGCCCAGGACTCACTGGTAAAAATGGCTGATGTACAAGCTAACAATGTGTTGCTTCGTGCCACATTGTTGGCTTGTATCTGCTGTTTTCACTAGTACTTATGTTTATTCATTTTTGTTTGCACTTATTATATGACTTGATTTTTGTATTTACATTTTGGAAAAAAAAATATATATATATATATTTCTTTGATTGTATGTATTCAAGGATATTTTCTTCTATCAGTGTCTTAGCACATAGGGTGTATAGTCCAGTGTAAATGTGCCTGCCATGCAATGGCGAAACGCTTATTGTAATCTTGTAATTGATTAAGCCCTGCCCCCTCTGTATTCCTATTGGAACTCCAGTCAGTGATGATACTAGGTTTTTAATGTAATGGGTCCCGGGACCCACAGGTGGTCATTCAAATGGGTCCCAGAAATGTTTTATGAGTCCTCAATACAATGTTTTCGAGCGCTGTGAGCTTGTAGATCGGCTATTTTCAAAATGTTTGCCTATTTCTTATATTTATTTTACAATTTGGCTAATGTTTGAACTTAGAACTAGGATTTCTAAATACACTAGGCTACAGACACCCATTTAATTATATTTATATCACTGGGACCCCAATTTATATTAAATGTTAAAATACTAGAGTACAAATGGAACGGGTCCATTTGGTTCCATTTGTTCACCGAGTTACAGACCCATAAAGTTCTATTTGGTTCCTAACTATCATTTATCTGGGGACCCCCTGGAACTCCCTCAAGGACCCAGGACCCCACTTTGAGAACCACTAGTGAAAATAGTTTTTAGCTGTTCCAGGTTTAACTGATAATAAATCTTTACAGTGTTTATCTTACACAATACATTAAAAAACGAATTAAACTATCTAAACTAATATAGCAACTTAAGTAGAAGTAAATTATTTTAACATGGACTCCAATGGAGGCGCATCCCCGGGACCCCAGGACCATGACATGAATGAGTCCCTGGGCGACTTGAATGAGTTTTTGATAAGGGATGCGCACGTAATGACATCACTGACTCCAGTTCACAGCATGGTACCGTCTTGAAACTTGGTGTCTGGACTTAAAGTTATACCATGTAACTTTTTTTATAAAACAAATCTTAAAATGGTCCTAACTGTTAAATCGCTAAAGTTTTAGAACCCCCACTCCGTTATTTTCAGCTTCAAAAGCCCTCTCTTTATATGTTTTCTATGAGCCTTGAGGGGGGGAGAATTTCGCGGCAAAATGACGTCATCATACTACCGGCCAATCACAGCGAGGGTTATACACTGCCGGCCAATCACAGCGCATCTTGGAGTGGGGTCGCTAGGGCGGCCATATTTGTAGTCTCCCGTGTGTCTCTATACTCGGGTGCACGGTGAAGCATGGGTGAAGGAGTGTATCTCCGGAATGGCTGAACGCACAGGAACCAGGGACCCCTCAAAAGATAGATCTCGGCGAGGTGGAGGCAGACGCGGGGGTGTGAGAACCGAAAAACGGCCAAAAGACGCGGACGAGACCGAGGTTTGCTATAGAGCTACTGACCACAAGTTGAGCAACTTACACAGCATAGCTTTAAACGGCAAATAGGGACTTACTTAAGCCCTGCCTACGTTTAAGCCCAGCCCCATCTTCCTATTGGCTGAGCTTTAAAACAGCTATAACTCCAGTTTGCAGCATGGTACTGTCTCGAAAGTACTTAGATAGCCAATAGGAATGAGCTGTAATGATAAGCACCACCTCTGTCTTGCCTCTTGGCTGAGCTTTAAACCGACATAACTCCAGTTTGCAGCATGTTACTGGTCTCAAACTCGGTAGGTGGTCCGACGGCTAACGGCTAACCGCTAATGCTAACTGCTACTTCCGCCAATGTTAAAAATGCTAATGCTAACACTAAAATGCTAATGCTAATGTTAAAAAAGTTAATGCTAATGCAACAAATGCTAATATTAAAAATGCTAATGTATACACTCAGCGAGCTGCAGGCACACTTAAAATTTCGTAGGAATTTTCTTTTCTAATAGTTACGTTTGTCTTCCACCTGTAATTATGTCAAGAAGCAAAAGACGCTGGTCTGGCACTCCTGGTTCACTAGGATGGGGTTCAATTCCCTGCGGTGTCCTGCTGATTGCACTTACAGGGATGTTGGTTTGAGGGGTTGGTTGTACAACTGTATTGATTCATGTTCTGAGCTTTCCTTCCTTTCCACTTCCTTTTCATTAATTTTAATTCTTCTTCTGTCCTGGTTCTATATAATCTAGATATATAAATTGTATGTGCAATATCTATACATTATGTGTGCTAGATTTGTGCATTTATGGATATAGAACGCATAGAATCTAAAAACAAAAACACAGATCTAGAACACAATTTATAGATCTAGAACAGAGAATATAAAAACCTGATTTTGTCAAAATTCAAGATTTTCCACCTTTTTTTTCAAAGTCCTCGAAAACCACCAAAGACGACCAAAGCTATCGTCAAAACATGTGTTGTATAGCTCACCAAGACAGACGTGTGGTTAATTTTTTTTCTGATTGTCTTCGAAACCCCCAAAAAGACAAGACATTGTATGCCGTTAAAACAAAGATTCTTAAATTTCCGATAGTGCCCATCTTTTAGTATGTTTTATAGCTTGTCGAGATGAACGTGTGGATGTTTGACATATTGCTGTGCGAACCCTGGAACCCTAATTTTTTTTCGACAAATGCTAATGCTAACAAATGCTACTGCTAACAACAACCGCTATACAAGGACACACTTAGCAAGCTGCAGGTACACTTAAAATGTCTTCGAAATGTTCTCCTTAATTCTAAATCTAATCCTAGATTTTTCAAAGTGCGATAACTCGGAAACCAATAGGTTTTAGGCGCCTGTCTTTTAGTATGTTGTATAGCTCTTCGAGATGAACGCGTGGATATGAAATTTATTCGCTTTTTTCAGATTGTCTTCAAAATCCCCAAAATGACATAAGACTATAGTAAGGCATCAAAACATAGATTTTAAGTCTTAAATTTCCGATAGTGCCTATCTTTTGGTATGTTGTAAAGCTCGTCGAGACGAACGTGTGGATGTGTGACACATTGCTGTGCGACCCCTGGAACCCTACTTTTTTTCGACAAATGCTAATGCTAACAAATGCTAATGCTAACAACTGCTAGATTTTTCAAAGTGCGATAACTCGGAAACCAATAGGTTTTAAGTGCCCGCCTTTTAGTATGTTGTATAGCTCTTCAAGACAAACACGTGGATATGAAATGTATTCATTTTTTTCAGATAAACTTCAAAACCCCCAAAATGACATAAGACTATAGAAAGGCGTCAAAACATAGATTTTAAGTCCAAAATTTCCGATAGTGCCTAATCTTTGGCATGTTGTATAGCTCGTCGAGACGAACATGTGGATGTGTGACACATTGCTGTGTGACTCCTGGAACCCTACTTTTTTTCAACAAATGCTAATGCTAACAAATACCGATGCTAACAACTGCTAGATTTTTCAAAGTGCGATAACTCGTAAACCAATAGGTTTTAAGCTACCGTCTTTTAGTATGTTGTATAACTCTTCGAGACGAACGCGTGGATATGACATTTACTCATTTTTTTCAGATTGACTTCAGAACCCCCAAAATTACATAAGACTATAGTAAGGCGTCAAAACATAGATTTTAAGTCCAAAATTTCCGATAGTGCCTAATCTTTGGTATGTTGTATAGCTCGTCGAGACAAACTTGTGGATGTGTGACATATTGCTGTGTGACCCCTGGAACCCTACCTTTTTTTGACAAATGCTTATGCTAACAAATGCTAATGCTAACAACTGCTAGATTTTTCAAAGTGCGATAACTCGGAAACCAATAGGTTTTAAGTATTCGTCTTTTAGTATGTTGTATAGCTCTTCGAGACGAACGCGTGGATATGACATTTATTCTTTCTTTTTTTTTAGATCGACTTCAAAACCCCCAAAATGACATAAGACTATAGTAAGGCGTCAAAACATAGATTTTAAGTCCAAAATTTCCGATAGTGCTTAATCTTTGGCATGTTGTATAGCTCGTCGAGACGAACGTGTGGATGTGTGACACATTGCTGTGTGACCCCTGGAACCCTACTTTTTTTCGACAAATGCTAATGCTAACAAATGCTAATGCTAACAACTGATAGATTTTTCAAAGTGCGATAACTCGGAAACCAATAGGTTTTAAGCTACCGTCTTTTAGTATTTTGTATAGCTCTTCGAGACGAACGCGTGGATATGACATTTACTCATTTTTTTCAGATTGACTTCAAAACCCCCAAAATTACATAAGACTATAGTAAGGCGTCAAAACATAGATTTTAAGTCCAAAATTTCCGATAGTGCCTGATCTTTGGTATGTTGTATAGCTCGTCGAGACGAACGTGTGGATGTGTGACATATTGCTGTGTGACCCCTGGAACCCTACCTTTTTTTGACAAATGCTTATGCTATCAAATGCTAATGCTAACAACTGCTAGATTTTTCAAAGTGCGATAACTCGGAAACCAATAGGTTTTAAGTGTTCGTCTTTTAGTATGTTGTATAGCTCTTCGAAACGAACGCGTGGATATGACATGTATTCTTTTTTTTTTCAGATTGACTTCAAAACCCCCAAAATTACATAAGACTATATAGTAAGGCGTAAAAAAATAGATTTTAGGTCCAAAATTTTGGATAGTGCCTAATCTTTGGTATGTTGTATAGCTCGTTGAGACGAACGTGTGGATGTGTGACACATTGCTGTGTGACCCCTGGAACCCTATTTTTTTTCGACAAATGCTAATGCTAACAAATACCGATGCTAACAACTGCTAGATTTTTCAAAGTGCGATAACTCGGAAACCAATAGGTTTTAAGCTACCGTCTTTTAGTATGTTGTATAGCTCTTCGAGGCGAACGCGTGGATATGACATTTACTCATTTTTTTCAGATTGACTTCAAAACCCCCAAAATTACATAAGACTATAGTAAGGCGTCAAAACATAGATTTTAAGTCCAACATTTCCGATAGTGCCTAATCTTTTGGTATGTTGTATAGCTCGTCGAGACGAATATGTGGATGTGTGACACATTGCTGTGTGACTCCTGGAACCCTACTTTTTTTTTTTTTGACAAATGCTTATGTTAACAAATGCTAATGCTAACAACTGCTAGATTTTTCAAAGTAAAATTACTCGGAAACCAATAGGTTTTAAGCGCCCGTCTTTTAGTATGTTGTATAGCTCTTCGAAACGAACGCGTGGATATGACACGTATTCTCTTTTTTTTTCAGATTGACTTCAAAACCCCCAAAATTACATAAGACTATAGTAAGGCGTCAAAACATAGATTTTAGGTCCAAAATTTTGGATAGTGCCTAATCTTTGGTATGTTGTATAGCTCGTCGAGACGAACGTGTGGATGTGTGACACATTGCTGTGTGACCCCTGGAACCCTACTTTTTTTGACAAATGCTAATGCTAACAAATGCTAATGCTAACAACTGCTAGATTTTTCAAAGTGCGATAACTCAGAAACCAATAGGTTTTAAGTGTTCGTCTTTTAGTGCGTTGTATAGCTCTTCGAGACGAACGCGTGGATATGACGTTTATTCTTTTTTTTCAGATTTACTTCAAAACCCCCAAAATTACATAAGACTATAGTAAGGTGTCAAAACATAGATTTTAAGTCCAAAATTTCCGATAGTGCCTAATCTTTGGTACGTTGTATAGCTCGTCGAGACGAACGTGTGGATGTGTGAAACATTGCTGTGTGACTCCTGGAACCCTACTTTTTTTTTCGACAAATTCTAATGTTAACAAATGCTAATGCTAACAACTGCTAGATTTTTCAAAGTGCGATAACTCGGAAACCAATAGGTTTTAAGCTACCGTCTTTTAGTATTTTGTATAGCTCTTCGAGACGAACGCGTGGATATGACATTTACTCATTTTTTTCAGATTGACTTCAAAACCCCCAAAATTACATAAGACTATAGTAATGCGTCAAAACATAGATTTTAAGTCCAAAATTTCCGATAGTGCCTGATTTTTGGTATGTTGTATAGCTCGTCGAGACGAACGTGTGGATGTGTGACATATTGCTGTGACCCCTGGAACCCTACCTTTTTTTGACAAATGCTTATGCTATCAAATGCTAATGCTAACAACTGCTAGATTTTTCAAAGTGCGATAACTCGGAAACCAATAGGTTTTAAGTGTTCGTCTTTTAGTATGTTGTATAGCTCTTCGAAACGAACGCGTGGATATGACATGTATTCTTTTTTTTTCAGATTGACTTCAAAACCCCCAAAATTACATAAGACTATAGTAAGGCGTCAAAACATAGATTTTAGGTCCAAAATTTTGGATAGTGCCTAATCTTTGGTATGTTGTATAGCTCGTTGAGACGAACGTGTGGATGTGTGACACATTGCTGTGTGACCCCTGGAACCCTACTTTTTTTCGACAAATGCTAATGCTAACAAATACCGATGCTAACAACTGCTAGATTTTTCAAAGTGCGATAACTCGGAAACCAATAGGTTTTAAGCTACCGTCTTTTAGTATGTTGTATAGCTCTTCGAGGCGAACGCGTGGATATGACATTTACTCTTTTTTTTCAGATTGACTTCAGAACCCACAAAATTACATAAGACTATAGTAAGGCGTCAAAACATAGATTTTAAGTCCAAAATTTCCGATAGTGCCTAATCTTTGGTATGTTGTATAGCTCGTCGAGACAAACGTGTGGATGTGTGACATATTGCTGTGTGACCCCTGGAACCCTACCTTTTTTTGACAAATGCTTATGCTAACAAATGCTAATGCTAACAACTGCTAGATTTTTCAAAGTGCGATAACTCGGAAACCAATAGGTTTTAAGTATTCGTCTTTTAGTATGTTGTATAGCTCTTCGAGACGAACGCGTGGATATGACATTTATTCTTTCTTTTTTTTTAGATCGACTTCAAAACCCCCAAAATGACATAAGACTATAGTAAGGCGTCAAAACATAGATTTTAAGTCCAAAATTTCCGATAGTGCTTAATCTTTGGCATGTTGTATAGCTCGTCGAGACGAACGTGTGGATGTGTGACACATTGCTGTGTGACCCCTGGAACCCTACTTTTTTTCGACAAATGCTAATGCTAACAAATGCTAATGCTAACAACTGATAGATTTTTCAAAGTGCGATAACTCGGAAACCAATAGGTTTTAAGCTACCGTCTTTTAGTATTTTGTATAGCTCTTCGAGACGAACGCGTGGATATGACATTTACTCATTTTTTTCAGATTGACTTCAAAACCCCCAAAATTACATAAGACTATAGTAAGGCGTCAAAACATAGATTTTAAGTCCAAAATTTCCGATAGTGCCTGATCTTTGGTATGTTGTATAGCTCGTCGAGACGAACGTGTGGATGTGTGACATATTGCTGTGTGACCCCTGGAACCCTACCTTTTTTTGACAAATGCTTATGCTATCAAATGCTAATGCTAACAACTGCTAGATTTTTCAAAGTGCGATAACTCGGAAACCAATAGGTTTTAAGTGTTCGTCTTTTAGTATGTTGTATAGCTCTTCGAAACGAACGCGTGGATATGACATGTATTCTTTTTTTTTCCAGATTGACTTCAAAACCCCCAAAATTACATAAGACTATAGTAAGGCGTAAAAAAATAGATTTTAGGTCCAAAATTTTGGATAGTGCCTAATCTTTGGTATGTTGTATAGCTCGTTGAGACGAACGTGTGGATGTGTGACACATTGCTGTGTGACCCCTGGAACCCTATTTTTTTTCGACAAATGCTAATGCTAACAAATACCGATGCTAACAACTGCTAGATTTTTCAAAGTGCGATAACTCGGAAACCAATAGGTTTTAAGCTACCGTCTTTTAGTATGTTGTATAGCTCTTCGAGGCGAACGCGTGGATATGACATTTACTCATTTTTTTCAGATTTACTTCAAAACCCCCAAAATTACATAAGACTATAGTAAGGTGTCAAAACATAGATTTTAAGTCCAAAATTTCCGATAGTGCCTAATCTTTGGTACGTTGTATAGCTCGTCGAGACGAACGTGTGGATGTGTGAAACATTGCTGTGTGACTCCTGGAACCCTACTTTTTTTTCCGACAAATTCTAATGTTAACAAATGCTAATGCTAACAACTGCTAGATTTTTCAAAGTGCGATAACTCGGAAACCAATAGGTTTTAAGTGTTCGTCTTTTAGTGCGTTGTATAGCTCTTCGAGACGAACGCGTGGATATGACGTTTATTCTTTTTTTTCAGATTTACTTCAAAACCCCCAAAATTACATAAGACTATAGTAAGGTGTCAAAACATAGATTTTAAGTCCAAAATTTCCGATAGTGCCTAATCTTTGGTACGTTGTATAGCTCGTCGAGACGAACGTGTGGATGTGTGAAACATTGCTGTGTGACTCCTGGAACCCTACTTTTTTTTTCGACAAATTCTAATGTTAACAAATGCTAATGCTAACAACTGCTAGATTTTTCAAAGTGCGATAACTCGGAAACCAATAGGTTTTAAGCTACCGTCTTTTAGTATTTTGTATAGCTCTTCGAGACGAACGCGTGGATATGACATTTACTCATTTTTTTCAGATTGACTTCAAAACCCCCAAAATTACATAAGACTATAGTAATGCGTCAAAACATAGATTTTAAGTCCAAAATTTCCGATAGTGCCTGATTTTTGGTATGTTGTATAGCTCGTCGAGACGAACGTGTGGATGTGTGACATATTGCTGTGACCCCTGGAACCCTACCTTTTTTTGACAAATGCTTATGCTATCAAATGCTAATGCTAACAACTGCTAGATTTTTCAAAGTGCGATAACTCGGAAACCAATAGGTTTTAAGTGTTCGTCTTTTAGTATGTTGTATAGCTCTTCGAAACGAACGCGTGGATATGACATGTATTCTTTTTTTTTTCAGATTGACTTCAAAACCCCCAAAATTACATAAGACTATAGTAAGGCGTCAAAACATAGATTTTAGGTCCAAAATTTTGGATAGTGCCTAATCTTTGGTATGTTGTATAGCTCGTTGAGACGAACGTGTGGATGTGTGACACATTGCTGTGTGACCCCTGGAACCCTACTTTTTTTCGACAAATGCTAATGCTAACAAATACCGATGCTAACAACTGCTAGATTTTTCAAAGTGCGATAACTCGGAAACCAATAGGTTTTAAGCTACCGTCTTTTAGTATGTTGTATAGCTCTTCGAGGCGAACGCGTGGATATGACATTTACTCTTTTTTTTCAGATTGACTTCAGAACCCACAAAATTACATAAGACTATAGTAAGGCGTCAAAACATAGATTTTAAGTCCAAAATTTCCGATAGTGCCTAATCTTTGGTATGTTGTATAGCTCGTCGAGACAAACGTGTGGATGTGTGACATATTGCTGTGTGACCCCTGGAACCCTACCTTTTTTTGACAAATGCTTATGCTAACAAATGCTAATGCTAACAACTGCTAGATTTTTCAAAGTGCGATAACTCGGAAACCAATAGGTTTTAAGTATTCGTCTTTTAGTATGTTGTATAGCTCTTCGAGACGAACGCGTGGATATGACATTTATTCTTTCTTTTTTTTTAGATCGACTTCAAAACCCCCAAAATGACATAAGACTATAGTAAGGCGTCAAAACATAGATTTTAAGTCCAAAATTTCCGATAGTGCTTAATCTTTGGCATGTTGTATAGCTCGTCGAGACGAACGTGTGGATGTGTGACACATTGCTGTGTGACCCCTGGAACCCTACTTTTTTTCGACAAATGCTAATGCTAACAAATGCTAATGCTAACAACTGATAGATTTTTCAAAGTGCGATAACTCGGAAACCAATAGGTTTTAAGCTACCGTCTTTTAGTATTTTGTATAGCTCTTCGAGACGAACGCGTGGATATGACATTTACTCATTTTTTTCAGATTGACTTCAAAACCCCCAAAATTACATAAGACTATAGTAAGGCGTCAAAACATAGATTTTAAGTCCAAAATTTCCGATAGTGCCTGATCTTTGGTATGTTGTATAGCTCGTCGAGACGAACGTGTGGATGTGTGACATATTGCTGTGTGACCCCTGGAACCCTACCTTTTTTTGACAAATGCTTATGCTATCAAATGCTAATGCTAACAACTGCTAGATTTTTCAAAGTGCGATAACTCGGAAACCAATAGGTTTTAAGTGTTCGTCTTTTAGTATGTTGTATAGCTCTTCGAAACGAACGCGTGGATATGACATGTATTCTTTTTTTTTCCAGATTGACTTCAAAACCCCCAAAATTACATAAGACTATAGTAAGGCGTAAAAAAATAGATTTTAGGTCCAAAATTTTGGATAGTGCCTAATCTTTGGTATGTTGTATAGCTCGTTGAGACGAACGTGTGGATGTGTGACACATTGCTGTGTGACCCCTGGAACCCTATTTTTTTTCGACAAATGCTAATGCTAACAAATACAGATGCTAACAACTGCTAGATTTTTCAAAGTGCGATAACTCGGAAACCAATAGGTTTTAAGCTACCGTCTTTTAGTATGTTGTATAGCTCTTCGAGGCGAACGCGTGGATATGACATTTACTCATTTTTTTCAGATTGACTTCAAAACCCCCAAAATTACATAAGACTATAGTAAGGCGTCAAAACATAGATTTTAAGTCCAACATTTCCGATAGTGCCTAATCTTTTGGTATGTTGTATAGCTCGTCGAGACGAATATGTGGATGTGTGACACATTGCTGTGTGACTCCTGGAACCCTACTTTTTTTTTTTTTTGACAAATGCTTATGTTAACAAATGGTAATGCTAACAACTGCTAGATTTTTCAAAGTGCGATAACTCGGAAACCAATAGGTTTTAAGTATTCGTCTTTTAGTATGTTGTATAGCTCTTCGAGACGAACGCGTGGATATGACATTTATTCTTTCTTTTTTTTTAGATCGACTTCAAAACCCCCAAAATGACATAAGACTATAGTAAGGCGTCAAAACATAGATTTTAAGTCCAAAATTTCCGATAGTGCTTAATCTTTGGCATGTTGTATAGCTCGTCGAGACGAACGTGTGGATGTGTGACACATTGCTGTGTGACCCCTGGAACCCTACTTTTTTTCGACAAATGCTAATGCTAACAAATGCTAATGCTAACAACTGATAGATTTTTCAAAGTGCGATAACTCGGAAACCAATAGGTTTTAAGCTACCGTCTTTTAGTATTTTGTATAGCTCTTCGAGACGAATGCGTGGATATGACATTTACTCATTTTTTTCAGATTGACTTCAAAACCCCCAAAATTACATAAGACTATAGTAAGGCGTCAAAACATAGATTTTAAGTCCAAAATTTCCGATAGTGCCTGATCTTTGGTATGTTGTATAGCTCGTCGAGACGAACGTGTGGATGTGTGACATATTGCTGTGTGACCCCTGGAACCCTACCTTTTTTTGACAAATGCTTATGCTATCAAATGCTAATGCTAACAACTGCTAGATTTTTCAAAGTGCGATAACTCGGAAACCAATAGGTTTTAAGTGTTCGTCTTTTAGTATGTTGTATAGCTCTTCGAAACGAACGCGTGGATATGACATGTATTCTTTTTTTTTCCAGATTGACTTCAAAACCCCCAAAATTACATAAGACTATAGTAAGGCGTAAAAAAATAGATTTTAGGTCCAAAATTTTGGATAGTGCCTAATCTTTGGTATGTTGTATAGCTCGTTGAGACGAACGTGTGGATGTGTGACACATTGCTGTGTGACCCCTGGAACCCTACTTTTTTTGACAAATGCTAATGCTAACAAATGCTAATGCTAACAACTGCTAGATTTTTCAAAGTGCGATAACTCAGAAACCAATAGGTTTTAAGTGTTCGTCTTTTAGTGCGTTGTATAGCTCTTCGAGACGAACGCGTGGATATGACGTTTATTCTTTTTTTTCAGATTTACTTCAAAACCCCCAAAATTACATAAGACTATAGTAAGGTGTCAAAACATAGATTTTAAGTCCAAAATTTCCGATAGTGCCTAATCTTTGGTACGTTGTATAGCTCGTCGAGACGAACGTGTGGATGTGTGAAACATTGCTGTGTGACTCCTGGAACCCTACTTTTTTTTTCGACAAATTCTAATGTTAACAAATGCTAATGCTAACAACTGCTAGATTTTTCAATGTAAGATAACTCGGAAACCAATAGGTTTTAAGCGGCCGTCTTTTAGTATGTTGTATAGCTCTTCGAGACGAACGCGTGGATATGACATTTATTCATTTTTTTCAGATTGACTTCAAAACCCCCAAAATTACATAAGACTATAGTAAGGTGTCAAAACATAGATTTTAAGTCCAAAATTTCCGATAGTGCCTAATCTTTGGTATGTTGTATAGCTCGTCGAGACGAACGTGTGGATGTGTGACATATTGCTGTGTGACCCCTGGAACCCTACCTTTTTTTGAAAAATGCTTATGCTATCAAATGCTAATGCTAACAACTGCTAGATTTTTCAAAGTGCGATAACTCAGAAACCAATAGGTTTTAAGTGTTCGTCTTTTAGTATGTTGTATAGCTCTTCAAGACGAACGCGTGGATATGACATTTATTCTTTCTTTTTTTTTAGATCGACTTCAAAACCCCCAAAATTACATAAGACTATAGTAAGGCGTCAAAACATAGATTTTAAGTCCAAAATTTCCGATAGTGCCTAATCTTTGGCATGTTGTATAGCTCGTCGAGACGAACGTGTGGATGTGTGACACATTGCTGTGTGACCCCTGGAACCCTACTTTTTTTCGACAAATGCTAATGCTAACAAATGCTAATGCTAACAACTGCTAGATTTTTCAAAGTGCGATAACTCGGAAACCAATAGGTTTTAAGCTACCGTCTTTTAGTATTTTGTATAGCTCTTCGAGACGAACGCGTGGATATGACATTTACTCATTTTTTTCAGATTGACTTCAAAACCCCCAAAATTACATAAGACTATAGTAATGCGTCAAAACATAGATTTTAAGTCCAAAATTTCCGATAGTGCCTGATTTTTGGTATGTTGTATAGCTCGTCGAGACGAACGTGTGGATGTGTGACATATTGCTGTGTGACCCCTGGAACCCTACCTTTTTTTGACAAATGCTTATGCTATCAAATGCTAATGCTAACAACTGCTAGATTTTTCAAAGTGCGATAACTCGGAAACCAATAGGTTTTAAGTGTTCGTCTTTTAGTATGTTGTATAGCTCTTCGAAACGAACGCGTGGATATGACATGTATTCTTTTTTTTTTTCAGATTGACTTCAAAACCCCCAAAATTACATAAGACTATAGTAAGGCGTCAAAACATAGATTTTAGGTCCAAAATTTTGGATAGTGCCTAATCTTTGTTATGTTGTATAGCTCGTTGAGACGAACGTGTGGATGTGTGACACATTGCTGTGTGACCCCTGGAACCCTACTTTTTTTCGACAAATGCTAATGCTAACAAATACCGATGCTAACAACTGCTAGATTTTTCAAAGTGCGATAACTCGGAAACCAATAGGTTTTAAGCTACCGTCTTTTAGTATGTTGTATAGCTCTTCGAGGCGAACGCGTGGATATGACATTTACTCATTTTTTTCAGATTGACTTCAGAACCCCCAAAATTACATAAGACTATAGTAAGGCGTCAAAACATAGATTTTAAGTCCAACATTTCCGATAGTGCCTAATCTTTGGTATGTTGTATAGCTCGTCGAGACAAACGTGTGGATGTGTGAAATATTGCTGTGTGACCCCTGGAACCCTACCTTTTTTCGACAAATGCTAATGCTAACAAATGCTAATGCTAACAACTGCTAGATTTTTCAAAGTGCGATAACTCGGAAACCAATAGGTTTTAAGCTACCGTCTTTTAGTATTTTGTATAGCTCTTCGAGACGAACGCGTGGATATGACATTTACTCATTTTTTTCAGATTGACTTCAAAACCCCCAAAATTACATAAGACTATAGTAAGGCGTCAAAACATAGATTTTAAGTCCAAAATTTCCGATAGTGCCTGATCTTTGGTATGTTGTATAGCTCGTCGAGACGAACGTGTGGATGTGTGACATATTGCTGTGTGACCCCTGGAACCCTACCTTTTTTTGACAAATGCTTATGCTATCAAATGCTAATGCTAACAACTGCTAGATTTTTCAAAGTGCGATAACTCGGAAACCAATAGGTTTTAAGTGTTCGTCTTTTAGTATGTTGTATAGCTCTTCGAAACGAACGCGTGGATATGACATGTATTCTTTTTTTTTTCAGATTGACTTCAAAACCCCCAAAATTACATAAGACTATAGTAAGGCGTAAAAAAGTAGATTTTAGGTCCAAAATTTTGGATAGTGCCTAATCTTTGGTATGTTGTATAGCTCGTTGAGACGAACGTGTGGATGTGTGACACATTGCTGTGTGACCCCTGGAACCCTACTTTTTTTGACAAATGCTAATGCTAACAAATGCTAATGCTAACAACTGCTAGATTTTTCAAAGTGCGATAACTCAGAAACCAATAGGTTTTAAGTGTTCGTCTTTTAGTGCGTTGTATAGCTCTTCGAGACGAACGCGTGGATATGACGTTTATTCTTTTTTTTCAGATTTACTTCAAAACCCCCAAAATTACATAAGACTATAGTAAGGTGTCAAAACATAGATTTTAAGTCCAAAATTTCCGATAGTGCCTAATCTTTGGTACGTTGTATAGCTCGTCGAGACGAACGTGTGGATGTGTGACACATTGCTGTGTGACCCCTGGAACCCTACTTTTTTTCGACAAATGCTAATGCTAACAAATGCTAATGCTAACAACTGCTAGATTTTTCAAAGTGCGATAACTCGGAAACCAATAGGTTTTAAGCTACCGTCTTTTAGTATTTTGTATAGCTCTTCGAGACGAACGCGTGGATATGACATTTACTCATTTTTTTCAGATTGACTTCAAAACCCCCAAAATTACATAAGACTATAGTAATGCGTCAAAACATAGATTTTAAGTCCAAAATTTCCGATAGTGCCTGATTTTTGGTATGTTGTATAGCTCGTCGAGACGAACGTGTGGATGTGTGACATATTGCTGTGTGACCCCTGGAACCCTACCTTTTTTTGACAAATGCTTATGCTATCAAATGCTAATGCTAACAACTGCTAGATTTTTCAAAGTGCGATAACTCGGAAACCAATAGGTTTTAAGTGTTCGTCTTTTAGTATGTTGTATAGCTCTTCGAAACGAACGCGTGGATATGACATGTATTCTTTTTTTTTTTCAGATTGACTTCAAAACCCCCAAAATTACATAAGACTATAGTAAGGCGTCAAAACATAGATTTTAGGTCCAAAATTTTGGATAGTGCCTAATCTTTGTTATGTTGTATAGCTCGTTGAGACGAACGTGTGGATGTGTGACACATTGCTGTGTGACCCCTGGAACCCTACTTTTTTTCGACAAATGCTAATGCTAACAAATACCGATGCTAACAACTGCTAGATTTTTCAAAGTGCGATAACTCGGAAACCAATAGGTTTTAAGCTACCGTCTTTTAGTATGTTGTATAGCTCTTCGAGGCGAACGCGTGGATATGACATTTACTCATTTTTTTCAGATTGACTTCAGAACCCCCAAAATTACATAAGACTATAGTAAGGCGTCAAAACATAGATTTTAAGTCCAACATTTCCGATAGTGCCTAATCTTTGGTATGTTGTATAGCTCGTCGAGACAAACGTGTGGATGTGTGAAATATTGCTGTGTGACCCCTGGAACCCTACCTTTTTTCGACAAATGCTAATGCTAACAAATGCTAATGCTAACAACTGCTAGATTTTTCAAAGTGCGATAACTCGGAAACCAATAGGTTTTAAGCTACCGTCTTTTAGTATTTTGTATAGCTCTTCGAGACGAACGCGTGGATATGACATTTACTCATTTTTTTCAGATTGACTTCAAAACCCCCAAAATTACATAAGACTATAGTAAGGCGTCAAAACATAGATTTTAAGTCCAAAATTTCCGATAGTGCCTGATCTTTGGTATGTTGTATAGCTCGTCGAGACGAACGTGTGGATGTGTGACATATTGCTGTGTGACCCCTGGAACCCTACCTTTTTTTGACAAATGCTTATGCTATCAAATGCTAATGCTAACAACTGCTAGATTTTTCAAAGTGCGATAACTCGGAAACCAATAGGTTTTAAGTGTTCGTCTTTTAGTATGTTGTATAGCTCTTCGAAACGAACGCGTGGATATGACATGTATTCTTTTTTTTTTCAGATTGACTTCAAAACCCCCAAAATTACATAAGACTATAGTAAGGCGTAAAAAAGTAGATTTTAGGTCCAAAATTTTGGATAGTGCCTAATCTTTGGTATGTTGTATAGCTCGTTGAGACGAACGTGTGGATGTGTGACACATTGCTGTGTGACCCCTGGAACCCTACTTTTTTTGACAAATGCTAATGCTAACAAATGCTAATGCTAACAACTGCTAGATTTTTCAAAGTGCGATAACTCAGAAACCAATAGGTTTTAAGTGTTCGTCTTTTAGTGCGTTGTATAGCTCTTCGAGACGAACGCGTGGATATGACGTTTATTCTTTTTTTTCAGATTTACTTCAAAACCCCCAAAATTACATAAGACTATAGTAAGGTGTCAAAACATAGATTTTAAGTCCAAAATTTCCGATAGTGCCTAATCTTTGGTACGTTGTATAGCTCGTCGAGACGAACGTGTGGATGTGTGAAACATTGCTGTGTGACTCCTGGAACCCTACTTTTTTTTTCGACAAATTCTAATGTTAACAAATGCTAATGCTAACAACTGCTAGATTTTTCAATGTAAGATAACTCGGAAACCAATAGGTTTTAAGCGGCCGTCTTTTAGTATGTTGTATAGCTCTTCGAGACGAACGCGTGGATATGACATTTATTCATTTTTTTCAGATTGACTTCAAAACCCCCAAAATTACATAAGACTATAGTAAGGTGTCAAAACATAGATTTTAAGTCCAAAATTTCCGATAGTGCCTAATCTTTGGTATGTTGTATAGCTCGTCGAGACGAACGTGTGGATGTGTGACATATTGCTGTGTGACCCCTGGAACCCTACCTTTTTTTGAAAAATGCTTATGCTATCAAATGCTAATGCTAACAACTGCTAGATTTTTCAAAGTGCGATAACTCAGAAACCAATAGGTTTTAAGTGTTCGTCTTTTAGTATGTTGTATAGCTCTTCGAGACGAACGCGTGGATATGACATTTATTCTTTCTTTTTTTTTAGATCGACTTCAAAACCCCCAAAATTACATAAGACTATAGTAAGGCGTCAAAACATAGATTTTAAGTCCAAAATTTCCGATAGTGCCTAATCTTTGGCATGTTGTATAGCTCGTCGAGACGAACGTGTGGATGTGTGACACATTGCTGTGTGACCCCTGGAACCCTACTTTTTTTCGACAAATGCTAATGCTAACAAATGCTAATGCTAACAACTGCTAGATTTTTCAAAGTGCGATAACTCGGAAACCAATAGGTTTTAAGCTACCGTCTTTTAGTATTTTGTATAGCTCTTCGAGACGAACGCGTGGATATGACATTTACTCATTTTTTTCAGATTGACTTCAAAACCCCCAAAATTACATAAGACTATAGTAATGCGTCAAAACATAGATTTTAAGTCCAAAATTTCCGATAGTGCCTGATTTTTGGTATGTTGTATAGCTCGTCGAGACGAACGTGTGGATGTGTGACATATTGCTGTGTGACCCCTGGAACCCTACCTTTTTTTGACAAATGCTTATGCTATCAAATGCTAATGCTAACAACTGCTAGATTTTTCAAAGTGCGATAACTCGGAAACCAATAGGTTTTAAGTGTTCGTCTTTTAGTATGTTGTATAGCTCTTCGAAACGAACGCGTGGATATGACATGTATTCTTTTTTTTTTTCAGATTGACTTCAAAACCCCCAAAATTACATAAGACTATAGTAAGGCGTCAAAACATAGATTTTAGGTCCAAAATTTTGGATAGTGCCTAATCTTTGGTATGTTGTATAGCTCGTTGAGACGAACGTGTGGATGTGTGACACATTGCTGTGTGACCCCTGGAACCCTATTTTTTTTCGACAAATGCTAATGCTAACAAATACCGATGCTAACAACTGCTAGATTTTTCAAAGTGCGATAACTCGGAAACCAATAGGTTTTAAGCTACCGTCTTTTAGTATGTTGTATAGCTCTTCGAGGCGAACGCGTGGATATGACATTTACTCATTTTTTTCAGATTGACTTCAAAACCCCCAAAATTACATAAGACTATAGTAAGGCGTCAAAACATAGATTTTAAGTCCAACATTTCCGATAGTGCCTAATCTTTTGGTATGTTGTATAGCTCGTCGAGACGAATATGTGGATGTGTGACACATTGCTGTGTGACTCCTGGAACCCTACTTTTTTTTTTTTGACAAATGCTTATGTTAACAAATGCTAATGCTAACAACTGCTAGATTTTTCAAAGTAAAATAACTCGGAAACCAATAGGTTTTAAGCGCCCGTCTTTTAGTATGTTGTATAGCTCTTCGAAACGAACGCGTGGATATGACACGTATTCTCTTTTTTTTTCAGATTGACTTCAAAACCCCCAAAATTACATAAGACTATAGTAAGGCGTCAAAACATAGATTTTAGGTCCAAAATTTTGGATAGTGCCTAATCTTTGGTATGTTGTATAGCTCGTCGAGACGAACGTGTGGATGTGTGAAACATTGCTGTGTGACTCCTGGAACCCTACTTTTTTTTTCGACAAATTCTAATGTTAACAAATGCTAATGCTAACAACTGCTAGATTTTTCAAAGTGCGATAACTCAGAAACCAATAGGTTTTAAGTGTTCGTCTTTTAGTGCGTTGTATAGCTCTTCGAGACGAACGCGTGGATATGACGTTTATTCTTTTTTTTCAGATTTACTTCAAAACCCCCAAAATTACATAAGACTATAGTAAGGTGTCAAAACATAGATTTTAAGTCCAAAATTTCCGATAGTGCCTAATCTTTGGTACGTTGTATAGCTCGTCGAGACGAACGTGTGGATGTGTGAAACATTGCTGTGTGACTCCTGGAACCCTACTTTTTTTTTCGACAAATTCTAATGTTAACAAATGCTAATGCTAACAACTGCTAGATTTTTCAATGTAAGATAACTCGGAAACCAATAGGTTTTAAGCGGCCGTCTTTTAGTATGTTGTATAGCTCTTCGAGACGAACGCGTGGATATGACATTTATTCATTTTTTTCAGATTGACTTCAAAACCCCCAAAATTACATAAGACTATAGTAAGGTGTCAAAACATAGATTTTAAGTCCAAAATTTCCGATAGTGCCTGATTTTTGGTATGTTGTATAGCTCGTCGAGACGAACGTGTGGATGTGTGACATATTGCTGTGACCCCTGGAACCCTACCTTTTTTTGACAAATGCTTATGCTATCAAATGCTAATGCTAACAACTGCTAGATTTTTCAAAGTGCGATAACTCGGAAACCAATAGGTTTTAAGTGTTCGTCTTTTAGTATGTTGTATAGCTCTTCGAAACGAACGCGTGGATATGACATGTATTCTTTTTTTTTCAGATTGACTTCAAAACCCCCAAAATTACATAAGACTATAGTAAGGCGTCAAAACATAGATTTTAGGTCCAAAATTTTGGATAGTGCCTAATCTTTGGTATGTTGTATAGCTCGTTGAGACGAACGTGTGGATGTGTGACACATTGCTGTGTGACCCCTGGAACCCTACTTTTTTTCGACAAATGCTAATGCTAACAAATACCGATGCTAACAACTGCTAGATTTTTCAAAGTGCGATAACTCGGAAACCAATAGGTTTTAAGCTACCGTCTTTTAGTATGTTGTATAGCTCTTCGAGGCGAACGCGTGGATATGACATTTACTCTTTTTTTTCAGATTGACTTCAGAACCCACAAAATTACATAAGACTATAGTAAGGCGTCAAAACATAGATTTTAAGTCCAAAATTTCCGATAGTGCCTAATCTTTGGTATGTTGTATAGCTCGTCGAGACAAACGTGTGGATGTGTGACATATTGCTGTGTGACCCCTGGAACCCTACCTTTTTTTGACAAATGCTTATGCTAACAAATGCTAATGCTAACAACTGCTAGATTTTTCAAAGTGCGATAACTCGGAAACCAATAGGTTTTAAGTATTCGTCTTTTAGTATGTTGTATAGCTCTTCGAGACGAACGCGTGGATATGACATTTATTCTTTCTTTTTTTTTAGATCGACTTCAAAACCCCCAAAATGACATAAGACTATAGTAAGGCGTCAAAACATAGATTTTAAGTCCAAAATTTCCGATAGTGCTTAATCTTTGGCATGTTGTATAGCTCGTCGAGACGAACGTGTGGATGTGTGACACATTGCTGTGTGACCCCTGGAACCCTACTTTTTTTCGACAAATGCTAATGCTAACAAATGCTAATGCTAACAACTGATAGATTTTTCAAAGTGCGATAACTCGGAAACCAATAGGTTTTAAGCTACCGTCTTTTAGTATTTTGTATAGCTCTTCGAGACGAACGCGTGGATATGACATTTACTCATTTTTTTCAGATTGACTTCAAAACCCCCAAAATTACATAAGACTATAGTAAGGCGTCAAAACATAGATTTTAAGTCCAAAATTTCCGATAGTGCCTGATCTTTGGTATGTTGTATAGCTCGTCGAGACGAACGTGTGGATGTGTGACATATTGCTGTGTGACCCCTGGAACCCTACCTTTTTTTGACAAATGCTTATGCTATCAAATGCTAATGCTAACAACTGCTAGATTTTTCAAAGTGCGATAACTCGGAAACCAATAGGTTTTAAGTGTTCGTCTTTTAGTATGTTGTATAGCTCTTCGAAACGAACGCGTGGATATGACATGTATTCTTTTTTTTTCCAGATTGACTTCAAAACCCCCAAAATTACATAAGACTATAGTAAGGCGTAAAAAAATAGATTTTAGGTCCAAAATTTTGGATAGTGCCTAATCTTTGGTATGTTGTATAGCTCGTTGAGACGAACGTGTGGATGTGTGACACATTGCTGTGTGACCCCTGGAACCCTATTTTTTTTTCGACAAATGCTAATGCTAACAAATACCGATGCTAACAACTGCTAGATTTTTCAAAGTGCGATAACTCGGAAACCAATAGGTTTTAAGCTACCGTCTTTTAGTATGTTGTATAGCTCTTCGAGGCGAACGCGTGGATATGACATTTACTCATTTTTTTCAGATTGACTTCAAAACCCCCAAAATTACATAAGACTATAGTAAGGCGTCAAAACATAGATTTTAAGTCCAACATTTCCGATAGTGCCTAATCTTTTGGTATGTTGTATAGCTCGTCGAGACGAATATGTGGATGTGTGACACATTGCTGTGTGACTCCTGGAACCCTACTTTTTTTTTTTTTTGACAAATGCTTATGTTAACAAATGGTAATGCTAACAACTGCTAGATTTTTCAAAGTGCGATAACTCGGAAACCAATAGGTTTTAAGTATTCGTCTTTTAGTATGTTGTATAGCTCTTCGAGACGAACGCGTGGATATGACATTTATTCTTTCTTTTTTTTTAGATCGACTTCAAAACCCCCAAAATGACATAAGACTATAGTAAGGCGTCAAAACATAGATTTTAAGTCCAAAATTTCCGATAGTGCTTAATCTTTGGCATGTTGTATAGCTCGTCGAGACGAACGTGTGGATGTGTGACACATTGCTGTGTGACTCCTGGAACCCTACTTTTTTTTTTTTTTGACAAATGCTTATGTTAACAAATGGTAATGCTAACAACTGCTAGATTTTTCAAAGTGCGATAACTCGGAAACCAATAGGTTTTAAGTATTCGTCTTTTAGTATGTTGTATAGCTCTTCGAGACGAACGCGTGGATATGACATTTATTCTTTCTTTTTTTTTAGATCGACTTCAAAACCCCCAAAATGACATAAGACTATAGTAAGGCGTCAAAACATAGATTTTAAGTCCAAAATTTCCGATAGTGCTTAATCTTTGGCATGTTGTATAGCTCGTCGAGACGAACGTGTGGATGTGTGACACATTGCTGTGTGACCCCTGGAACCCTACTTTTTTTCGACAAATGCTAATGCTAACAAATGCTAATGCTAACAACTGATAGATTTTTCAAAGTGCGATAACTCGGAAACCAATAGGTTTTAAGCTACCGTCTTTTAGTATTTTGTATAGCTCTTCGAGACGAACGCGTGGATATGACATTTACTCATTTTTTTCAGATTGACTTCAAAACCCCCAAAATTACATAAGACTATAGTAAGGCGTCAAAACATAGATTTTAAGTCCAAAATTTCCGATAGTGCCTGATCTTTGGTATGTTGTATAGCTCGTCGAGACGAACGTGTGGATGTGTGACATATTGCTGTGTGACCCCTGGAACCCTACCTTTTTTTGACAAATGCTTATGCTATCAAATGCTAATGCTAACAACTGCTAGATTTTTCAAAGTGCGATAACTCGGAAACCAATAGGTTTTAAGTGTTCGTCTTTTAGTATGTTGTATAGCTCTTCGAAACGAACGCGTGGATATGACATGTATTCTTTTTTTTTCCAGATTGACTTCAAAACCCCCAAAATTACATAAGACTATAGTAAGGCATAAAAAAATAGATTTTAGGTCCAAAATTTTGGATAGTGCCTAATCTTTGGTATGTTGTATAGCTCGTTGAGACGAACGTGTGGATGTGTGACACATTGCTGTGTGACCCCTGGAACCCTACTTTTTTTGACAAATGCTAATGCTAACAAATGCTAATGCTAACAACTGCTAGATTTTTCAAAGTGCGATAACTCAGAAACCAATAGGTTTTAAGTGTTCGTCTTTTAGTGCGTTGTATAGCTCTTCGAGACGAACGCGTGGATATGACGTTTATTCTTTTTTTTCAGATTTACTTCAAAACCCCCAAAATTACATAAGACTATAGTAAGGTGTCAAAACATAGATTTTAAGTCCAAAATTTCCGATAGTGCCTAATCTTTGGTACGTTGTATAGCTCGTCGAGACGAACGTGTGGATGTGTGAAACATTGCTGTGTGACTCCTGGAACCCTACTTTTTTTTTCGACAAATTCTAATGTTAACAAATGCTAATGCTAACAACTGCTAGATTTTTCAATGTAAGATAACTCGGAAACCAATAGGTTTTAAGCGGCCGTCTTTTAGTATGTTGTATAGCTCTTCGAGACGAACGCGTGGATATGACATTTATTCATTTTTTTCAGATTGACTTCAAAACCCCCAAAATTACATAAGACTATAGTAAGGTGTCAAAACATAGATTTTAAGTCCAAAATTTCCGATAGTGCCTAATCTTTGGTATGTTGTATAGCTCGTCGAGACGAACGTGTGGATGTGTGACATATTGCTGTGTGACCCCTGGAACCCTACCTTTTTTTGAAAAATGCTTATGCTATCAAATGCTAATGCTAACAACTGCTAGATTTTTCAAAGTGCGATAACTCAGAAACCAATAGGTTTTAAGTGTTCGTCTTTTAGTATGTTGTATAGCTCTTCAAGACGAACGCATGGATATGACATTTATTCTTTCTTTTTTTTTAGATCGACTTCAAAACCCCCAAAATTACATAAGACTATAGTAAGGCGTCAAAACATAGATTTTAAGTCCAAAATTTCCGATAGTGCCTAATCTTTGGCATGTTGTATAGCTCGTCGAGACGAACGTGTGGATGTGTGACACATTGCTGTGTGACCCCTGGAACCCTACTTTTTTTCGACAAATGCTAATGCTAACAAATGCTAATGCTAACAACTGCTAGATTTTTCAAAGTGCGATAACTCGGAAACCAATAGGTTTTAAGCTACCGTCTTTTAGTATTTTGTATAGCTCTTCGAGACGAACGCGTGGATATGACATTTACTCATTTTTTTCAGATTGACTTCAAAACCCCCAAAATTACATAAGACTATAGTAATGCGTCAAAACATAGATTTTAAGTCCAAAATTTCCGATAGTGCCTGATTTTTGGTATGTTGTATAGCTCGTCGAGACGAACGTGTGGATGTGTGACATATTGCTGTGTGACCCCTGGAACCCTACCTTTTTTTGACAAATGCTTATGCTATCAAATGCTAATGCTAACAACTGCTAGATTTTTCAAAGTGCGATAACTCGGAAACCAATAGGTTTTAAGTGTTCGTCTTTTAGTATGTTGTATAGCTCTTCGAAACGAACGCGTGGATATGACATGTATTCTTTTTTTTTTTCAGATTGACTTCAAAACCCCCAAAATTACATAAGACTATAGTAAGGCGTCAAAACATAGATTTTAGGTCCAAAATTTTGGATAGTGCCTAATCTTTGTTATGTTGTATAGCTCGTTGAGACGAACGTGTGGATGTGTGACACATTGCTGTGTGACCCCTGGAACCCTACTTTTTTTCGACAAATGCTAATGCTAACAAATACCGATGCTAACAACTGCTAGATTTTTCAAAGTGCGATAACTCGGAAACCAATAGGTTTTAAGCTACCGTCTTTTAGTATGTTGTATAGCTCTTCGAGGCGAACGCGTGGATATGACATTTACTCATTTTTTTCAGATTGACTTCAGAACCCCCAAAATTACATAAGACTATAGTAAGGCGTCAAAACATAGATTTTAAGTCCAACATTTCCGATAGTGCCTAATCTTTGGTATGTTGTATAGCTCGTCGAGACAAACGTGTGGATGTGTGAAATATTGCTGTGTGACCCCTGGAACCCTACCTTTTTTCGGCAAATGCTAATGCTAACAAATGCTAATGCTAACAACTGCTAGATTTTTCAAAGTGCGATAACTCGGAAACCAATAGGTTTTAAGCTACCGTCTTTTAGTATTTTGTATAGCTCTTCGAGACGAACGCGTGGATATGACATTTACTCATTTTTTTCAGATTGACTTCAAAACCCCCAAAATTACATAAGACTATAGTAAGGCGTCAAAACATAGATTTTAAGTCCAAAATTTCCGATAGTGCCTGATCTTTGGTATGTTGTATAGCTCGTCGAGACGAACGTGTGGATGTGTGACATATTGCTGTGTGACCCCTGGAACCCTACCTTTTTTTGACAAATGCTTATGCTATCAAATGCTAATGCTAACAACTGCTAGATTTTTCAAAGTGCGATAACTCGGAAACCAATAGGTTTTAAGTGTTCGTCTTTTAGTATGTTGTATAGCTCTTCGAAACGAACGCGTGGATATGACATGTATTCTTTTTTTTTTCAGATTGACTTCAAAACCCCCAAAATTACATAAGACTATAGTAAGGCGTAAAAAAGTAGATTTTAGGTCCAAAATTTTGGATAGTGCCTAATCTTTGGTATGTTGTATAGCTCGTTGAGACGAACGTGTGGATGTGTGACACATTGCTGTGTGACCCCTGGAACCCTACTTTTTTTGACAAATGCTAATGCTAACAAATGCTAATGCTAACAACTGCTAGATTTTTCAAAGTGCGATAACTCAGAAACCAATAGGTTTTAAGTGTTCGTCTTTTAGTGCGTTGTATAGCTCTTCGAGACGAACGCGTGGATATGACGTTTATTCTTTTTTTTCAGATTTACTTCAAAACCCCCAAAATTACATAAGACTATAGTAAGGTGTCAAAACATAGATTTTAAGTCCAAAATTTCCGATAGTGCCTAATCTTTGGTACGTTGTATAGCTCGTCGAGACGAACGTGTGGATGTGTGAAACATTGCTGTGTGACTCCTGGAACCCTACTTTTTTTTTCGACAAATTCTAATGTTAACAAATGCTAATGCTAACAACTGCTAGATTTTTCAAAGTAAGATAACTCGGAAACCAATAGGTTTTAAGCGGCCGTCTTTTAGTATGTTGTATAGCTCTTCGAGACGAACGCGTGGATATGACATTTATTCATTTTTTTCAGATTGACTTCAAAACCCCCAAAATTACATAAGACTATAGTAAGGTGTCAAAACATAGATTTTAAGTCCAAAATTTCCGATAGTGCCTAATCTTTGGTATGTTGTATAGCTCGTCGAGACGAACGTGTGGATGTGTGACATATTGCTGTGTGACCCCTGGAACCCTACCTTTTTTTGAAAAATGCTTATGCTATCAAATGCTAATGCTAACAACTGCTAGATTTTTCAAAGTGCGATAACTCAGAAACCAATAGGTTTTAAGTGTTCGTCTTTTAGTATGTTGTATAGCTCTTCGAGACGAACGCGTGGATATGACATTTATTCTTTCTTTTTTTTTAGATCGACTTCAAAACCCCCAAAATTACATAAGACTATAGTAAGGCGTCAAAACATAGATTTTAAGTCCAAAATTTCCGATAGTGCCTAATCTTTGGCATGTTGTATAGCTCGTCGAGACGAACGTGTGGATGTGTGACACATTGCTGTGTGACCCCTGGAACCCTACTTTTTTTCGACAAATGCTAATGCTAACAAATGCTAATGCTAACAACTGCTAGATTTTTCAAAGTGCGATAACTCGGAAACCAATAGGTTTTAAGCTACCGTCTTTTAGTATTTTGTATAGCTCTTCGAGACGAACGCGTGGATATGACATTTACTCATTTTTTTCAGATTGACTTCAAAACCCCCAAAATTACATAAGACTATAGTAATGCGTCAAAACATAGATTTTAAGTCCAAAATTTCCGATAGTGCCTGATTTTTGGTATGTTGTATAGCTCGTCGAGACGAACGTGTGGATGTGTGACATATTGCTGTGTGACCCCTGGAACCCTACCTTTTTTTGACAAATGCTTATGCTATCAAATGCTAATGCTAACAACTGCTAGATTTTTCAAAGTGCGATAACTCGGAAACCAATAGGTTTTAAGTGTTCGTCTTTTAGTATGTTGTATAGCTCTTCGAAACGAACGCGTGGATATGACATGTATTCTTTTTTTTTTTCAGATTGACTTCAAAACCCCCAAAATTACATAAGACTATAGTAAGGCGTCAAAACATAGATTTTAGGTCCAAAACTTTGGATAGTGCCTAATCTTTGGTATGTTGTATAGCTCGTTGAGACGAACGTGTGGATGTGTGACACATTGCTGTGTGACCCCTGGAACCCTATTTTTTTTCGACAAATGCTAATGCTAACAAATACCGATGCTAACAACTGCTAGATTTTTCAAAGTGCGATAACTCGGAAACCAATAGGTTTTAAGCTACCGTCTTTTAGTATGTTGTATAGCTCTTCGAGGCGAACGCGTGGATATGACATTTACTCATTTTTTTCAGATTGACTTCAAAACCCCCAAAATTACATAAGACTATAGTAAGGCGTCAAAACATAGATTTTAAGTCCAACATTTCCGATAGTGCCTAATCTTTTGGTATGTTGTATAGCTCGTCGAGACGAATATGTGGATGTGTGACACATTGCTGTGTGACTCCTGGAACCCTACTTTTTTTTTTTTGACAAATGCTTATGTTAACAAATGCTAATGCTAACAACTGCTAGATTTTTCAAAGTAAAATAACTCGGAAACCAATAGGTTTTAAGCGCCCGTCTTTTAGTATGTTGTATAGCTCTTCGAAACGAACGCGTGGATATGACACGTATTCTCTTTTTTTTTCAGATTGACTTCAAAACCCCCAAAATTACATAAGACTATAGTAAGGCGTCAAAACATAGATTTTAGGTCCAAAATTTTGGATAGTGCCTAATCTTTGGTATGTTGTATAGCTCGTCGAGACGAACGTGTGGATGTGTGAAACATTGCTGTGTGACTCCTGGAACCCTACTTTTTTTTTCGACAAATTCTAATGTTAACAAATGCTAATGCTAACAACTGCTAGATTTTTCAATGTAAGATAACTCGGAAACCAATAGGTTTTAAGCGGCCGTCTTTTAGTATGTTGTATAGCTCTTCGAGACGAACGCGTGGATATGACATTTATTCATTTTTTTCAGATTGACTTCAAAACCCCCAAAATTACATAAGACTATAGTAAGGTGTCAAAACATAGATTTTAAGTCCAAAATTTCCGATAGTGCCTAATCTTTGGTATGTTGTATAGCTCGTCGAGACGAACGTGTGGATGTGTGACATATTGCTGTGTGACCCCTGGAACCCTACCTTTTTTTGAAAAATGCTTATGCTATCAAATGCTAATGCTAACAACTGCTAGATTTTTCAAAGTGCGATAACTCAGAAACCAATAGGTTTTAAGTGTTCGTCTTTTAGTATGTTGCATAGCTCTTCGAGACGAACGCGTGGATATGACATTTATTCTTTCTTTTTTTTTAGATCGACTTCAAAACCCCCAAAATTACATAAGACTATTGTAATGAGCTCCGAGTTACTGAATGCCCCTTCACCTCTTAGGGCAAACCCCGACGCCGTCCGGAACCCTCCTCAGGTCCTAAGCCCAAGAAGTTACCAGATCTTTTTTAACACAAACACTATCACTAACACTACACTATACCTTTAAGTTAACACAAACAGGTGTCATAACCTTTCTCATTTGCATAAACCTACTATTACACATATACATATACATATTTACATATTTACATTACATATACTTATTTAACACTAACATAAATACACT
Organism: Nannobrachium achirus; assembly: GCF_963921795.1. Classification (NCBI taxonomy): domain Eukaryota; kingdom Metazoa; phylum Chordata; class Actinopteri; order Myctophiformes; family Myctophidae; genus Nannobrachium; species Nannobrachium achirus. The sequence continues at coordinate 57,284,073 of NC_137826.1, forward strand.
TCTCTGAATAAAAGCTGAGCTATCAATGAGACCCTCTTTAACTGGTGAATATTATTACCTTCTACAGCGACTTTATTTTATAGACCAAGAATATTGCACCTTACTTTAGAAATGTAGACCTTAGGTCTGAATGGAGAATGCAAAACCACAAAGACAATGTAAAGTATGAGTCTGACACCTAGCTCTCACCAGGGGCTCGGGAGCGACGCCGCTTGACTTATTAGTACAAACCGTCCAGTGTGAACATCAGTTCATCCGGTTTAAGGGGTTTGGAGATTTGTACTTATATTCTGCCAAGCTCGCCCACCAACTCAGCACGCGCTGAGTTGGCTTCTGAGAAGGTGAAAAGACTTTTACCTAAGAAAACACTCTTGTTGATTCTTACCAAAAGCCTCACTCAGTCCCACAGCCAGGAGATGATTCGAGTGCCTGAAGGTGTTCAAAACCTTCCTCCCATAAGTGCAGCCTTCCCCGTAGGGAAGGAGAAAAAGTCAGACCTTAAAAAGTTGTAAACTCTTAAAAAATGACTTCAGACAGACACCAGATAAAAGTGAATGAAAAAAGGCTTTAGTGGATAAAAACAGTTACAAAATATAAAACCACCAATACAGTAATTGGCAATGAAAATAATAAAGAGAAGTACAAATATAAGTACTTAACTAAAACAGCGTCAAAATCTCTCTAAGTATTAGAACAAGAAGTGGTGCAAAGCCCAAAAATTGCACTAAGTACAAAAGGGTAGGCTTCCTTCCAGCCCCCGAAGGGGCCGGAGATACCTGCAACACTCCTCACACTCTTCAAAACCTCAAGAACAACTAACAGGAGACACGAAGCAGCCTCCTTTATACAGTAGTCCGTTGCAGTCACAGTGACGTGATTTACACACAGAACATATTTTAGCACACACACGTTGTCACGCGCCTGTGCACGTACATGCCCTAACACGCACATCTTTGCAAAATCAGACAGTCAAGGTCAGGCTAGGACTCCCCTATTCATGCGAGATTGGGGAGTGTCCGCTCTCGTATCAGAAGTCTTCTGGGAAACACGCTCTTCCCAGGATGTCTTATCTCATGTTGACGGATAGGAGATAACAACACGGACCAAATGCTAGGGAATCTCCCAGCACGGGCTGGCACCTCAGTCCAAGATTTGTGTTCCCAGACAGAGAAAAGATAACAGCTCGTTAGCGTGGCCAGCTGCATTTGATGAGTCATCTCCAGTCCAAGGCCATCTTGGAGCTGGATGCCTCTCTCTCTCCACTCAGCAGACACAGTGCACAGGGTTCCAAAAGACAGGGTGCCATACACCTGGGGTCACAGGCGGGACCCCTAACAACTATAGTAAGGCGTCAAAACATAGATTTTAAGTCCAAAATTTCCGATAGTGCCTAATCTTTGGCATGTTGTATAGCTCGTCGAGACGAACGTGTGGATGTGTGACACATTGCTGTGTGACCCCTGGAACCCTACTTTTTTTCGACAAATGCTAATGCTAACAAATGCTAATGCTAACAACTGCTAGATTTTTCAAAGTGCGATAACTCGGAAACCAATAGGTTTTAAGCTACCGTCTTTTAGTATTTTGTATAGCTCTTCGAGACGAACGCGTGGATATGACATTTACTCATTTTTTTCAGATTGACTTCAAAACCCCCAAAATTACATAAGACTATAGTAATGCGTCAAAACATAGATTTTAAGTCCAAAATTTCCGATAGTGCCTGATTTTTGGTATGTTGTATAGCTCGTCGAGACGAACGTGTGGATGTGTGACATATTGCTGTGTGACCCCTGGAACCCTACCTTTTTTTGACAAATGCTTATGCTATCAAATGCTAATGCTAACAACTGCTAGATTTTTCAAAGTGCGATAACTCGGAAACCAATAGGTTTTAAGTGTTCGTCTTTTAGTATGTTGTATAGCTCTTCGAAACGAACGCGTGGATATGACATGTATTCTTTTTTTTTTTCAGATTGACTTCAAAACCCCCAAAATTACATAAGACTATAGTAAGGCGTCAAAACATAGATTTTAGGTCCAAAATTTTGGATAGTGCCTAATCTTTGTTATGTTGTATAGCTCGTCGAGACGAACGTGTGGATGTGTGACACATTGCTGTGTGACCCCTGGAACCCTACTTTTTTTCGACAAATGCTAATGCTAACAAATGCTAATGCTAACAACTGATAGATTTTTCAAAGTGCGATAACTCGGAAACCAATAGGTTTTAAGCTACCGTCTTTTAGTATTTTGTATAGCTCTTCGAGACGAACGCGTGGATATGACATTTACTCATTTTTTTCAGATTGACTTCAAAACCCCCAAAATTACATAAGACTATAGTAAGGCGTCAAAACATAGATTTTAAGTCCAAAATTTCCGATAGTGCCTGATCTTTGGTATGTTGTATAGCTCGTCGAGACGAACGTGTGGATGTGTGACATATTGCTGTGTGACCCCTGGAACCCTACCTTTTTTTGACAAATGCTTATGCTATCAAATGCTAATGCTAACAACTGCTAGATTTTTCAAAGTGCGATAACTCGGAAACCAATAGGTTTTAAGTGTTCGTCTTTTAGTATGTTGTATAGCTCTTCGAAACGAACGCGTGGATATGACATGTATTCTTTTTTTTTCCAGATTGACTTCAAAACCCCCAAAATTACATAAGACTATAGTAAGGCATAAAAAAATAGATTTTAGGTCCAAAATTTTGGATAGTGCCTAATCTTTGGTATGTTGTATAGCTCGTTGAGACGAACGTGTGGATGTGTGACACATTGCTGTGTGACCCCTGGAACCCTACTTTTTTTGACAAATGCTAATGCTAACAAATGCTAATGCTAACAACTGCTAGATTTTTCAAAGTGCGATAACTCAGAAACCAATAGGTTTTAAGTGTTCGTCTTTTAGTGCGTTGTATAGCTCTTCGAGACGAACGCGTGGATATGACGTTTATTCTTTTTTTTCAGATTTACTTCAAAACCCCCAAAATTACATAAGACTATAGTAAGGTGTCAAAACATAGATTTTAAGTCCAAAATTTCCGATAGTGCCTAATCTTTGGTACGTTGTATAGCTCGTCGAGACGAACGTGTGGATGTGTGAAACATTGCTGTGTGACTCCTGGAACCCTACTTTTTTTTTCGACAAATTCTAATGTTAACAAATGCTAATGCTAACAACTGCTAGATTTTTCAATGTAAGATAACTCGGAAACCAATAGGTTTTAAGCGGCCGTCTTTTAGTATGTTGTATAGCTCTTCGAGACGAACGCGTGGATATGACATTTATTCATTTTTTTCAGATTGACTTCAAAACCCCCAAAATTACATAAGACTATAGTAAGGTGTCAAAACATAGATTTTAAGTCCAAAATTTCCGATAGTGCCTAATCTTTGGTATGTTGTATAGCTCGTCGAGACGAACGTGTGGATGTGTGACATATTGCTGTGTGACCCCTGGAACCCTACCTTTTTTTGAAAAATGCTTATGCTATCAAATGCTAATGCTAACAACTGCTAGATTTTTCAAAGTGCGATAACTCAGAAACCAATAGGTTTTAAGTGTTCGTCTTTTAGTATGTTGTATAGCTCTTCAAGACGAACGCATGGATATGACATTTATTCTTTCTTTTTTTTTAGATCGACTTCAAAACCCCCAAAATTACATAAGACTATAGTAAGGCGTCAAAACATAGATTTTAAGTCCAAAATTTCCGATAGTGCCTAATCTTTGGCATGTTGTATAGCTCGTCGAGACGAACGTGTGGATGTGTGACACATTGCTGTGTGACCCCTGGAACCCTACTTTTTTTCGACAAATGCTAATGCTAACAAATGCTAATGCTAACAACTGCTAGATTTTTCAAAGTGCGATAACTTGGAAACCAATAGGTTTTAAGCTACCGTCTTTTAGTATTTTGTATAGCTCTTCGAGACGAACGCGTGGATATGACATTTACTCATTTTTTTCAGATTGACTTCAAAACCCCCAAAATTACATAAGACTATAGTAATGCGTCAAAACATAGATTTTAAGTCCAAAATTTCCGATAGTGCCTGATTTTTGGTATGTTGTATAGCTCGTCGAGACGAACGTGTGGATGTGTGACATATTGCTGTGTGACCCCTGGAACCCTACCTTTTTTTGACAAATGCTTATGCTATCAAATGCTAATGCTAACAACTGCTAGATTTTTCAAAGTGCGATAACTCGGAAACCAATAGGTTTTAAGTGTTCGTCTTTTAGTATGTTGTATAGCTCTTCGAAACGAACGCGTGGATATGACATGTATTCTTTTTTTTTTTCAGATTGACTTCAAAACCCCCAAAATTACATAAGACTATAGTAAGGCGTCAAAACATAGATTTTAGGTCCAAAATTTTGGATAGTGCCTAATCTTTGTTATGTTGTATAGCTCGTTGAGACGAACGTGTGGATGTGTGACACATTGCTGTGTGACCCCTGGAACCCTACTTTTTTTCGACAAATGCTAATGCTAACAAATACCGATGCTAACAACTGCTAGATTTTTCAAAGTGCGATAACTCGGAAACCAATAGGTTTTAAGCTACCGTCTTTTAGTATGTTGTATAGCTCTTCGAGGCGAACGCGTGGATATGACATTTACTCATTTTTTTCAGATTGACTTCAGAACCCCCAAAATTACATAAGACTATAGTAAGGCGTCAAAACATAGATTTTAAGTCCAACATTTCCGATAGTGCCTAATCTTTGGTATGTTGTATAGCTCGTCGAGACAAACGTGTGGATGTGTGAAATATTGCTGTGTGACCCCTGGAACCCTACCTTTTTTCGACAAATGCTAATGCTAACAAATGCTAATGCTAACAACTGCTAGATTTTTCAAAGTGCGATAACTCGGAAACCAATAGGTTTTAAGCTACCGTCTTTTAGTATTTTGTATAGCTCTTCGAGACGAACGCGTGGATATGACATTTACTCATTTTTTTCAGATTGACTTCAAAACCCCCAAAATTACATAAGACTATAGTAAGGCGTCAAAACATAGATTTTAAGTCCAAAATTTCCGATAGTGCCTGATCTTTGGTATGTTGTATAGCTCGTCGAGACGAACGTGTGGATGTGTGACATATTGCTGTGTGACCCCTGGAACCCTACCTTTTTTTGACAAATGCTTATGCTATCAAATGCTAATGCTAACAACTGCTAGATTTTTCAAAGTGCGATAACTCGGAAACCAATAGGTTTTAAGTGTTCGTCTTTTAGTATGTTGTATAGCTCTTCGAAACGAACGCGTGGATATGACATGTATTCTTTTTTTTTTCAGATTGACTTCAAAACCCCCAAAATTACATAAGACTATAGTAAGGCGTAAAAAAGTAGATTTTAGGTCCAAAATTTTGGATAGTGCCTAATCTTTGGTATGTTGTATAGCTCGTTGAGACGAACGTGTGGATGTGTGACACATTGCTGTGTGACCCCTGGAACCCTACTTTTTTTGACAAATGCTAATGCTAACAAATGCTAATGCTAACAACTGCTAGATTTTTCAAAGTGCGATAACTCAGAAACCAATAGGTTTTAAGTGTTCGTCTTTTAGTGCGTTGTATAGCTCTTCGAGACGAACGCGTGGATATGACGTTTATTCTTTTTTTTCAGATTTACTTCAAAACCCCCAAAATTACATAAGACTATAGTAAGGTGTCAAAACATAGATTTTAAGTCCAAAATTTCCGATAGTGCCTAATCTTTGGTACGTTGTATAGCTCGTCGAGACGAACGTGTGGATGTGTGAAACATTGCTGTGTGACTCCTGGAACCCTACTTTTTTTTTCGACAAATTCTAATGTTAACAAATGCTAATGCTAACAACTGCTAGATTTTTCAAAGTAAGATAACTCGGAAACCAATAGGTTTTAAGCGGCCGTCTTTTAGTATGTTGTATAGCTCTTCGAGACGAACGCGTGGATATGACATTTATTCATTTTTTTCAGATTGACTTCAAAACCCCCAAAATTACATAAGACTATAGTAAGGTGTCAAAACATAGATTTTAAGTCCAAAATTTCCGATAGTGCCTAATCTTTGGTATGTTGTATAGCTCGTCGAGACGAACGTGTGGATGTGTGACATATTGCTGTGTGACCCCTGGAACCCTACCTTTTTTTGAAAAATGCTTATGCTATCAAATGCTAATGCTAACAACTGCTAGATTTTTCAAAGTGCGATAACTCAGAAACCAATAGGTTTTAAGTGTTCGTCTTTTAGTATGTTGCATAGCTCTTCGAGACGAACGCGTGGATATGACATTTATTCTTTCTTTTTTTTTAGATCGACTTCAAAACCCCCAAAATTACATAAGACTATTGTAATGAGCTCCGAGTTACTGAATGCCCCTTCACCTCTTAGGGCAAACCCCGACGCCGTCCGGAACCCTCCTCAGGTCCTAAGCCCAAGAAGTTACCAGATCTTTTTTAACACAAACACTATCACTAACACTACACTATACCTTTAAGTTAACACAAACAGGTGTCATAACCTTTCTCATTTGCATAAACCTACTATTACACATATACATATACATATTTACATATTTACATTACATATACTTATTTAACACTAACATAAATACACTTCTCTGAATAAAAGCTGAGCTATCAATGAGACCCTCTTTAACTGGTGAATATTATTACCTTCTACAGCGACTTTATTTTATAGACCAAGAATATTGCACCTTACTTTAGAAATGTAGACCTTAGGTCTGAATGGAGAATGCAAAACCACAAAGACAATGTAAAGTATGAGTCTGACACCTAGCTCTCACCAGGGGCTCGGGAGCGACGCCGCTTGACTTATTAGTACAAACCGTCCAGTGTGAACATCAGTTCATCCGGTTTAAGGGGTTTGGAGATTTGTACTTATATTCTGCCAAGCTCGCCCACCAACTCAGCACGCGCTGAGTTGGCTTCTGAGAAGGTGAAAAGACTTTTACCTAAGAAAACACTCTTGTTGATTCTTACCAAAAGCCTCACTCAGTCCCACAGCCAGGAGATGATTCGAGTGCCTGAAGGTGTTCAAAACCTTCCTCCCATAAGTGCAGCCTTCCCCGTAGGGAAGGAGAAAAAGTCAGACCTTAAAAAGTTGTAAACTCTTAAAAAATGACTTCAGACAGACACCAGATAAAAGTGAATGAAAAAAGGCTTTAGTGGATAAAAACAGTTACAAAATATAAAACCACCAATACAGTAATTGGCAATGAAAATAATAAAGAGAAGTACAAATATAAGTACTTAACTAAAACAGCGTCAAAATCTCTCTAAGTATTAGAACAAGAAGTGGTGCAAAGCCCAAAAATTGCACTAAGTACAAAAGGGTAGGCTTCCTTCCAGCCCCCGAAGGGGCCGGAGATACCTGCAACACTCCTCACACTCTTCAAAACCTCAAGAACAACTAACAGGAGACACGAAGCAGCCTCCTTTATACAGTAGTCCGTTGCAGTCACAGTGACGTGATTTACACACAGAACATATTTTAGCACACACACGTTGTCACGCGCCTGTGCACGTACATGCCCTAACACGCACATCTTTGCAAAATCAGACAGTCAAGGTCAGGCTAGGACTCCCCTATTCATGCGAGATTGGGGAGTGTCCGCTCTCGTATCAGAAGTCTTCTGGGAAACACGCTCTTCCCAGGATGTCTTATCTCATGTTGACGGATAGGAGATAACAACACGGACCAAATGCTAGGGAATCTCCCAGCACGGGCTGGCACCTCAGTCCAAGATTTGTGTTCCCAGACAGAGAAAAGATAACAGCTCGTTAGCGTGGCCAGCTGCATTTGATGAGTCATCTCCAGTCCAAGGCCATCTTGGAGCTGGATGCCTCTCTCTCTCCACTCAGCAGACACAGTGCACAGGGTTCCAAAAGACAGGGTGCCATACACCTGGGGTCACAGGCGGGACCCCTAACAACTATAGTAAGGCGTCAAAACATAGATTTTAAGTCCAAAATTTCCGATAGTGCCTAATCTTTGGCATGTTGTATAGCTCGTCGAGACGAACGTGTGGATGTGTGACACATTGCTGTGTGACCCCTGGAACCCTACTTTTTTTCGACAAATGCTAATGCTAACAAATGCTAATGCTAACAACTGCTAGATTTTTCAAAGTGCGATAACTCGGAAACCAATAGGTTTTAAGCTACCGTCTTTTAGTATTTTGTATAGCTCTTCGAGACGAACGCGTGGATATGACATTTACTCATTTTTTTCAGATTGACTTCAAAACCCCCAAAATTACATAAGACTATAGTAATGCGTCAAAACATAGATTTTAAGTCCAAAATTTTCGATAGTGCCTGATTTTTGGTATGTTGTATAGCTCGTCGAGACGAACGTGTGGATGTGTGACATATTGCTGTGTGACCCCTGGAACCCTACCTTTTTTTGACAAATGCTTATGCTATCAAATGCTAATGCTAACAACTGCTAGATTTTTCAAAGTGCGATAACTCGGAAACCAATAGGTTTTAAGTGTTCGTCTTTTAGTATGTTGTATAGCTCTTCGAAACGAACGCGTGGATATGACATGTATTCTTTTTTTTTTTCAGATTGACTTCAAAACCCCCAAAATTACATAAGACTATAGTAAGGCGTCAAAACATAGATTTTAGGTCCAAAATTTTGGATAGTGCCTAATCTTTGTTATGTTGTATAGCTCGTCGAGACGAACGTGTGGATGTGTGACACATTGCTGTGTGACCCCTGGAACCCTACTTTTTTTCGACAAATGCTAATGCTAACAAATGCTAATGCTAACAACTGATAGATTTTTCAAAGTGCGATAACTCGGAAACCAATAGGTTTTAAGCTACCGTCTTTTAGTATTTTGTATAGCTCTTCGAGACGAACGCGTGGATATGACATTTACTCATTTTTTTCAGATTGACTTCAAAACCCCCAAAATTACATAAGACTATAGTAAGGCGTCAAAACATAGATTTTAAGTCCAAAATTTCCGATAGTGCCTGATCTTTGGTATGTTGTATAGCTCGTCGAGACGAACGTGTGGATGTGTGACATATTGCTGTGTGACCCCTGGAACCCTACCTTTTTTTGACAAATGCTTATGCTATCAAATGCTAATGCTAACAACTGCTAGATTTTTCAAAGTGCGATAACTCGGAAACCAATAGGTTTTAAGTGTTCGTCTTTTAGTATGTTGTATAGCTCTTCGAAACGAACGCGTGGATATGACATGTATTCTTTTTTTTTCCAGATTGACTTCAAAACCCCCAAAATTACATAAGACTATAGTAAGGCATAAAAAAATAGATTTTAGGTCCAAAATTTTGGATAGTGCCTAATCTTTGGTATGTTGTATAGCTCGTTGAGACGAACGTGTGGATGTGTGACACATTGCTGTGTGACCCCTGGAACCCTACTTTTTTTGACAAATGCTAATGCTAACAAATGCTAATGCTAACAACTGCTAGATTTTTCAAAGTGCGATAACTCAGAAACCAATAGGTTTTAAGTGTTCGTCTTTTAGTGCGTTGTATAGCTCTTCGAGACGAACGCGTGGATATGACGTTTATTCTTTTTTTTCAGATTTACTTCAAAACCCCCAAAATTACATAAGACTATAGTAAGGTGTCAAAACATAGATTTTAAGTCCAAAATTTCCGATAGTGCCTAATCTTTGGTACGTTGTATAGCTCGTCGAGACGAACGTGTGGATGTGTGAAACATTGCTGTGTGACTCCTGGAACCCTACTTTTTTTTTCGACAAATTCTAATGTTAACAAATGCTAATGCTAACAACTGCTAGATTTTTCAATGTAAGATAACTCGGAAACCAATAGGTTTTAAGCGGCCGTCTTTTAGTATGTTGTATAGCTCTTCGAGACGAACGCGTGGATATGACATTTATTCATTTTTTTCAGATTGACTTCAAAACCCCCAAAATTACATAAGACTATAGTAAGGTGTCAAAACATAGATTTTAAGTCCAAAATTTCCGATAGTGCCTAATCTTTGGTATGTTGTATAGCTCGTCGAGACGAACGTGTGGATGTGTGACATATTGCTGTGTGACCCCTGGAACCCTACCTTTTTTTGAAAAATGCTTATGCTATCAAATGCTAATGCTAACAACTGCTAGATTTTTCAAAGTGCGATAACTCAGAAACCAATAGGTTTTAAGTGTTCGTCTTTTAGTATGTTGTATAGCTCTTCGAGACGAACGCGTGGATATGACATTTATTCTTTCTTTTTTTTTAGATCGACTTCAAAACCCCCAAAATTACATAAGACTATAGTAAGGCGTCAAAACATAGATTTTAAGTCCAAAATTTCCGATAGTGCCTAATCTTTGGCATGTTGTATAGCTCGTCGAGACGAACGTGTGGATGTGTGACACATTGCTGTGTGACCCCTGGAACCCTACTTTTTTTCGACAAATGCTAATGCTAACAAATGCTAATGCTAACAACTGCTAGATTTTTCAAAGTGCGATAACTCGGAAACCAATAGGTTTTAAGCTACCGTCTTTTAGTATTTTGTATAGCTCTTCGAGACGAACGCGTGGATATGACATTTACTCATTTTTTTCAGATTGACTTCAAAACCCCCAAAATTACATAAGACTATAGTAATGCGTCAAAACATAGATTTTAAGTCCAAAATTTCCGATAGTGCCTGATTTTTGGTATGTTGTATAGCTCGTCGAGACGAACGTGTGGATGTGTGACATATTGCTGTGTGACCCCTGGAACCCTACCTTTTTTTGACAAATGCTTATGCTATCAAATGCTAATGCTAACAACTGCTAGATTTTTCAAAGTGCGATAACTCGGAAACCAATAGGTTTTAAGTGTTCGTCTTTTAGTATGTTGTATAGCTCTTCGAAACGAACGCGTGGATATGACATGTATTCTTTTTTTTTTTCAGATTGACTTCAAAACCCCCAAAATTACATAAGACTATAGTAAGGCGTCAAAACATAGATTTTAGGTCCAAAATTTTGGATAGTGCCTAATCTTTGTTATGTTGTATAGCTCGTTGAGACGAACGTGTGGATGTGTGACACATTGCTGTGTGACCCCTGGAACCCTACTTTTTTTCGACAAATGCTAATGCTAACAAATACCGATGCTAACAACTGCTAGATTTTTCAAAGTGCGATAACTCGGAAACCAATAGGTTTTAAGCTACCGTCTTTTAGTATGTTGTATAGCTCTTCGAGGCGAACGCGTGGATATGACATTTACTCATTTTTTTCAGATTGACTTCAGAACCCCCAAAATTACATAAGACTATAGTAAGGCGTCAAAACATAGATTTTAAGTCCAACATTTCCGATAGTGCCTAATCTTTGGTATGTTGTATAGCTCGTCGAGACAAACGTGTGGATGTGTGAAATATTGCTGTGTGACCCCTGGAACCCTACCTTTTTTCGACAAATGCTAATGCTAACAAATGCTAATGCTAACAACTGCTAGATTTTTCAAAGTGCGATAACTCGGAAACCAATAGGTTTTAAGCTACCGTCTTTTAGTATTTTGTATAGCTCTTCGAGACGAACGCGTGGATATGACATTTACTCATTTTTTTCAGATTGACTTCAAAACCCCCAAAATTACATAAGACTATAGTAAGGTGTCAAAACATAGATTTTAAGTCCAAAATTTCCGATAGTGCCTAATCTTTGGTATGTTGTATAGCTCGTCGAGACGAACGTGTGGATGTGTGACATATTGCTGTGTGACCCCTGGAACCCTACCTTTTTTTGAAAAATGCTTATGCTATCAAATGCTAATGCTAACAACTGCTAGATTTTTCAAAGTGCGATAACTCAGAAACCAATAGGTTTTAAGTGTTCGTCTTTTAGTATGTTGTATAGCTCTTCGAGACGAACGCGTGGATATGACATTTATTCTTTCTTTTTTTTTAGATCGACTTCAAAACCCCCAAAATTACATAAGACTATAGTAAGGCGTCAAAACATAGATTTTAAGTCCAAAATTTCCGATAGTGCCTAATCTTTGGCATGTTGTATAGCTCGTCGAGACGAACGTGTGGATGTGTGACACATTGCTGTGTGACCCCTGGAACCCTACTTTTTTTCGACAAATGCTAATGCTAACAAATGCTAATGCTAACAACTGCTAGATTTTTCAAAGTGCGATAACTCGGAAACCAATAGGTTTTAAGCTACCGTCTTTTAGTATTTTGTATAGCTCTTCGAGACGAACGCGTGGATATGACATTTACTCATTTTTTTCAGATTGACTTCAAAACCCCCAAAATTACATAAGACTATAGTAATGCGTCAAAACATAGATTTTAAGTCCAAAATTTCCGATAGTGCCTGATTTTTGGTATGTTGTATAGCTCGTCGAGACGAACGTGTGGATGTGTGACATATTGCTGTGTGACCCCTGGAACCCTACCTTTTTTTGACAAATGCTTATGCTATCAAATGCTAATGCTAACAACTGCTAGATTTTTCAAAGTGCGATAACTCGGAAACCAATAGGTTTTAAGTGTTCGTCTTTTAGTATGTTGTATAGCTCTTCGAAACGAACGCGTGGATATGACATGTATTCTTTTTTTTTTTCAGATTGACTTCAAAACCCCCAAAATTACATAAGACTATAGTAAGGCGTCAAAACATAGATTTTAGGTCCAAAATTTTGGATAGTGCCTAATCTTTGGTATGTTGTATAGCTCGTTGAGACGAACGTGTGGATGTGTGACACATTGCTGTGTGACCCCTGGAACCCTATTTTTTTTCGACAAATGCTAATGCTAACAAATACCGATGCTAACAACTGCTAGATTTTTCAAAGTGCGATAACTCGGAAACCAATAGGTTTTAAGCTACCGTCTTTTAGTATGTTGTATAGCTCTTCGAGGCGAACGCGTGGATATGACATTTACTCATTTTTTTCAGATTGACTTCAAAACCCCCAAAATTACATAAGACTATAGTAAGGCGTCAAAACATAGATTTTAAGTCCAACATTTCCGATAGTGCCTAATCTTTTGGTATGTTGTATAGCTCGTCGAGACGAATATGTGGATGTGTGACACATTGCTGTGTGACTCCTGGAACCCTACTTTTTTTTTTTTGACAAATGCTTATGTTAACAAATGCTAATGCTAACAACTGCTAGATTTTTCAAAGTAAAATAACTCGGAAACCAATAGGTTTTAAGCGCCCGTCTTTTAGTATGTTGTATAGCTCTTCGAAACGAACGCGTGGATATGACACGTATTCTCTTTTTTTTTCAGATTGACTTCAAAACCCCCAAAATTACATAAGACTATAGTAAGGCGTCAAAACATAGATTTTAGGTCCAAAATTTTGGATAGTGCCTAATCTTTGGTATGTTGTATAGCTCGTCGAGACGAACGTGTGGATGTGTGAAACATTGCTGTGTGACTCCTGGAACCCTACTTTTTTTTTCGACAAATTCTAATGTTAACAAATGCTAATGCTAACAACTGCTAGATTTTTCAATGTAAGATAACTCGGAAACCAATAGGTTTTAAGCGGCCGTCTTTTAGTATGTTGTATAGCTCTTCGAGACGAACGCGTGGATATGACATTTATTCATTTTTTTCAGATTGACTTCAAAACCCCCAAAATTACATAAGACTATAGTAAGGTGTCAAAACATAGATTTTAAGTCCAAAATTTCCGATAGTGCCTAATCTTTGGTATGTTGTATAGCTCGTCGAGACGAACGTGTGGATGTGTGACATATTGCTGTGTGACCCCTGGAACCCTACCTTTTTTTGAAAAATGCTTATGCTATCAAATGCTAATGCTAACAACTGCTAGATTTTTCAAAGTGCGATAACTCAGAAACCAATAGGTTTTAAGTGTTCGTCTTTTAGTATGTTGCATAGCTCTTCGAGACGAACGCGTGGATATGACATTTATTCTTTCTTTTTTTTTAGATCGACTTCAAAACCCCCAAAATTACATAAGACTATTGTAATGAGCTCCGAGTTACTGAATGCCCCTTCACCTCTTAGGGCAAACCCCGACGCCGTCCGGAACCCTCCTCAGGTCCTAAGCCCAAGAAGTTACCAGATCTTTTTTAACACAAACACTATCACTAACACTACACTATACCTTTAAGTTAACACAAACAGGTGTCATAACCTTTCTCATTTGCATAAACCTACTATTACACATATACATATACATATTTACATATTTACATTACATATACTTATTTAACACTAACATAAATACACTTCTCTGAATAAAAGCTGAGCTATCAATGAGACCCTCTTTAACTGGTGAATATTATTACCTTCTACAGCGACTTTATTTTATAGACCAAGAATATTGCACCTTACTTTAGAAATGTAGACCTTAGGTCTGAATGGAGAATGCAAAACCACAAAGACAATGTAAAGTATGAGTCTGACACCTAGCTCTCACCAGGGGCTCGGGAGCGACGCCGCTTGACTTATTAGTACAAACCGTCCAGTGTGAACATCAGTTCATCCGGTTTAAGGGGTTTGGAGATTTGTACTTATATTCTGCCAAGCTCGCCCACCAACTCAGCACGCGCTGAGTTGGCTTCTGAGAAGGTGAAAAGACTTTTACCTAAGAAAACACTCTTGTTGATTCTTACCAAAAGCCTCACTCAGTCCCACAGCCAGGAGATGATTCGAGTGCCTGAAGGTGTTCAAAACCTTCCTCCCATAAGTGCAGCCTTCCCCGTAGGGAAGGAGAAAAAGTCAGACCTTAAAAAGTTGTAAACTCTTAAAAAATGACTTCAGACAGACACCAGATAAAAGTGAATGAAAAAAGGCTTTAGTGGATAAAAACAGTTACAAAATATAAAACCACCAATACAGTAATTGGCAATGAAAATAATAAAGAGAAGTACAAATATAAGTACTTAACTAAAACAGCGTCAAAATCTCTCTAAGTATTAGAACAAGAAGTGGTGCAAAGCCCAAAAATTGCACTAAGTACAAAAGGGTAGGCTTCCTTCCAGCCCCCGAAGGGGCCGGAGATACCTGCAACACTCCTCACACTCTTCAAAACCTCAAGAACAACTAACAGGAGACACGAAGCAGCCTCCTTTATACAGTAGTCCGTTGCAGTCACAGTGACGTGATTTACACACAGAACATATTTTAGCACACACACGTTGTCACGCGCCTGTGCACGTACATGCCCTAACACGCACATCTTTGCAAAATCAGACAGTCAAGGTCAGGCTAGGACTCCCCTATTCATGCGAGATTGGGGAGTGTCCGCTCTCGTATCAGAAGTCTTCTGGGAAACACGCTCTTCCCAGGATGTCTTATCTCATGTTGACGGATAGGAGATAACAACACGGACCAAATGCTAGGGAATCTCCCAGCACGGGCTGGCACCTCAGTCCAAGATTTGTGTTCCCAGACAGAGAAAAGATAACAGCTCGTTAGCGTGGCCAGCTGCATTTGATGAGTCATCTCCAGTCCAAGGCCATCTTGGAGCTGGATGCCTCTCTCTCTCCACTCAGCAGACACAGTGCACAGGGTTCCAAAAGACAGGGTGCCATACACCTGGGGTCACAGGCGGGACCCCTAACAACTATAGTAAGGCGTCAAAACATAGATTTTAAGTCCAAAATTTCCGATAGTGCCTAATCTTTGGCATGTTGTATAGCTCGTCGAGACGAACGTGTGGATGTGTGACACATTGCTGTGTGACCCCTGGAACCCTACTTTTTTTCGACAAATGCTAATGCTAACAAATGCTAATGCTAACAACTGCTAGATTTTTCAAAGTGCGATAACTCGGAAACCAATAGGTTTTAAGCTACCGTCTTTTAGTATTTTGTATAGCTCTTCGAGACGAACGCGTGGATATGACATTTACTCATTTTTTTCAGATTGACTTCAAAACCCCCAAAATTACATAAGACTATAGTAATGCGTCAAAACATAGATTTTAAGTCCAAAATTTCCGATAGTGCCTGATTTTTGGTATGTTGTATAGCTCGTCGAGACGAACGTGTGGATGTGTGACATATTGCTGTGTGACCCCTGGAACCCTACCTTTTTTTGACAAATGCTTATGCTATCAAATGCTAATGCTAACAACTGCTAGATTTTTCAAAGTGCGATAACTCGGAAACCAATAGGTTTTAAGTGTTCGTCTTTTAGTATGTTGTATAGCTCTTCGAAACGAACGCGTGGATATGACATGTATTCTTTTTTTTTTTCAGATTGACTTCAAAACCCCCAAAATTACATAAGACTATAGTAAGGCGTCAAAACATAGATTTTAGGTCCAAAATTTTGGATAGTGCCTAATCTTTGTTATGTTGTATAGCTCGTTGAGACGAACGTGTGGATGTGTGACACATTGCTGTGTGACCCCTGGAACCCTACTTTTGTTCGACAAATGCTAATGCTAACAAATACCGATGCTAACAACTGCTAGATTTTTCAAAGTGCGATAACTCGGAAACCAATAGGTTTTAAGCTACCGTCTTTTAGTATGTTGTATAGCTCTTCGAGGCGAACGCGTGGATATGACATTTACTCATTTTTTTCAGATTGACTTCAGAACCCCCAAAATTACATAAGACTATAGTAAGGCGTCAAAACATAGATTTTAAGTCCAAAATTTCCGATAGTGCCTAATCTTTGGTATGTTGTATAGCTCGTCGAGACAAACGTGTGGATGTGTGAAATATTGCTGTGTGACCCCTGGAACCCTACCTTTTTTTGACAAATGCTTATGCTAACAAATGCTAATGCTAACAACTGCTAGATTTTTCAAAGTGCGATAACTCGGAAACCAATAGGTTTTAAGTGTTCGTCTTTTAGTATGTTGTATAGCTCTTCGAGACGAACGCGTGGATATGACATTTATTCTTTTTTTTTTTAGATCGACTTCAAAACCCCCAAAATTACATAAGACTATATAGTAAGGCGTCAAAACATAGATTTTAAGTCCAAAATTTCCGATAGTGCCTAATCTTTGGCATGTTGTATAGCTCGTCGAGACGAACGTGTGGATGTGTGACACATTGCTGTGTGACCCCTGGAACCCTACTTTTTTTCGACAAATGCTAATGCTAACAAATGCTAATGCTAACAACTGCTAGATTTTTCAAAGTGCGATAACTCGGAAACCAATAGGTTTTAAGTGTTCGTCTTTTAGTATGTTGTATAGCTCTTCGAAACGAACGCGTGGATATGACATGTATTCTTTTTTTTTTTCAGATTGACTTCAAAACCCCCAAAATTACATAAGACTATAGTAAGGCGTCAAAACATAGATTTTAGGTCCAAAATTTTGGATAGTGCCTAATCTTTGTTATGTTGTATAGCTCGTTGAGACGAACGTGTGGATGTGTGACACATTGCTGTGTGACCCCTGGAACCCTACTTTTGTTCGACAAATGCTAATGCTAACAAATACCGATGCTAACAACTGCTAGATTTTTCAAAGTGCGATAACTCGGAAACCAATAGGTTTTAAGCTACCGTCTTTTAGTATGTTGTATAGCTCTTCGAGGCGAACGCGTGGATATGACATTTACTCATTTTTTTCAGATTGACTTCAAAACCCCCAAAATTACATAAGACTATAGTAATGCGTCAAAACATAGATTTTAAGTCCAAAATTTCCGATAGTGCCTGATTTTTGGTATGTTGTATAGCTCGTCGAGACGAACGTGTGGATGTGTGACATATTGCTGTGTGACCCCTGGAACCCTACCTTTTTTTGACAAATGCTTATGCTATCAAATGCTAATGCTAACAACTGCTAGATTTTTCAAAGTGCGATAACTCGGAAACCAATAGGTTTTAAGTGTTCGTCTTTTAGTATGTTGTATAGCTCTTCGAAACGAACGCGTGGATATGACATGTATTCTTTTTTTTTTCAGATTGACTTCAAAACCCCCAAAATTACATAAGACTATAGTAAGGCGTCAAAACATAGATTTTAGGTCCAAAATTTTGGATAGTGCCTAATCTTTGGTATGTTGTATAGCTCGTTGAGACGAACGTGTGGATGTGTGACACATTGCTGTGTGACCCCTGGAACCCTACTTTTTTTCGACAAATGCTAATGCTAACAAATACCGATGCTAACAACTGCTAGATTTTTCAAAGTGCGATAACTCGGAAACCAATAGGTTTTAAGCTACCGTCTTTTAGTATGTTGTATAGCTCTTCGAGGCGAACGCGTGGATATGACATTTACTCATTTTTTTCAGATTGACTTCAGAACCCACAAAATTACATAAGACTATAGTAAGGCGTCAAAACATAGATTTTAAGTCCAAAATTTCCGATAGTGCCTAATCTTTGGTATGTTGTATAGCTCGTCGAGACAAACGTGTGGATGTGTGAAATATTGCTGTG
The DNA here is from genome assembly GCF_963921795.1 of Nannobrachium achirus. Lineage (NCBI taxonomy): Eukaryota > Metazoa > Chordata > Actinopteri > Myctophiformes > Myctophidae > Nannobrachium > Nannobrachium achirus. The sequence continues at coordinate 57,302,466 of NC_137826.1, forward strand.
TGACCCCTGGAACCCTACCTTTTTTTGAAAAATGCTTATGCTAACAAATGCTAATGCTAACAACTGATAGATTTTTCAAAGTGCGATAACTCGGAAACCAATAGGTTTTAAGTGTTCGTCTTTTAGTATGTTGTATAGCTCTTCGAGACGAACGCGTGGATATGACATTTATTCTTTCTTTTTTTTTAGATCGACTTCAAAACCCCCAAAATGACATAAGACTATAGTAAGGCGTCAAAACATAGATTTTAAGTCCAAAATTTCCGATAGTGCTTAATCTTTGGCATGTTGTATAGCTCGTCGAGACGAACGTGTGGATGTGTGACACATTGCTGTGTGACCCCTGGAACCCTACTTTTTTTCGACAAGTGCTAATGCTAACAAATGCTAATGCTAACAACTGCTAGATTTTTCAAAGTGCGATAACTCGGAAACCAATAGGTTTTAAGCTACCGTCTTTTAGTATTTTGTATAGCTCTTCGAGACGAACGCGTGGATATGACATTTACTCATTTTTTTCAGATTGACTTCAAAACCCCCAAAATTACGTAAGGCGTCAAAACATAGATTTTAAGTCCAAAATTTTCGATAGTGCCTGATCTTTGGTATGTTGTATAGCTCGTCGAGACGAACGTGTGGATGTGTGACATATTGCTGTGTGACCCCTGGAACCCTACCTTTTTTTGACAAATGCTTATGCTATCAAATGCTAATGCTAACAACTGCTAGATTTTTCAAAGTGCGATAACTCGGAAACCAATAGGTTTTAAGTGTTCGTCTTTTAGTATGTTGTATAGCTCTTCGAAACGAACGCGTGGATATGACATGTATTCTTTTTTTTTTCAGATTGACTTCAAAACCCCCAAAATTACATAAGACTATAGTAAGGCGTAAAAAAATAGATTTTAGGTCCAAAATTTTGGATAGTGCCTAATCTTTGGTATGTTGTATAGCTCGTTGAGACGAACGTGTGGATGTGTGACACATTGCTGTGTGACCCCTGGAACCCTATTTTTTTTTCGACAAATGCTAATGCTAACAAATACCGATGCTAACAACTGCTAGATTTTTCAAAGTGCGATAACTCGGAAACTAATTGGTTTTAAGCTACCGTCTTTTAGTATGTTGTATAGCTCTTCGAGGCGAACGCGTGGATATGACATTTACTCATTTTTTTCAGATTGACTTCAAAACCCCCAAAATTACATAAGACTATAGTAAGGCGTCAAAACATAGATTTTAAGTCCAACATTTCCGATAGTGCCTAATCTTTTGGTATGTTGTATAGCTCGTCGAGACGAATATGTGGATGTGTGACACATTGCTGTGTGACTCCTGGAACCCTACTTTTTTTTTTTTGACAAATGCTTATGTTAACAAATGCTAATGCTAACAACTGCTAGATTTTTCAAAGTAAAATAACTCGGAAACCAATAGGTTTTAAGCGCCCGTCTTTTAGTATGTTGTATAGCTCTTCGAAACGAACGCGTGGATATGACACGTATTCTCTTTTTTTTTTTCAGATTGACTTCAAAACCCCCAAAATTACATAAGACTATAGTAAGGCGTCAAAACATAGATTTTAGGTCCAAAATTTTTGATAGTGCCTAATCTTTGGTATGTTGTATAGCTCGTCGAGACGAACGTGTGGATGTGTGACACATTGCTGTGTGACCCCTGGAACCCTACTTTTTTTCGACAAATGCTAATGCTAACAAATGCTAATGCTAACAACTGCTAGATTTTTCAAAGTGCGATAACTCAGAAACCAATAGGTTTTAAGTGTTCGTCTTTTAGTGCGTTGTATAGCTCTTCGAGACGAACGCGTGGATATGACGTTTATTCTTTTTTTTCAGATTTACTTCAAAACCCCCAAAATTACATAAGACTATAGTAAGGTGTCAAAACATAGATTTTAAGTCCAAAATTTCCGATAGTGCCTAATCTTTGGTACGTTGTATAGCTCGTCGAGACGAACGTGTGGATGTGTGAAACATTGCTGTGTGACTCCTGGAACCCTACTTTTTTTTTCGACAAATTCTAATGTTAACAAATGCTAATGCTAACAACTGCTAGATTTTTCAATGTAAGATAACTCGGAAACCAATAGGTTTTAAGCGGCCGTCTTTTAGTATGTTGTATAGCTCTTCGAGACGAACGCGTGGATATGACATTTATTCATTTTTTTCAGATTGACTTCAAAACCCCCAAAATTACATAAGACTATAGTAAGGTGTCAAAACATAGATTTTAAGTCCAAAATTTCCGATAGTGCCTAATCTTTGGTATGTTGTATAGCTCGTCGAGACGAACGTGTGGATGTGAGACATATTGCTGTGTGACCCCTGGAACCCTACCTTTTTTTGAAAAATGCTTATGCTATCAAATGCTAATGCTAACAACTGCTAGATTTTTCCAAGTGCGATAACTCAGAAACCAATAGGTTTTAAGTGTTCGTCTTTTAGTATGTTGTATAGCTCTTCGAGACGAACGCGTGGATATGACATTTATTCTTTCTTTTTTTTTAGATCGACTTCAAAACCCCCAAAATTACATAAGACTATAGTAAGGCGTCAAAACATAGATTTTAAGTCCAAAATTTCCGATAGTGCCTAATCTTTGGCATGTTGTATAGCTCGTCGAGACGAACGTGTGGATGTGTGACACATTGCTGTGTGACCCCTGGAACCCTACTTTTTTTCGACAAATGCTAATGCTAACAAATGCTAATGCTAACAACTGCTAGATTTTTCAAAGTGCGATAACTCGGAAACCAATAGGTTTTAAGCTACCGTCTTTTAGTATTTTGTATAGCTCTTCGAGACGAACGCGTGGATATGACATTTACTAATTTTTTTCAGATTGACTTCAAAACCCCCAAAATTACATAAGACTATAGTAATGCGTCAAAACATAGATTTTAAGTCCAAAATTTTCGATAGTGCCTGATTTTTGGTATGTTGTATAGCTCGTCGAGACGAACGTGTGGATGTGTGACATATTGCTGTGTGACCCCTGGAACCCTACCTTTTTTTGACAAATGCTTATGCTATCAAATGCTAATGCTAACAACTGCTAGATTTTTCAAAGTGCGATAACTCGGAAACCAATAGGTTTTAAGTGTTCGTCTTTTAGTATGTTGTATAGCTCTTCGAAACGAACGCGTGGATATGACATGTATTCTTTTTTTTTTCAGATCGACTTCAAAACCCCCAAAATTACATAAGACTATAGTAAGGCGTCAAAACATAGATTTTAGGTCCAAAATTTTGGATAGTGCCTAATCTTTGTTATGTTGTATAGCTCGTCGAGACGAACGTGTGGATGTGTGACACATTGCTGTGTGACCCCTGGAACCCTACTTTTTTTCGACAAATGCTAATGCTAACAAATACCGATGCTAACAACTGCTAGATTTTTCAAAGTGCGATAACTCGGAAACCAATAGGTTTTAAGCTACCGTCTTTTAGTATGTTGTATAGCTCTTCGAGGCGAACGCGTGGATATGACATTTACTCATTTTTTTCAGATTGACTTCAAAACCCCCAAAATTACATAAGACTATAGTAATGCGTCAAAACATAGATTTTAAGTCCAAAATTTCCGATAGTGCCTGATTTTTGGTATGTTGTATAGCTCGTCGAGACGAACGTGTGGATGTGTGACATATTGCTGTGTGACCCCTGGAACCCTACCTTTTTTTGACAAATGCTTATGCTATCAAATGCTAATGCTAACAACTGCTAGATTTTTCAAAGTGCGATAACTCGGAAACCAATAGGTTTTAAGTGTTCGTCTTTTAGTATGTTGTATAGCTCTTCGAAACGAACGCGTGGATATGACATGTATTCTTTTTTTTTTCAGATTGACTTCAAAACCCCCAAAATTACATAAGACTATAGTAAGGCGTCAAAACATAGATTTTAGGTCCAAAATTTTGGATAGTGCCTAATCTTTGTTATGTTGTATAGCTCGTTGAGACGAACGTGTGGATGTGTGACACATTGCTGTGTGACCCCTGGAACCCTACTTTTTTTCGACAAATGCTAATGCTAACAAATACCGATGCTAACAACTGCTAGATTTTTCAAAGTGCGATAACTCGGAAACCAATAGGTTTTAAGCTACCGTCTTTTAGTATGTTGTATAGCTCTTCGAGGCGAACGCGTGGATATGACATTTACTCATTTTTTTCAGATTGACTTCAGAACCCCCAAAATTACATAAGACTATAGTAAGGCGTCAAAACATAGATTTTAAGTCCAAAATTTCCGATAGTGCCTAATCTTTGGTATGTTGTATAGCTCGTCGAGACAAACGTGTGGATGTGTGAAATATTGCTGTGTGACCCCTGGAACCCTACCTTTTTTTGACAAATGCTTATGCTAACAAATGCTAATGCTAACAACTGCTAGATTTTTCAAAGTGCGATAACTCGGAAACCAATAGGTTTTAAGTGTTCGTCTTTTAGTATGTTGTATAGCTCTTCGAGACGAACGCGTGGATATGACATTTATTCTTTTTTTTTAGATCGACTTCAAAACCCCCAAAATTACATAAGACTATATAGTAAGGCGTCAAAACATAGATTTTAAGTCCAAAATTTCCGATAGTGCCTAATCTTTGGCATGTTGTATAGCTCGTCGAGACGAACGTGTGGATGTGTGACACATTGCTGTGTGACCCCTGGAACCCTACTTTTTTTCGACAAATGCTAATGCTAACAACTGCTAGATTTTTCAAAGTGCGATAACTCGGAAACCAATAGGTTTTAAGCTACCGTCTTTTAGTATTTTGTATAGCTCTTCGAGACGAACGCGTGGATATGACATTTACTCATTTTTTTCAGATTGACTTCAAAACCCCCAAAATTACATAAGACTATAGTAATGCGTCAAAACATAGATTTTAAGTCCAAAATTTCCGATAGTGCCTGATTTTTGGTATGTTGTATAGCTCGTCGAGACGAACGTGTGGATGTGTGACATATTGCTGTGTGACCCCTGGAACCCTACCTTTTTTTGACAAATGCTTATGCTATCAAATGCTAATGCTAACAACTGCTAGATTTTTCAAAGTGCGATAACTCGGAAACCAATAGGTTTTAAGTGTTCGTCTTTTAGTATGTTGTATAGCTCTTCGAAACGAACGCGTGGATATGACATGTATTCTTTTATTTTTCACATTGACTTCAAAACCCCCAAAATTACATAAGACTATAGTAAGGCGTCAAAACATAGATTTTAGGTCCAAAATTTTGGATAGTGCCTAATCTTTGGTATGTTGTATAGCTCGTTGAGACGAACGTGTGGATGTGTGACACATTGCTGTGTGACCCCTGGAACCCTACTTTTTTTCGACAAATGCTAATGCTAACAAATACCGATGCTAACAACTGCTAGATTTTTCAAAGTGCGATAACTCGGAAACCAATAGGTTTTAAGCTACCGTCTTTTAGTATGTTGTATAGCTCTTCGAGGCGAACGCGTGGATATGACATTTACTCATTTTTTTCAGATTGACTTCAGAACCCACAAAATTACATAAGACTATAGTAAGGCGTCAAAACATAGATTTTAAGTCCAAAATTTCCGATAGTGCCTAATCTTTGGTATGTTGTATAGCTCAACGAGACAAACGTGTGGATGTGTGAAATATTGCTGTGTGACCCCTGGAACCCTACCTTTTTTTGACAAATGCTTATGCTAACAAATGCTAATGCTAACAACTGATAGATTTTTCAAAGTGCGATAACTCGGAAACCAATAGGTTTTAAGTGTTCGTCTTTTAGTATGTTGTATAGCTCTTCGAGACGAACGCGTGGATATGACATTTATTCTTTTTTTTTTAGATCGACTTCAAAACCCCCAAAATTACATAAGACTATATAGTAAGGCGTCAAAACATAGATTTTAGGTCCAAAATTTTCGATAGTGCCTAATCTTTGGCATGTTGTATAGCTCGTCGAGACGAACGTGTGGATGTGTGACACATTGCTGTGTGACCCCTGGAACCCTACTTTTTTTCGACAAATGCTAATGCTAACAAATGCTAATGCTAACAACTGCTAGATTTTTCAAAGTGCGATAACTCGGAAACCAATAGGTTTTAAGCTACCGTCTTTTAGTATGTTGTATAGCTCTTCGAGACGAACGCGTGGATATGACATTTACTCATTTTTTTCAGATTGACTTCAAAACCCCCAAAATTACATAAGACTATAGTAAGGCGTCAAAACATAGATTTTAAGTCCAAAATTTCCGATAGTGCCTGATCTTTGGTATGTTGTATAGCTCGTCGAGACGAACGTGTGGATGTGTGACATATTGCTGTGTGACCCCTGGAACCCTACCTTTTTTTGACAAATGCTTATGCTATCAAATGCTAATGCTAACAACTGCTAGATTTTTCAAAGTGCGATAACTCGGAAACCAATAGGTTTTAAGTGTTCGTCTTTTAGTATGTTGTATAGCTCTTCGAAACGAACGCGTGGATATGACATGTATTCTTTTTTTTTTCAGATTGACTTCAAAACCCCCAAAATTACATAAGACTATAGTAAGGCGTCAAAACATAGATTTTAGGTCCAAAATTTTGGATAGTGCCTAATCTTTGGTATGTTGTATAGCTCGTTGAGACGAACGTGTGGATGTGTGACACATTGCTGTGTGACCCCTGGAACCCTACTTTTTTTCGACAAATGCTAATGCTAACAAATACCGATGCTAACAACTGCTAGATTTTTCAAAGTGCGATAACTCGGAAACCAATAGGTTTTAAGCTACCGTCTTTTAGTATGTTGTATAGCTCTTCGAGGCGAACGCGTGGATATGACATTTACTCATTTTTTTCAGATTGACTTCAGAACCCACAAAATTACATAAGACTATAGTAAGGCGTCAAAACATAGATTTTAAGTCCAAAATTTCCGATAGTGCCTAATCTTTGGTATGTTGTATAGCTCGTCGAGACAAACGTGTGGATGTGTGAAATATTGCTGTGTGACCCCTGGAACCCTACCTTTTTTTGACAAATGCTTATGCTAACAAATGCTAATGCTAACAACTGATAGATTTTTCAAAGTGCGATAACTCGGAAACCAATAGGTTTTAAGTGTTCGTCTTTTAGTATGTTGTATAGCTCTTCGAGACGAACGCGTGGATATGACATTTATTCTTTTTTTTTTAGATCGACTTCAAAACCCCCAAAATTACATAAGACTATATAGTAAGGCGTCAAAACATAGATTTTAGGTCCAAAATTTTCGATAGTGCCTAATCTTTGGCATGTTGTATAGCTCGTCGAGACGAACGTGTGGATGTGTGACACATTGCTGTGTGACCCCTGGAACCCTACTTTTTTTCGACAAATGCTAATGCTAACAAATGCTAATGCTAACAACTGCTAGATTTTTCAAAGTGCGATAACTCGGAAACCAATAGGTTTTAAGCTACCGTCTTTTAGTATGTTGTATAGCTCTTCGAGACGAACGCGTGGATATGACATTTACTCATTTTTTTCAGATTGACTTCAAAACCCCCAAAATTACATAAGACTATAGTAAGGCGTCAAAACATAGATTTTAAGTCCAAAATTTCCGATAGTGCCTGATCTTTGGTATGTTGTATAGCTCGTCGAGACGAACGTGTGGATGTGTGACATATTGCTGTGTGACCCCTGGAACCCTACCTTTTTTTGACAAATGCTTATGCTATCAAATGCTAATGCTAACAACTGCTAGATTTTTCAAAGTGCGATAACTCGGAAACCAATAGGTTTTAAGTGTTCGTCTTTTAGTATGTTGTATAGCTCTTCGAGACGAACGCGTGGATATGACATTTATTCTTTTTTTTTTTAGATCGACTTCAAAACCCCCAAAATTACATAAGACTATATAGTAAGGCGTCAAAACATAGATTTTAGGTCCAAAATTTTCGATAGTGCCTAATCTTTGGCATGTTGTATAGCTCGTCGAGACGAACGTGTGGATGTGTGACACATTGCTGTGTGACCCCTGGAACCCTACTTTTTTTCGACAAATGCTAATGCTAACAAATGCTAATGCTAACAACTGCTAGATTTTTCAAAGTGCGATAACTCGGAAACCAATAGGTTTTAAGCTACCGTCTTTTAGTATGTTGTATAGCTCTTCGAGACGAACGCGTGGATATGACATTTACTCATTTTTTTCAGATTGACTTCAAAACCCCCAAAATTACATAAGACTATAGTAAGGCGTCAAAACATAGATTTTAAGTCCAAAATTTCCGATAGTGCCTGATCTTTGGTATGTTGTATAGCTCGTCGAGACGAACGTGTGGATGTGTGACATATTGCTGTGTGACCCCTGGAACCCTACCTTTTTTTGACAAATGCTTATGCTATCAAATGCTAATGCTAACAACTGCTAGATTTTTCAAAGTGCGATAACTCGGAAACCAATAGGTTTTAAGTGTTCGTCTTTTAGTATGTTGTATAGCTCTTCGAAACGAACGCGTGGATATGAAATGTATTCTTTTTTTTTTCAGATTGACTTCAAAACCCCCAAAATTACATAAGACTATAGTAAGGCGTCAAAACATAGATTTTAAGTCCAAAATTTCCGATAGTGCCTGATCTTTGGTATGTTGTATAGCTCGTCGAGACGAACGTGTGGATGTGTGACATATTGCTGTGTGACCCCTGGAACCCTACCTTTTTTTGACAAATGCTTATGCTATCAAATGCTAATGCTAACAACTGCTAGATTTTTCAAAGTGCGATAACTCGGAAACCAATAGGTTTTAAGTGTTCGTCTTTTAGTATGTTGTATAGCTCTTCGAGACGAACGCGTGGATATGACATTTATTCTTTTTTTTTTAGATCGACTTCAAAACCCCCAAAATTATATAAGACTATATAGTAAGGCGTCAAAACATAGATTTTAGGTCCAAAATTTTCGATAGTGCCTAATCTTTGGCATGTTGTATAGCTCGTCGAGACGAACGTGTGGATGTGTGACACATTGCTGTGTGACCCCTGGAACCCTACTTTTTTTCGACAAATGCTAATGCTAACAAATGCTAATGCTAACAACTGCTAGATTTTTCAAAGTGCGATAACTCGGAAACCAATAGGTTTTAAGCTACCGTCTTTTAGTATGTTGTATAGCTCTTCGAGACGAACGCGTGGATATGACATTTACTCATTTTTTTCAGATTGACTTCAAAACCCCCAAAATTACATAAGACGTAAGGCGTCAAAACATAGATTTTAAGTCCAAAATTTCCGATAGTGCCTGATCTTTGGTATGTTGTATAGCTCGTCGAGACGAACGTGTGGATGTGTGACATATTGCTGTGTGACCCCTGGAACCCTACCTTTTTTTGACAAATGCTTATGCTATCAAATGCTAATGCTAACAACTGCTAGATTTTTCAAAGTACGATAACTCGGAAACCAATAGGTTTTAAGTGTTCGTCTTTTAGTATGTTGTATAGCTCTTCGAAACGAACGCGTGGATATGACATGTATTCTTTTTTTTTTCAGATTGACTTCAAAACCCCCAAAATTACATAAGACTATAGTAAGGCGTCAAAACATAGATTTTAGGTCCAAAATTTTGGATAGTGCCTAATCTTTGGTATGTTGTATAGCTCGTTGAGACGAACGTGTGGATGTGTGACACATTGCTGTGTGACCCCTGGAACCCTACTTTTTTTCGACAAATGCTAATGCTAACAAATACCGATGCTAACAACTGCTAGATTTTTCAAAGTGCGATAACTCGGAAACCAATAGGTTTTAAGCTACCGTCTTTTAGTATGTTGTATAGCTCTTCGAGGCGAACGCGTGGATATGACATTTACTCATTTTTTTCAGATTGACTTCAGAACCCACAAAATTACATAAGACTATAGTAAGGCGTCAAAACATAGATTTTAAGTCCAAAATTTCCGATAGTGCCTAATCTTTGGTATGTTGTATAGCTCAACGAGACAAACGTGTGGATGTGTGAAATATTGCTGTGTGACCCCTGGAACCCTACCTTTTTTTGACAAATGCTTATGCTAACAAATGCTAATGCTAACAACTGATAGATTTTTCAAAGTGCGATAACTCGGAAACCAATAGGTTTTAAGTGTTCGTCTTTTAGTATGTTGTATAGCTCTTCGAGACGAACGCGTGGATATGACATTTATTCTTTTTTTTTTAGATCGACTTCAAAACCCCCAAAATTACATAAGACTATATAGTAAGGCGTCAAAACATAGATTTTAGGTCCAAAATTTTCGATAGTGCCTAATCTTTGGCATGTTGTATAGCTCGTCGAGACGAACGTGTGGATGTGTGACACATTGCTGTGTGACCCCTGGAACCCTACTTTTTTTCGACAAATGCTAATGCTAACAAATGCTAATGCTAACAACTGCTAGATTTTTCAAAGTGCGATAACTCGGAAACCAATAGGTTTTAAGCTACCGTCTTTTAGTATGTTGTATAGCTCTTCGAGACGAACGCGTGGATATGACATTTACTCATTTTTTTCAGATTGACTTCAAAACCCCCAAAATTACATAAGACTATAGTAAGGCGTCAAAACATAGATTTTAAGTCCAAAATTTCCGATAGTGCCTGATCTTTGGTATGTTGTATAGCTCGTCGAGACGAACGTGTGGATGTGTGACATATTGCTGTGTGACCCCTGGAACCCTACCTTTTTTTGACAAATGCTTATGCTATCAAATGCTAATGCTAACAACTGCTAGATTTTTCAAAGTGCGATAACTCGGAAACCAATAGGTTTTAAGTGTTCGTCTTTTAGTATGTTGTATAGCTCTTCGAAACGAACGCGTGGATATGACATGTATTCTTTTTTTTTTCAGATTGACTTCAAAACCCCCAAAATTACATAAGACTATAGTAAGGCGTCAAAACATAGATTTTAGGTCCAAAATTTTGGATAGTGCCTAATCTTTGGTATGTTGTATAGCTCGTTGAGACGAACGTGTGGATGTGTGACACATTGCTGTGTGACCCCTGGAACCCTACTTTTTTTCGACAAATGCTAATGCTAACAAATACCGATGCTAACAACTGCTAGATTTTTCAAAGTGCGATAACTCGGAAACCAATAGGTTTTAAGCTACCGTCTTTTAGTATGTTGTATAGCTCTTCGAGGCGAACGCGTGGATATGACATTTACTCATTTTTTTCAGATTGACTTCAGAACCCACAAAATTACATAAGACTATAGTAAGGCGTCAAAACATAGATTTTAAGTCCAAAATTTCCGATAGTGCCTAATCTTTGGTATGTTGTATAGCTCGTCGAGACAAACGTGTGGATGTGTGAAATATTGCTGTGTGACCCCTGGAACCCTACCTTTTTTTGACAAATGCTTATGCTAACAAATGCTAATGCTAACAACTGATAGATTTTTCAAAGTGCGATAACTCGGAAACCAATAGGTTTTAAGTGTTCGTCTTTTAGTATGTTGTATAGCTCTTCGAGACGAACGCGTGGATATGACATTTATTCTTTTTTTTTTAGATCGACTTCAAAACCCCCAAAATTACATAAGACTATATAGTAAGGCGTCAAAACATAGATTTTAGGTCCAAAATTTTCGATAGTGCCTAATCTTTGGCATGTTGTATAGCTCGTCGAGACGAACGTGTGGATGTGTGACACATTGCTGTGTGACCCCTGGAACCCTACTTTTTTTCGACAAATGCTAATGCTAACAAATGCTAATGCTAACAACTGCTAGATTTTTCAAAGTGCGATAACTCGGAAACCAATAGGTTTTAAGCTACCGTCTTTTAGTATGTTGTATAGCTCTTCGAGACGAACGCGTGGATATGACATTTACTCATTTTTTTCAGATTGACTTCAAAACCCCCAAAATTACATAAGACTATAGTAAGGCGTCAAAACATAGATTTTAAGTCCAAAATTTCCGATAGTGCCTGATCTTTGGTATGTTGTATAGCTCGTCGAGACGAACGTGTGGATGTGTGACATATTGCTGTGTGACCCCTGGAACCCTACCTTTTTTTGACAAATGCTTATGCTATCAAATGCTAATGCTAACAACTGCTAGATTTTTCAAAGTGCGATAACTCGGAAACCAATAGGTTTTAAGTGTTCGTCTTTTAGTATGTTGTATAGCTCTTCGAGACGAACGCGTGGATATGACATTTATTCTTTTTTTTTTTAGATCGACTTCAAAACCCCCAAAATTACATAAGACTATATAGTAAGGCGTCAAAACATAGATTTTAGGTCCAAAATTTTCGATAGTGCCTAATCTTTGGCATGTTGTATAGCTCGTCGAGACGAACGTGTGGATGTGTGACACATTGCTGTGTGACCCCTGGAACCCTACTTTTTTTCGACAAATGCTAATGCTAACAAATGCTAATGCTAACAACTGCTAGATTTTTCAAAGTGCGATAACTCGGAAACCAATAGGTTTTAAGCTACCGTCTTTTAGTATGTTGTATAGCTCTTCGAGACGAACGCGTGGATATGACATTTACTCATTTTTTTCAGATTGACTTCAAAACCCCCAAAATTACATAAGACTATAGTAAGGCGTCAAAACATAGATTTTAAGTCCAAAATTTCCGATAGTGCCTGATCTTTGGTATGTTGTATAGCTCGTCGAGACGAACGTGTGGATGTGTGACATATTGCTGTGTGACCCCTGGAACCCTACCTTTTTTTGACAAATGCTTATGCTATCAAATGCTAATGCTAACAACTGCTAGATTTTTCAAAGTGCGATAACTCGGAAACCAATAGGTTTTAAGTGTTCGTCTTTTAGTATGTTGTATAGCTCTTCGAAACGAACGCGTGGATATGACATGTATTCTTTTTTTTTTCAGATTGACTTCAAAACCCCCAAAATTACATAAGACTATAGTAAGGCGTCAAAACATAGATTTTAAGTCCAAAATTTCCGATAGTGCCTGATCTTTGGTATGTTGTATAGCTCGTCGAGACGAACGTGTGGATGTGTGACATATTGCTGTGTGACCCCTGGAACCCTACCTTTTTTTGACAAATGCTTATGCTATCAAATGCTAATGCTAACAACTGCTAGATTTTTCAAAGTGCGATAACTCGGAAACCAATAGGTTTTAAGTGTTCGTCTTTTAGTATGTTGTATAGCTCTTCGAGACGAACGCGTGGATATGACATTTATTCTTTTTTTTTTAGATCGACTTCAAAACCCCCAAAATTATATAAGACTATATAGTAAGGCGTCAAAACATAGATTTTAGGTCCAAAATTTTCGATAGTGCCTAATCTTTGGCATGTTGTATAGCTCGTCGAGACGAACGTGTGGATGTGTGACACATTGCTGTGTGACCCCTGGAACCCTACTTTTTTTCGACAAATGCTAATGCTAACAAATGCTAATGCTAACAACTGCTAGATTTTTCAAAGTGCGATAACTCGGAAACCAATAGGTTTTAAGCTACCGTCTTTTAGTATGTTGTATAGCTCTTCGAGACGAACGCGTGGATATGACATTTACTCATTTTTTTCAGATTGACTTCAAAACCCCCAAAATTACATAAGACGTAAGGCGTCAAAACATAGATTTTAAGTCCAAAATTTCCGATAGTGCCTGATCTTTGGTATGTTGTATAGCTCGTCGAGACGAACGTGTGGATGTGTGACATATTGCTGTGTGACCCCTGGAACCCTACCTTTTTTTGACAAATGCTTATGCTATCAAATGCTAATGCTAACAACTGCTAGATTTTTCAAAGTACGATAACTCGGAAACCAATAGGTTTTAAGTGTTCGTCTTTTAGTATGTTGTATAGCTCTTCGAAACGAACGCGTGGATATGACATGTATTCTTTTTTTTTTCAGATTGACTTCAAAACCCCCAAAATTACATAAGACTATAGTAAGGCGTCAAAACATAGATTTTAGGTCCAAAATTTTGGATAGTGCCTAATCTTTGGTATGTTGTATAGCTCGTTGAGACGAACGTGTGGATGTGTGACACATTGCTGTGTGACCCCTGGAACCCTACTTTTTTTCGACAAATGCTAATGCTAACAAATACCGATGCTAACAACTGCTAGATTTTTCAAAGTGCGATAACTCGGAAACCAATAGGTTTTAAGCTACCGTCTTTTAGTATGTTGTATAGCTCTTCGAGGCGAACGCGTGGATATGACATTTACTCATTTTTTTCAGATTGACTTCAGAACCCACAAAATTACATAAGACTATAGTAAGGCGTCAAAACATAGATTTTAAGTCCAAAATTTCCGATAGTGCCTAATCTTTGGTATGTTGTATAGCTCAACGAGACAAACGTGTGGATGTGTGAAATATTGCTGTGTGACCCCTGGAACCCTACCTTTTTTTGACAAATGCTTATGCTAACAAATGCTAATGCTAACAACTGATAGATTTTTCAAAGTGCGATAACTCGGAAACCAATAGGTTTTAAGTGTTCGTCTTTTAGTATGTTGTATAGCTCTTCGAGACGAACGCGTGGATATGACATTTATTCTTTTTTTTTTAGATCGACTTCAAAACCCCCAAAATTACATAAGACTATATAGTAAGGCGTCAAAACATAGATTTTAGGTCCAAAATTTTCGATAGTGCCTAATCTTTGGCATGTTGTATAGCTCGTCGAGACGAACGTGTGGATGTGTGACACATTGCTGTGTGACCCCTGGAACCCTACTTTTTTTCGACAAATGCTAATGCTAACAAATGCTAATGCTAACAACTGCTAGATTTTTCAAAGTGCGATAACTCGGAAACCAATAGGTTTTAAGCTACCGTCTTTTAGTATGTTGTATAGCTCTTCGAGACGAACGCGTGGATATGACATTTACTCATTTTTTTCAGATTGACTTCAAAACCCCCAAAATTACATAAGACTATAGTAAGGCGTCAAAACATAGATTTTAAGTCCAAAATTTCCGATAGTGCCTGATCTTTGGTATGTTGTATAGCTCGTCGAGACGAACGTGTGGATGTGTGACATATTGCTGTGTGACCCCTGGAACCCTACCTTTTTTTGACAAATGCTTATGCTATCAAATGCTAATGCTAACAACTGCTAGATTTTTCAAAGTGCGATAACTCGGAAACCAATAGGTTTTAAGTGTTCGTCTTTTAGTATGTTGTATAGCTCTTCGAAACGAACGCGTGGATATGACATGTATTCTTTTTTTTTTCAGATTGACTTCAAAACCCCCAAAATTACATAAGACTATAGTAAGGCGTCAAAACATAGATTTTAGGTCCAAAATTTTGGATAGTGCCTAATCTTTGGTATGTTGTATAGCTCGTTGAGACGAACGTGTGGATGTGTGACACATTGCTGTGTGACCCCTGGAACCCTACTTTTTTTCGACAAATGCTAATGCTAACAAATACCGATGCTAACAACTGCTAGATTTTTCAAAGTGCGATAACTCGGAAACCAATAGGTTTTAAGCTACCGTCTTTTAGTATGTTGTATAGCTCTTCGAGGCGAACGCGTGGATATGACATTTACTCATTTTTTTCAGATTGACTTCAGAACCCACAAAATTACATAAGACTATAGTAAGGCGTCAAAACATAGATTTTAAGTCCAAAATTTCCGATAGTGCCTAATCTTTGGTATGTTGTATAGCTCGTCGAGACAAACGTGTGGATGTGTGAAATATTGCTGTGTGACCCCTGGAACCCTACCTTTTTTTGACAAATGCTTATGCTAACAAATGCTAATGCTAACAACTGATAGATTTTTCAAAGTGCGATAACTCGGAAACCAATAGGTTTTAAGTGTTCGTCTTTTAGTATGTTGTATAGCTCTTCGAGACGAACGCGTGGATATGACATTTATTCTTTTTTTTTTAGATCGACTTCAAAACCCCCAAAATTACATAAGACTATATAGTAAGGCGTCAAAACATAGATTTTAGGTCCAAAATTTTCGATAGTGCCTAATCTTTGGCATGTTGTATAGCTCGTCGAGACGAACGTGTGGATGTGTGACACATTGCTGTGTGACCCCTGGAACCCTACTTTTTTTCGACAAATGCTAATGCTAACAAATGCTAATGCTAACAACTGCTAGATTTTTCAAAGTGCGATAACTCGGAAACCAATAGGTTTTAAGCTACCGTCTTTTAGTATGTTGTATAGCTCTTCGAGACGAACGCGTGGATATGACATTTACTCATTTTTTTCAGATTGACTTCAAAACCCCCAAAATTACATAAGACTATAGTAAGGCGTCAAAACATAGATTTTAAGTCCAAAATTTCCGATAGTGCCTGATCTTTGGTATGTTGTATAGCTCGTCGAGACGAACGTGTGGATGTGTGACATATTGCTGTGTGACCCCTGGAACCCTACCTTTTTTTGACAAATGCTTATGCTATCAAATGCTAATGCTAACAACTGCTAGATTTTTCAAAGTGCGATAACTCGGAAACCAATAGGTTTTAAGTGTTCGTCTTTTAGTATGTTGTATAGCTCTTCGAGACGAACGCGTGGATATGACATTTATTCTTTTTTTTTTTAGATCGACTTCAAAACCCCCAAAATTACATAAGACTATATAGTAAGGCGTCAAAACATAGATTTTAGGTCCAAAATTTTCGATAGTGCCTAATCTTTGGCATGTTGTATAGCTCGTCGAGACGAACGTGTGGATGTGTGACACATTGCTGTGTGACCCCTGGAACCCTACTTTTTTTCGACAAATGCTAATGCTAACAAATGCTAATGCTAACAACTGCTAGATTTTTCAAAGTGCGATAACTCGGAAACCAATAGGTTTTAAGCTACCGTCTTTTAGTATGTTGTATAGCTCTTCGAGACGAACGCGTGGATATGACATTTACTCATTTTTTTCAGATTGACTTCAAAACCCCCAAAATTACATAAGACTATAGTAAGGCGTCAAAACATAGATTTTAAGTCCAAAATTTCCGATAGTGCCTGATCTTTGGTATGTTGTATAGCTCGTCGAGACGAACGTGTGGATGTGTGACATATTGCTGTGTGACCCCTGGAACCCTACCTTTTTTTGACAAATGCTTATGCTATCAAATGCTAATGCTAACAACTGCTAGATTTTTCAAAGTGCGATAACTCGGAAACCAATAGGTTTTAAGTGTTCGTCTTTTAGTATGTTGTATAGCTCTTCGAAACGAACGCGTGGATATGACATGTATTCTTTTTTTTTTCAGATTGACTTCAAAACCCCCAAAATTACATAAGACTATAGTAAGGCGTCAAAACATAGATTTTAAGTCCAAAATTTCCGATAGTGCCTGATCTTTGGTATGTTGTATAGCTCGTCGAGACGAACGTGTGGATGTGTGACATATTGCTGTGTGACCCCTGGAACCCTACCTTTTTTTGACAAATGCTTATGCTATCAAATGCTAATGCTAACAACTGCTAGATTTTTCAAAGTGCGATAACTCGGAAACCAATAGGTTTTAAGTGTTCGTCTTTTAGTATGTTGTATAGCTCTTCGAGACGAACGCGTGGATATGACATTTATTCTTTTTTTTTAGATCGACTTCAAAACCCCCAAAATTATATAAGACTATATAGTAAGGCGTCAAAACATAGATTTTAGGTCCAAAATTTTCGATAGTGCCTAATCTTTGGCATGTTGTATAGCTCGTCGAGACGAACGTGTGGATGTGTGACACATTGCTGTGTGACCCCTGGAACCCTACTTTTTTTCGACAAATGCTAATGCTAACAAATGCTAATGCTAACAACTGCTAGATTTTTCAAAGTGCGATAACTCGGAAACCAATAGGTTTTAAGCTACCGTCTTTTAGTATGTTGTATAGCTCTTCGAGACGAACGCGTGGATATGACATTTACTCATTTTTTTCAGATTGACTTCAAAACCCCCAAAATTACATAAGACGTAAGGCGTCAAAACATAGATTTTAAGTCCAAAATTTCCGATAGTGCCTGATCTTTGGTATGTTGTATAGCTCGTCGAGACGAACGTGTGGATGTGTGACATATTGCTGTGTGACCCCTGGAACCCTACCTTTTTTTGACAAATGCTTATGCTATCAAATGCTAATGCTAACAACTGCTAGATTTTTCAAAGTGCGATAACTCGGAAACCAATAGGTTTTAAGTGTTCGTCTTTTAGTATGTTGTATAGCTCTTCGAAACGAACGCGTGGATATGACATGTATTCTTTTTTTTTTCAGATTGACTTCAAAACCCCCAAAATTACATAAGACTATAGTAAGGCGTCAAAACATAGATTTTAGGTCCAAAATTTTGGATAGTGCCTAATCTTTGGTATGTTGTATAGCTCGTTGAGACGAACGTGTGGATGTGTGACACATTGCTGTGTGACCCCTGGAACCCTACTTTTTTTCGACAAATGCTAATGCTAACAAATACCGATGCTAACAACTGCTAGATTTTTCAAAGTGCGATAACTCGGAAACCAATAGGTTTTAAGCTACCGTCTTTTAGTATGTTGTATAGCTCTTCGAGGCGAACGCGTGGATATGACATTTACTCATTTTTTTCAGATTGACTTCAGAACCCACAAAATTACATAAGACTATAGTAAGGCGTCAAAACATAGATTTTAAGTCCAAAATTTCCGATAGTGCCTAATCTTTGGTATGTTGTATAGCTCGTCGAGACAAACGTGTGGATGTGTGAAATATTGCTGTGTGACCCCTGGAACCCTACCTTTTTTTGACAAATGCTTATGCTAACAAATGCTAATGCTAACAACTGATAGATTTTTCAAAGTGCGATAACTCGGAAACCAATAGGTTTTAAGTGTTCGTCTTTTAGTATGTTGTATAGCTCTTCGAGACGAACGCGTGGATATGACATTTATTCTTTTTTTTTTAGATCGACTTCAAAACCCCCAAAATTACATAAGACTATATAGTAAGGCGTCAAAACATAGATTTTAGGTCCAAAATTTTCGATAGTGCCTAATCTTTGGCATGTTGTATAGCTCGTCGAGACGAACGTGTGGATGTGTGACACATTGCTGTGTGACCCCTGGAACCCTACTTTTTTTCGACAAATGCTAATGCTAACAAATGCTAATGCTAACAACTGCTAGATTTTTCAAAGTGCGATAACTCGGAAACCAATAGGTTTTAAGCTACCGTCTTTTAGTATGTTGTATAGCTCTTCGAGACGAACGCGTGGATATGACATTTACTCATTTTTTTCAGATTGACTTCAAAACCCCCAAAATTACATAAGACTATAGTAAGGCGTCAAAACATAGATTTTAAGTCCAAAATTTCCGATAGTGCCTGATCTTTGGTATGTTGTATAGCTCGTCGAGACGAACGTGTGGATGTGTGACATATTGCTGTGTGACCCCTGGAACCCTACCTTTTTTTGACAAATGCTTATGCTATCAAATGCTAATGCTAACAACTGCTAGATTTTTCAAAGTGCGATAACTCGGAAACCAATAGGTTTTAAGTGTTCGTCTTTTAGTATGTTGTATAGCTCTTCGAGACGAACGCGTGGATATGACATTTATTCTTTTTTTTTTAGATCGACTTCAAAACCCCCAAAATTACATAAGACTATATAGTAAGGCGTCAAAACATAGATTTTAGGTCCAAAATTTTCGATAGTGCCTAATCTTTGGCATGTTGTATAGCTCGTCGAGACGAACGTGTGGATGTGTGACACATTGCTGTGTGACCCCTGGAACCCTACTTTTTTTCGACAAATGCTAATGCTAACAAATGCTAATGCTAACAACTGCTAGATTTTTCAAAGTGCGATAACTCGGAAACCAATAGGTTTTAAGCTACCGTCTTTTAGTATGTTGTATAGCTCTTCGAGACGAACGCGTGGATATGACATTTACTCATTTTTTTCAGATTGACTTCAAAACCCCCAAAATTACATAAGACTATAGTAAGGCGTCAAAACATAGATTTTAAGTCCAAAATTTCCGATAGTGCCTGATCTTTGGTATGTTGTATAGCTCGTCGAGACGAACGTGTGGATGTGTGACATATTGCTGTGTGACCCCTGGAACCCTACCTTTTTTTGACAAATGCTTATGCTATCAAATGCTAATGCTAACAACTGCTAGATTTTTCAAAGTGCGATAACTCGGAAACCAATAGGTTTTAAGTGTTCGTCTTTTAGTATGTTGTATAGCTCTTCGAGACGAACGCGTGGATATGACATTTATTCTTTTTTTTTCAGATCGACTTCAAAACCCCCAAAATTACATAAGACTATAGTAAGGCGTCAAAACATAGATTTTAAAGGAGCTATAGTCAACTTTTTCTAGAAAAACGGGCTATATTTACATTTTATGTAATTAGGAAAGTGCGCCCCTAGTGGCCGAATGCAGCATTGCGCTTTAAATGCGGGTTGCCATGTTGGACGAGATTTCAGCCATGTAGGCCTATACTTTTTTCTGTTAATGAATCAAAGCAAACGTATTTGAGAGTAAATAGACTTTGAAGTCAAGTGATTAATGAACCGTTTGTGGTAGAATAATGAATTAATAATTTTTTCAACAGGCATTGGCATTATCTAATAATGCATTGCAGCTATATATTCAGTTTGATTTGTGACTTCTTCAGAGTGGGCAATCAGGCCCCCCCCCCCCCCCCCCCCGAAGAAAAAGAAAATCACCACTGTTCTACATATACTGATATACAGTAGCCTATAGACCAGTGATTCTCAACCTTTTCTGCCCGCGACTCCCCACACTCCAATGCGAGGCGTTGTGAGCATGTAGATCTGCTATTTTCACAAATTCTGCCTCTAATATTTGTCAATTTGGCCAATGTTTAATTTGTCATTTTAGAGGTATTAATAAGTATCTGAAATTGTAAACTCTATGTTGGTTTCTTTACTGTTGAGAGGGAAAACAATGTTGCACATTAAGTTAATCATCTGTGGGGACCCCCAACATAATGTGGGGACCCCCCTGGGGGTCCTGACCCACAGGTTGAGAACCACTGTTATAGACCACTGGTTCTCAAAACCAGTGGTCTATAACCATGAAGCCCCTTCCACCTGACTACAGCTATTTGCTTATACAATGTACATCTAGAGTCCAGTTCCAATATGTTCTGTCAGTGTTTTGTCAGTACCCATAACAGTAAAATACATACCTATTGCCATTTTTCTCCTCTAACCCCTGTAGTACCCCTACATACCCCTAGGGGTACACGTAACCCCATTTGAGAAACACTTTATAGTATAATCCAACATGGGGATTAAAAAACAAAACAATCGTTATGGGGTCCACAGCCTAATGAAGTAATAATTGTCTATTTGGGGGTCCTTCACATTGAAATGTTAAAGAACTGACATTTCACTGCTGTTTTCATCCCATTTTCGATATCAAAAATATGTTATTTTTGTCAATTTATTACTTTCAATGGTGGCAGTGTGACCTCATACAAAGAGCAGAACATATAATACAGTAGATAGAAAACTAGTCTAGTTATAAAAGTAAATGAATATAAACTGTTTGGAAAAAATGTTTTGTAAAATGGCTACACATTATCTGGCGAAGTGTCCCAAACATGTAACATTATGGGAAATATCTAACAAAACTGTATTGCAGCACTGCATGACCTGAGGGTGCAAACCTGTATGATTGCAATATAGGCCTGGAAATGTGTGAAAATACATTCAATGTTTTGAAATTTAATTTGTATGGGAACCCACATAAAATACTTTGCTCATTATGAAAAACTTCAATGGAACTCCACCACAGATCAAAATAGTTACTTAGTGGTACTGCATAGACTCTGACCTGTATGAGGTGTACCCATATGTAAATCAATACAGCAATATTACTTGCCAATACCAATAATAATAGTAAAGAACAGTATTAATAATATCTGATATGTAAACCAGTGGTTCCCAACGTGTCGTCCTGAGATCCCCTAGCCTCGTCCCCACCCTCTTCCGGAAACCATTTCATTTACGGAAGTTGGTCGTTTACTAGGCTAGAGATCCCCAGGAGTCAGTGGGGTTTTCAGATACCAGAAAATTAGCCCATGAGTGCATGAACATGACATAAAAAGTTATATTTTCATCATCAATCTGTTTATTACTATCAATGGTAGCAGTGTGTGACTTCAGATATATAGAGCAGAACATATTCAAAAGTATCAATCTTCGGAGCACTCTGTCATATATTCGCATTGACTGCAAAGTGTATTAAAAAAATGGCTTTCGAACGATAGCTTAAAGTATAACAACTCTGCCTGTCATCATAATTATGATAATTTCAGTCTTGTCCAAGCCAAATCAGGTTTTCCAATAGCATCTTCTGTTGGTTTAGTTTTTGTATACTGGAGTAAATGCCACATTGCACCATATAACTTCTAGGCCTGGACATTAGGTATAATATGTTTGGAAAGTTATGGAGAAGTTTAGAAATGTAATTGTAAGTGACAAATATTAGTTTGAAGTCTTTTTTTAAAGGCAAATAATGCTCAATGACTAAAGTTGGTGAATAGTCATCTATCCCCAGCGCCCATGGAGTTGTCAGGTCCAATGCGCAGAGTTTCTCTCCTCTTGGGTCTTCCATGCCACTGGGAATGGCTGCATTTCATTGTGTGCTGGTCATAAATGTAAAGCTGCAAGTCTGCGACACCTCCATATCAGCCCACTGTCATAATTCTGAGAGAGAGAGAAAAAAGAAACAGAATACACACATTTATGATGAATGAAGTATTTATATAAACACTGTGACATCTTCCAATATTTATAATAGTAAGTATATACACCATTTTACAACTCGATTAGGGAATGGCAGGCACCAATATGCAAGCAGGACAGAGTAATGCAACTTACTCTACATACCCGATAAATATAAGGCATTTATTTTCTCCACTAGTATCACTAGACGCAGGACATAATAAGTTGCAATTAGTACTCACCCAGTCCACAACGAGAGATGAGACATCGTAGGGTGGATGGATCTCTGGATCATCATGGAGAACCCTTTGATGAATTGATACCACTCCTGTCAGTGCATACAGGGGAAAAGAAACGTTCAATATAAAATGTATTTATTTATCATCAACATAGCATAATAACCAGCATAATAACAATAGCAATAACATCTGGTGTACTGTACACTACAAGTCCCTCAAGTGTCAGCTGCTGTTCACTGTTTAGATGACTATATACATTAGAGTATCTCCAGATTATAATTATTATTATTAGTTTTACTGAAATGTTATGGCTAGTGCACATAGCTTTAAATGTATCTGCTCAAGAGGCACTATGATTGCCACTTGTCACTTCCATTGTATTCTTCTCATCATCATCATTCATTCACATGCAACACTGTTTCTTTTTCTATTCAGTCAGTTAAACTAAGGGGATATTGAATTCCATAAATTAGAAAACAAAGTCGTGAAAATAGCCGGCGCGAAGCGACGCATTGTGAGCTGCCGTTTTCACGGGCAAACGTCAACTTTCTCTTTCGAGTCCAGAGCTAAAAAGTTTGGGAATTGGGATGTGTAATTCGTGCCGCGTTGTGAGCTTGTGGATCTGCTGTTTCCACAGGCAAACGTCTATTAATTTCTCTTTGGGGTCCTGACTCCAGTCGGAATGGAGATATGTCTGAATGGAAACATGTTCCCGACTCCAGAGTCCTGAGCCAAAAAAGTTTGGGAACCACTGGTCTAAACTAAACAGCATAATATCCCAACAAAATAAACAGAAAAGATGAAAGAAAACCACCCTACAAGCTACTATTTGCATGCTTGAAAAAACAACAGGCTATTAACCTACTGTAGGTAAATAGGCTATGTATGGAAAGCAATGCATTCCGATTGAAACCAAAGACAAGCAGCTAGAGTCGTTAGCAAGTAGCAACATAGCTTAGAGCTAACGTTAGCCATGTTCACAAATGAATGCTTAGTTGCTTACCTTTCAGATGAAGAAACGTCATGTAACAGAGCATGGCCTTCACGAAACTGCAACTGGGAAAAGCTCCATGTTCACTCTGGTCTGGTTTATCGGCAGCAATGGTGGACTTTTATTTCTCTTTTCTTTGTTTTTGCCTGGCTGGCTGGCATAGCCTCTTCCATCATCCTGCTCACTTCACAGAGCTATTCTGAATGCGTAAATGCTTTGAAATGCAAGACAAGGCAACCACAGGCAACGCCTCAGCCAGCGACGCGATTGGCTGAAGTGCGCAATGAAATGTAATGGAGCCTTATCAATCCATATAAAAGAATAGAAGAGGGATATAAACAAGCTCCGTCCGGTACCGGTCCGGTTTTGGCCAAAATGATTATTGAATCCTTATTTTACGCCTTTTGTGGACATTTTTGAATAGAAACACATATATGAAGCCTAATTTTTTTTATAACATATTTTCGAAACATTATCTTTATTTTATCGCCCGTTTTTCAAGAGAAAGTTGACTATAGCTCCTTTAAGTCCAAAATTTCCGATAGTGCCTAATCTTTTGGTATGTGGTATAGCTCGTCGAGACGAACGTGTGGATGTGTGACACATTGCTGTGTGACTCCTGGAACCCTACTTTTCTTTTCGACAAATGCTAATGTTAACAAATGCTAATGCTCACAACTGCTAGATTTTTCAAAGTGCGATAACTCAGAAATCAATAGGTTTTAAGTGTTCGTCTTTTAGTGCGTTGTATAGCTCTTCGAGACGAACGCGTGGATATGACATTTATTCTTTTTTTTCAGATTTACTTCAAAACCCCCAAAATTACATAAGACTATAGAGCATCGCAGCGGAAGTTGATTCCTGGGGTCACTACGTCATTCCCCATTCATTTTCGCCATAGACTTTTACAAAAATATTTATAACAATTATGTTAAGCCTCGAACCAAGCCATCCAGGATGGAGGTGAATCATGACCATATAACCTTTTCTTCTATGAAAAGAACATTTTGAAAATCGCTAAACAAAGGGTAGTTATTAAATGTAGTATATCAAATAATGTAATATTAAAATATGTTTTAACATAGGATCAAAGGTTATATTGTCATGATTCACCTCCATCCTGGATGGCTTGGTTCGAGGCTTAACATAATTGTTATAAATATTTTTGTAAAAGTCTATGGCGAAAATGAATGGGGAATGACGTAGTGACCCCAGGAATCCACTTCCGCTGCGATGCTCTATACCAGGGGTGGGCAACTTTGATGATGGCGAGGGCCACTATATCTCCACCTTCACTCCAGAGGGCCACATTGCATATTGCAAAAATAGCAGATCTATAAGCTCAAAACGCATCGCACTGCGATGCATTTTGAGCTTGTAGATCAGCTATTTTTGCTTCTTTTGAATTGGAATCCTGAATTATTTTTTGTTATTTTTTAATTGGAATCCTGAAATGTAATGACTCATGTTAACTTTATGAACCTAAATACAAATACATTGGATATTGGACAAAAATACATTTTAATACTACTAGTCATTAAGCTACTAATATAGACTGATGGAATTAAAGCAGGTCATGTTTGGAATTGTAACAGCTGAAATCAGCAATATATCAGTATTCCAGTATTAACCTGTGGGCCGCATTAAGTGAAGGTGTGGGCCGCATGTGGCCCCGGGGCCGCCAGTTGCCCATGTATGCTCTATACTAAGGTGTCAAAACATAGATTTTAAGTCCAAAATTTCCGATAGTGCCTAATCTTTGGTACGTTGTATAGCTCGCCGAGACGAACGTGTGGATGTGTGAAACATTGCTGTGTGACTCCTGGAACCCTACTTTTTTTTCCCGACAAATTCTAATGTTAACAAATGCTAATGCTAACAACTGCTAGATTTTTCAATGTAAGATAACTCGGAAACCAATAGGTTTTAAGCGGCCGTCTTTTAGTATGTTGTATAGCTCTTCGAGACGAATGCGTGGATATGACATTTATTCATTTTTTTCAGATTGACTTCAAAACCCCCAAAATTACGTAAGACTATAGTAAGGCGTCAAAACATAGATTTTAAGTCCAAAACTTCCGATAGTGCCTAATCTTTGGTATGTTGTATAGCTCGTCGAGACGAACGTGTGGATGTGTGACATTTTGCTGTGTGACCCCTGGAACCCTACTTTTTTTGACAAATGCTAATGCTAACAAATGCTAATGCTAACAACTGCTAGATTTTTTAAAGTGTGATAACTCGGAAACCAATAGGTTTTAAGTGTTCGTCTTTTAGTATGTTGTATAGCTCTTCGAGACGAACGCGTGGATATGACATTTATTCTGTTTTTTTCAGATTGACTTCAAAACCCCCAAAATTACATAAGACTATAGTAAGGCGTCAAAACATAGATTTTAAGTCCAAAATTTCCGATAGTGCCTAATCTTTTGGTATGTTGTATAGCTCGTCGAGACGAACGTGTGGATGTGTGACACATTGCTGTGTGACTCCTGGAACCCTACTTTTCTTTTCGACAAATGCTAATGTTAACAAATGCTAATGCTAACAACTGCTTTTTTATATATATTTTTTTTCAGATTGTCTTCAAAACCCCCAAAATTACATTAGACTATAGTAAGGTGTCAAAACATAGATTTTAAGTGTTAAATTTCCGATCTGCCAATCTTTTGGTATGTTGTATAGCTCGTCGAGACGAACATGTGGATGTGTGACACATTGCTGTGCGACCCCTGGAACCCTACTTTTTTCGATAAATGCAATCCTCGATTTTCCAAAGTGCGATAACTCGGAAACCAATAGGTTTTAAGTGCCTGTCTCTTAGTATGTTGTATAGCTCTTCGAGACGAACGCGTGGATATGAAATATTTTTATATATATATATATATTTTTTTCAGATTGTCTTCAAAACCCCCAAAATTACATAAGACTATAGTAAGGCGTCAAAACATAGATTTTAAGTCTTACATTTCTGATAGTGCCAATCTTTTGGTATGTTGTATAGCTCGTCGAGACGAACATGTGGATGTGTAAAACTTTGCTATGCGACCCCTGGAACCCTACTTTTTTTCGACAAATGCAATCCTCGATTTTTCAAAGTGCGATAACTCGGAAACCAATAGGTTTTAAGCGCCTGTCTCTTAGTATGTTGTATAGCTTTTAATAGACGAACGCGTGGATATGAAAACAATTCATTTTTTTCAGATTGTCTTCAAAACCCCCAAAATTACATAACACTATAGTAAGGCGTCAAAACATAGATTTTAAGTGTTAAATTTCCGATAGTGCCAATCTTTTGGTATGTTGTATAGCTCGTCGAGACAAACGTGTGGATGTGTGACACATTGCTGTGCGACCCCTGGAACCCTACTTTTTTTTTTATTTAAAGTTAAACAAACATCACCAGTCAGCAGCAAGCAGCTAGCCACCAGGCCAGCTAGCCAGCCACCAGGCAGCAGCAAGCAGCTAGCCACCAGGCCAGCTAGCCAGCCACCAGGCAGCAGCAAGCAGCTAGCCACCAGGCCAGCCACCACCACCAGGCAGCAGCAAGCCACCAGGCCAGCTAGCCAGCCACCAGGCCAGCCACCACCATCAGGCAGCAGCAAGCAGCTAGGCTACCACCACCACCAGCAGCAGCAGCAGCTAGCCTGACCAGTTTGGGCTACCACCAGCAGCAGCAACTAGCCTGACCAGTTTGGGCTACCACCAGCAGCAGCAGCTAGCCTGACCAGTTTGGGCTACCACCAGCAGCAGCTAGCCTGACCAGTTTGGGCTACCACCACCAGCAGCAGCTAGCCTGACCAGTTTGGGCTACCACCAGCAGCAGCAGCACCTAGCCTTATCAGTTTGGGCTACCACCAGCAGCAGCAGCAGCAGCTAGCCCCACCAGGCTGAGCCACCACCAGCTGCTAGCCCCACTTGGACCCCAGCAGCAGCTAATACCACCAGGTCAGTGTTGGTGAAATGGCCAAGACAAGAAGTGATGATGTTATTACCAAATCAATGGTTTATGAATTACTCGATCAACAGAAGTCCTACTTTAAAGACTTAATTGAGCAGCAAGAAAAGAGTTTCAGGGCATGTCTACAAGTTTTTGTGGATTCCACAATTTCTCGTGTCGATAACCTGGTAAGAGATGTTGCCAACATGTCCAGGAATGTTGATGATTTAAAAGCTAGCCTCCAGTTTTCTCAGGCTGAGCTTGATGGCTTGAAAATCAGTAATGCAAATTGCATGGAGGTTGGGAAAACCATATCTGAAAGGCTGTCAGCCTCTCAAACCTCCTCAAATGATGTGTCCTCAAAGATGGACTACCTGGAAAATCAATCCAGGAGAAGCAATGTTATCATTGATGGCATTCCTGATGTGAAATCCGAATCTTGGTCTGACGCAGAGACCAAAGTTAAAAATCTGTTCAAGGAACATCTCGAAATTGATCCCAAACTCATTGAAATTGAGAGAGCTCATCGCGTCGGTAAATATGATCCTACAGGACGCCCGAGATCAATAGTGGCAAAGCTCCTCAGATTCAAGGACAAGGAAGAAATCTTCAAGCGTGCGAAGAATCTGAAGGGCACAAACTTTTATATCAACGAAGACTTCTCTGAAAGTGTCAGGCAAAAAAGAAAGGATCTGTTGCCCAAACTGAAGGCTGAACGTCAGAAAGGAAACATTGCCTACTTCAAGTTGGTTGTTCATCCTCCTCGTGAAAAATAGATATGTTTTATTGTTTGTAGACTTTTTATTAATTTTTTAGCAGTATTACTCCTTTTCTTTTTCTTTCATCATGTCTGAACACACTTATGTGCCTCCACAACCTATATCTGGTTTACCAACTTATAACCCTTTTGATTTATGTATCGACAAAGATGGCATCTATGATGAGTTCTTCAATCCTGATTCAAATTATGTTGACCTGAAAAATGTAAAAATATCTTGTGACTATTACACTGATGAGCAGTTTAGTAAATCTGCTCAAGTTCAAGTTCCTAATACTTTTTCTTTTTTGCACCTAAATATTCATAGTATACCAAAACATTATGACGAATTGACAGATTACCTACCTACCCTAAATTTCTCATTTTCAGTAATGGCTTTTTCAGAAACGTGGCTTCATGATGACATTACATGTCTCTATCCTTTGGGAAATTATAATGCTATTCATTCTTGTAGAGAAACCACAACCACAGGGGGTGGTGTTTCTCTTTATGTATCAAATCAGTTTTATTTCAATGAAAAAAAAGAGCTAAGCCAATACTTTGACAAGACCACAGTTGAATCTGTGTTTATTGAAATTCCATCTTGCTTACCCTTTGATGGTGAAAGCCTTGTAATTGGGTGTATTTACAGACCACCTGATTCAGATCTTTCTATTTTTAACGATGCTCTTTATCACACCCTTGAAATGATTTGCAAGCAACGTAAAAAGTGTGTATTACTTGGTGACTTCAATGTTAATCTTCTAAATAGCAAACAGACAGCTACTGTAGACTTTCTCAATGTCCTCTATTCTACTTATTTGTATCCCTCTATTCACAGACCTTCTAGAATAACTAGTTCATCAGCCACACTGATTGACAATATTTTAATTAACTTCTTGCACCTTGAAATCACCTCTGGTCTATTGTTAAATGATATGTCAGATCATCTCCCAGTTTTCCAATTAATTCATATTAAAGATAATACGCTTAGTAATAACTCTGTACAAGAGGAAATCAGTTATCGTAAATTTTCCAAAAGGAATGTGGAATCATTTAAATCTTCGATTAAGGATGTTTCATGGGATGGTGTTTTAGGGCTGCATGATGTGGAGAAAGCTTACCAGTTGTTTTTATTACTATTTAATTCTGTCTTTGAGAAATGTTTCCCAATGATTACCTCAAAAAAAGTGAAAAAGGTTTTTAAAGCCAATCCTTGGTTTACTACAGAATTAAGAAAACATTCTCTTCTAAAAAAAAAAACTATACAAAAAATCTATTCTAAGTCCCACTCCATTCAATGTGGAAACGTATAAGAAATGCAAAAATAAATTTACTCAATCATTAAGAAATGCTAAAAAGAAATATTTCTCAGACAAATTCATCCAAGCTTCTAAGGACATAAAGTCTACTTGGAGCATCATTAATCAATTATTACAACGCAAAAAACAACAATTAACTGTTCCAGTTGAGGTATTGGGAAATGAAGGTTCTCCTCTCAATCAGAGAGAGATAGCAAATGGGTTAAATGATTTTTTTGTTAATATTGGCCTCTCATTGGCGGCAAATATAAATGTATCTGATGATATGCCATGTAGTTTAATCAAAGGTCAGTTTTCTCCACTCTGCAGTTTTGATCCCCCCAGTGTTGAGGAAGTGAGGGGTATTGTCTCTAATTTGAAAAATTCTGCTGAAGGTCATGATGGGTTTAGAAGTATTTTTATTAAAGAAATTATTGATTATATTATCCAACCCTTAACTCATATTTTTTGTTTATCTTTAGAGTCTGGTGTTATTCCTCAAAATTTAAAAATAGCAAAAGTGGTGCCACTACATAAATCAGGAGATACTAATCATTTTGGCAATTATCGGCCCATATCTATTCTTCCCTGTTTTTCTAAAATTTTGGAAAAACTTATCTATTCAAGAATTTCTGCTCATTTACTTAAGAACAACATCCTCTATTGCCATCAATATGGTTTTCGCAAAAAATACTCAACTGAACTGGCTCTGTTACAGCTTGTCAACAATATCTCTTCAGCTCTGGATGATGAGAAATTTGTTCTTGGTGTTTTCTTAGATTTAACTAAAGCTTTCGATACTGTAAATCATAAAATTCTTGTTTCTAAACTTAATAGATATGGAGTTCAGGATGTTGCTCTTAAGTGGTTTTCTAACTATCTAGTTGACAGGGAACAATATGTGTCCATAAATGGTTGTTTATCTGAGAAGTTGAAAATCTTAGTCGGGGTTCCTCAGGGCTCCATACTTGGTCCTTTATTGTTTTTGATTTATATTAATGACTTAGCCATGAATTGCAAATTGTTTCTTCCTATTTTATTTGCAGACGATACTAATCTCATTGCCTCACACAGTGATTTAAATACCCTTGTTAAACATGTTAATGATGAATTGTTGGATGTGTACAAATGGTTTCAGTTGAACAAGCTTACTCTTAATATCAAAAAATGCAACTTCATGATTTTTAGCAACATAAACAAAATATTCCCCCATGAAAAATCTAGAATCTTAATCAATGGCTCAGAAATTTGCCAGGTTCCATATACAAAATTCTTGGGTGTCATTATAGATGAAAACTTAAACTGGAAACAACAGATTGATACTGTATGCAAGAAGTCGATGAAGATGCTTGGTATATTGAGAAAAATCTGTCCATTTGTTCTTCCTTCGTCCCATTTAACGCTTTATTATAGCTTAATTTTCCCACATATTAGTTACTGTAATATTGTTTGGGCTGCAACATGTCCATCATTTTTAACACAAATTCTGATCATTCAAAAAAGGTTTGTGAGAATGATTTCTCAGTCAAATAGATATGAGCCATCTGCTCCTCTCTTCATGAAATATTCATTATTGCCTATTGACAAAGTAAATATTCTACAAACCTGTTTGTTTATGTTTAAATTTAAAAAATGCAAACAAGACATTCCATTTTCTTTTCATAATTTTTTTCAGTTAACTTCTGACATTCACTCCTACCCCACAAGGCAAAGGGATGATTTTGATTTACCTCTTTGTCGTACTTCAAAACATCAATCATTTATCAAATTTAGAGGCCCTCATTTGTGGAACTGTCTAGATGCTTCACTGAAGTTAGCAATATCCTTGCCAGTATTCAAAAAACATCTAAAGCTATATCTTATTTCGTCCTAACTGTAGTCAACATGATTTAGTTTACTGATGTGTTTTCTTTATGTTTTTTTTTCTTCTTTTTCTCTAGTCTTTTGTTCTTTTGTGCAGTTTCTGTGTTATTATCTTTTCATTGCACAGCTGCCCCTTTTGTGGTTTTCTACTGTATTGTTATTGAACTTTTAAAGCTGTAATTTTATTAACTCTTCCAATAAGGGAAGGATTCCAAATAAGCCTGATGGCTTCTTCCTTTCCTCGCACTGTATTTTGTTCCCATGTATATAATGTTACATGTTTTATATGATGTGCTAATAAACTAAACTAAACTAAACTAAACTAAGGCGTCAAAACATAGATTTTAAGTCTTAAACTTCCGATAGTGCCAATCTTTTGGTATGTTGTATAGCTCGTCGAGACGAACGTGTGGATGTGTGACACATTGCTGTGCGACCCCT
Source organism: Nannobrachium achirus (assembly GCF_963921795.1). NCBI lineage: Eukaryota > Metazoa > Chordata > Actinopteri > Myctophiformes > Myctophidae > Nannobrachium > Nannobrachium achirus. The sequence continues at coordinate 57,334,684 of NC_137826.1, forward strand.
GGAACCCTACTTCTTTGACAAATGCTAATGCTAACAAATGCTAATGCCAACAAATGCTAATGCTAAGACCAACCTACACAAGGTTGCACACACTTAGCGAGCTGCAGGCACATTTAAAATGTCTTAGAAATGTTCTCCTTACTTCTAAATCGAATCCTAGATTTTTCAAAGTGCGATAACTCAGAAACCAATACGTTTTAAGCGCCTGTCTTTTAGTATATTGTATAGTTCGTCGAGACGAACACGTGGATATGAAATTAATTCAGATTGTTTTCAAAACCACCAACATTACATAAGAATATAGTATGTCATCAAAACATAATAGCCTTATCTCCCCAAAAGATGTTCCACCTTTTTTTCAAAGTCTTTTAGTCTTTAGTCTTTTGTCTTTTTTGGGGTTTTGAAGACAATCGAAAAAGTAAATAAATAAACTCATCCACGCGTTTGTCTTGGTGAGGTATACCACATACTTAAAGATCGGCGCTTAAATCCTATTTGTTGCCGTCTTATCGCACTTTGAGCAAATTAGTGTTAGATTTATAATTAAGGAGAAAGTAGCCACAAATTGCTAAAAAGTAGCTCGAATTTAGCTCAAAAGTAGGAATGTTACAATTAGTGTTAGGGTTCCTTTCGGGGGTTTTGAAGCCAATCGGGAAAAGATTAGATTTAAAATTAAGGAGAAAGTAGCAAAACATTTCTAAAAAAGTAGCTAAACTTTGCTAGAAATTAGCTCAAAAGTAGCTGGAATGTTACAATTAGGGTTCCAAGGGTCGTACAGCAATGTGTCACTCATCCACACGTTTGTCTCAAGGAGCTGTACAACATACCGTACTAAAAGATGAGCACTATCGGAAAATTAAGACTTAAAATCTATGTTTTGACGACATACTATAGTCTTTGGCCTTTTTTGGGGTTTTGAAGACAATCGGGGAAAAAATGAATTAAACTCATAATAACATACTGAAAGATGGGCGCTTAAAACATATTCGTTTCCAAGTTATCGCACAATCTATGGTTAGATTTAGAACTAGAAAAGAACATTTTTAAGTACACACAATGCATTCTGAGACAGTACAATGCTGCAAACTGGATTACATTTCTGGATCTTGGGTTCCTGCAAGCCAAAAGGGTCATCGCCCTTTCATGGATAAAGACAGGGAAACCTAGCATCGCTCAGTGGTTTAAGGAATTGTCTTTGTGCCTTCCATTAGAAAGGATCACATACACTCTCAAGAACAAACAAGAGCTATTTGAGAAAATATGGGGGAATTTTATCTAGTATGTCAAGGGCAATGATCTCTCGTATTTAATGGAGGAACCAGGTGTGGGGAAGCTGCATTCCCTCTACGGTCGTTTGTCCGGCCTTGTGGCGTGGGACTCTGGGTGTAAATAGTATATGTGCTCTTTGAATTATTTAATACTCTTATGTGTCGTGTTAGTGTCAGGTTTTTTGGTTGTTCTTTTTGTATGTTGTTGTATTTTCTTTTTTTGCTTGTTTTGTCTCTATGTGATCTATTATTGTCTTGTATTATGTTGTTTTGTATGTCTGTAAAAAAAGAAAAAGAATAAACATACTGTTTAAAAAAAAGAAAAGAACATTTCTATGAAATGTTAAGTGTGCCTGCAGCTCGCTAAGTGTGTGCATTTTATAGCTAAGCAGATTAATGAGGAAATTGTTCACTTTGTGATACAAGCATGGCATTTGAAACATATACTCTTCAAATCCCACCCTTTTCAAAAATAGCGCTGGCCACGTAAAATTCCAAGATGGCGGCCCCCGAAATCCAAGATGTCCGTCCAAAAATGTTTTTCCTTTATAACTCGAATTGCATTGGTTTTAAGACCCATAAACGTATCACAGTTGAATATGATAAAGATGGGCATTGCGGATGTTTTGGTACCAAGTACATGTCTGTATCTATTACGGTTCTTGAGATACAGCATATAGTCGGAGCAGATTAATGGCTAATTTCGTAGGAATCGTTCACTTCCTGATGCAAGCATGAAATTTGGCACAAATACTCTCTAAGGGACACTCTTATGGGAGATGATTCTGGCCACTCAAAATTCCAAGATGGTGACCTTTTCTTTTTTTTTTTTTTTAAATGGAGGCCATCTTGTCAGAGGAGAACCTGATATAGGCCTAATAAGAATAAGAATCGTTCACTTGGTGATACAAGGATGACATTTGGCACATTTACTCCACTCTTATGGAAAAAGGCACTGGCCACTGAATAATTTGTTCCTTTTTTCAGTCAGTGATTGCGACTGTAGGTCGCAGTTAACTATGAAAACAGGAACATCTTGTCCTGACGTATCTTGTTTGTAACGCCTCAATGTTACAAACATACAGTATCTGGGAATGCCCATATATGGACATATTGTGTCAGTTTAACCAGTGTGGTTTCCGCGTCAGGCACACTTAAGGTATATTCAGTGATTGTATTTCATTCAAATAAAAATATAATTGATACATTTTCCATTCATTCTCCTCACTAGAATGTGTGCTGACCATATAAGGACTTCCACCATGGCAAGCATAGCTAGATTCGGTTTTCAGAGGTGGCCAACCAGTCCTCATCCAATCAGGGTAGAGTATGGCCATAGTTATGTTATGATGTCTAGTTATGATGGTCAAAATAAAGGTTTTGAGAACCACAGTCGCTCTGAATTAAGAACGTCTGCTAAATGCCTAGATTGTAAACTACTTAACTCATACAATGCCACAGTCTCGTAGTAAATCACATCATACATATCCTGAAGCTGGAGACGTAGGCCTACCGCGATATTCAGTGATTGGGTCTAATGATCAAAACGAGAACATTATAATGGTGTAAAAAATCTATTAAAAAACTAAACATTTCCACGCTTTAAGGCCAGTAAGGGACAAGATGACCCCCGGCCACTTTCATTATCACTGACTACACCTTTAATAATCTCATACATGATGCTGATTAATAGCTGTAATAGCATTATGATGACACATTCAGCATGTTGCTTGTTGCAAAGCAATCAATATGTAAGCTCACATGCACACGCACGCGCGCGCGCGCGCACACACACACACACACACACACACACACACACACACACACACACACACACACACAGTTTAAGTGTATAGAGCAGGGGTTCCCAAACCTTCAGGACCCTCAGTCACCAGCTTGATCTCTGACCTCCACCACTCAGTATCCAATCTGGTCTGTTTAATCTGGTCTGTTTAATTAAATTACATTTAATTAACTTCAGTTCAGATCAGTGATGATGAAGATTCCAACCACCCTCCTCATCCTCTCCTCTCTACCTGGTGTCAGAGCCATCCCAGGAAGTAAGTGTTACTATATGTGTTATTATATAGAATATATGTATACATACATACATACATACATATATATATATATATATATATATATATATATATATATATATATATATTGCTGTTATTATCCATAGACTGTAAAAACAAAACAAAAAAATATATATGGACGGTGCGAAGCCATTGCTTTCTATGCTGCGAAAATGACACTTTTTTTGTCCCTTGTATGGGTGTCGCCATCATTGTTTTAATGGTACCCAAGGATCATAAGGAATGCTATTGGCTGCCAACGGTCACATGGAACCGCAGGGATACATGGGAGAATGTGGTGTTGAGCCTCCCGAAATACAGCACACGAAGAACAACACAGCCGACTGGTATCAGTTTAGTTGGCCACGCCCCCCCGCAACTTTATCACCACTTTTAACATAAATGGGACCATATTTGCACAAAACACATATCATGGTGCTTGAAAGGCAGTTTTTTTTTTACTAGCGACAGACAGGGACCATTAAGTATTTATGACGATGTTTATTAAGGTTAGAAAATCAAAGGGGGACATGACTGGGGTCCAATGGAGAAATATTCTTTTTGGTACCTCGCAATGGGATCTTTCGGTTCCGGGAAAGCTTCATGAATAATCCCAGCAACAACACGCCCGGGAATACGTTTGCAGGAACACCGCACTGTGAAAAAAATACAGCTTCCGGGAAAATTCAGCCCCCCCTCCCAGAACGTCTTCTGCCTTCTATTGTCACCAGGCTTTTCTCTTCGCAGATGAGTAAGCCTGGCTACGCGAGGCTAGTATTTCTCCCGTATAGTTATTTCTCCACAGCCCAAGTTTTGAGGAAGTGACCTCTTACATTATTGTCCTTTAATTGTAAATATGGGCATATAAAATACATTTATCCATTCAAATATTTTATTTACATCAATATCCTTCATATCAAGTAGTCCGTTTATGCTTTAGTGAAATAATGAAAATCGCTTTGTATTTGCGCACAGCGGAACCTCCCTCCTTCTTACCGACACTCTGTGTCGGCTGTGTCCGAGTACTGAGTGCACTGCTCCCGGGGTAGAGCTAAGTGGAACCTCCCTCGGTCCCTCCTTTTACCGACACTCTCTGTCGTTGCTGTGACCGACGTGCACAACGCACCCACACAGACAGACAGTAAAAGCGAGCAGACAGTAAAACGCTATAACACAAGCAATAGGTGTTTCTCTAAACTGAGGCATTTAGCCAAAATATGTTGCTATAACTAGACTACATAGGACCATGACGTTTTTCTGCATTGCGGAGCGGAGCTGAACGTTACCGCGGCGCCGACGGTCTAAATTGAACTCCGCAAAGGTACATATGTAACCGCAGGGCTCCGGTAATGTATCGTTCCCGGGGTAAGAAAAACACCCGCGCCTCGGCTCGTATTGACACAATTCCCCGTTGATCATGCAGACGCGTATGCCTCAGGCCAGGGCTTAGCTCAGCCTCTTTAGCTGCCATGGTTGTGTGTGTGTGTCTGTGTCACAGCCACTGTCTTGTGCGAAAGCAACAAAAATGCGAGCACGCATCTATGTGTGTTGGAGGGGGGCCGGAGATCTGTATGTGCGTGCGCGTGCGTGTGTGTGTGGCCACTTTGGGTAGTTTGAGAATCGCTGGCCTATAAGGGCTGAAGTGATAAGTGATTGATTTGTATTAATCAAAATCTACAAAGTTACTAGTAACTAAAGCCTCCAAATGATTGTAGTGGAGAGATAAAGTGCATTTGCCTCTGAGATGTAGTGGAGTAGAAGTATAAGAATTGGAAATACTCAAGTAAAGTACAAATACTCAAAATTGTACTCAAGTACATGTACTTACTGCACTATAGGCCTACTAATATTTATTTTGTTAGAATGAGTGGGAGAGAGAGGCTCCCCTGGTGGTGAGTTTAGAGTATTTCAGGTGACAGACCGTTTTTCATGACACCTAAACAGAGAGAGACACCATGGCTCCATGGAGTGGATTTTCAAGTTTAAACATTTTAAAACATGTTTTTAGGACCAGGGCAAAGACTTTTATGATTGGTAAAAACAGAATGTCATTTAACCTTTAATATTTAACCTTTATTGTCATATTGAAATCAATCTGACTAGCCATCGTCAAAGAAAAGGGAAAAAAACATCACGCTCTCTGTTTTGTTCCACGACATCTGTTCTTGAGATTGAGAAATGATATTGAAATTTAGAACCAAACACGAATGCTTCACATGTGATGGTGAAGATGTTTATTTATTGATGTAATGTGTGTTTCTGTACAGTGATACACAGGGAGACTGCTGTCGATGGCTGTTCAGACCCAGATAGAAAACACTGAGTAGCATGTGAGGGGTCAAACTAGGGCTTTTTTAATTACAAGCTCACAATGTGTCGCATTGCCACGAATTGTGAGCCTGTAGATCTGCCATTTTCAAATGGCCCCTATGTATATAGAGCTGAAGTTGTGTTAAGTTATGTACGTTTTGTAATACTAATCTGCAAAGTAACATTTTCAAAATGTACTGGAGTAAAAGTAAAATATTTAGATTCAAGATGAAGCGGAGTAGAAGTAAAGGTATTGGAAATTGGAATTACAATTTAGTACAAATAACACTGTCTTGCAAGGCTAAACCACACACCTTTTGGTAACATTTCTGCAATTAAATGGCACACAAACAACTCCTATCTGTGAAAGCTTTATTTACACCTCCACTCCTCCAGGTACAGAAGATCTCTGTCTTAGAAAACTAAAACCAAACAGGGGGGCAAACTAAAGAAAAGGAAGCTAATTCTTATCGTTGCTTTAACATCTACGTTGGTATGGCACGTCATCATCCTGGATTGAAATTAGGGTTGCAGCGGTACTCTGTGTTATCGGTGTTACCGGTGTTACCGGTGAGCGAGCACAACACCGAGTACTTTACTTGCACACCGATAACACCGTTAAATAAAAAGAGAATGCAGTCGCTGCTCTTCTCTGCCCCGAGGAGCGCAGACAGTAGAGATGTGACGTTCGCCAACGATTCAGCTCTTTTGAACAGCTCTTTTAAATGAACGAGGGGATTCGGTTCTCAATCGCGGGAGGCCGGGAGCCGTTGGGAGTGTCGAGAACAGATCCTGAATCAACGGATCATCACGGGGCGAGGAACAGCCCATCAGACTGCATGATGTCTCGTCCCCACTCGCAGGGCACGTTCGGAGACAATTTAATTGCGGCTTTATAATGTCATGTCACAGCGTGCAGTAGGCAGAAAAACAACGATTAGCCTAACAAGAAAACGCGGGGCTGTTGTAACACTAACAGTGTTGTTGCTTTTTTACAAAGCTGAATTTTTTATCGAGTCGGACCTCACATTTAATGATTGAATAACGACCGAATCACGGGAGCGCGCCTCGACTTTATTACGACTGAGAAATCTTTTCAAAGTTGTTAGATGTAAGAGGGCCTTAACAGTGTTGTTGCTTTTTTACAAAGCCGAATTTTTAATATGGTCGGATGGTTGTTGTTGTAGCTTGAGGTAGCATTGGCTGCTACTGAGTGCTCACAAGAAGACAAGACACACAATGGTGGTTGAAACGGTAATACCAGTGTTGACACGGACACGGTTTTCGGTGTTAAAAATCTCATACTGTTGCAACCCTAATTGAAATGAACGATCATTCAATTGAACGTGTGTGTTGGTGTGTCAACTCCGCTGGGTTCTTTCTTTGAAAAGAAAAAAGACAAGCGGTTACCATTCATCTAACAGTTTCTCCAGTATGAACCTCATTATTTACGGACATGCATTTGAACCAAAGCATTTGCCACAAACTGCACTCTAAAGTGTTTTCCCCCCCGCGTGTGTACTTTTTTAAAAGGACAACTCCGCCCTAAATCAATTCTAGGCTGATGTTCCTACTTATATTGATCCCAAAAGACTGTCCATGGGATCATTTAGGCAGAAATGCCCCTGTTGTCCAGTTTCCCCAGCATCTCTCATAGCATAGAGTGGAGCCTATAAGCATATCACTTTTAAACTATTTGTTTTGGTCAAAAGTGTTTTTATTTTTCATGAATGTAGTACTAGATGTCATTACAAACACATCCATATCATCGTTGTCCCACACAAGCCATCACACTCTGCTAAACAGATTGTTATGCTTTTATGTGTTTTGTCAAGTCCTTGTGCCCTATACTCACCCCAAAACATTATTTATGAGATTGTGGTGGCTTGTGTGGGACAACCAAGACATGGAGAATGGAGCCTAGAAGTGATTTAGGGCGGAGTTGTCCTTTAACACTCTAAAAGGACACGTGCGTCTTCATGTGTCTTCGTAGATGCCCCACGTGGACGAAGGCTTTGTTGCAGATCGCACAAGTATAGGGCTTTTCCCCCGTATGCGTCCTCAGGTGTATCTTCAGGTCGTTCTTGCGGCTGCACGCTTTGCCGCAAACCGTACAAACAAAGGGCTTCTCCGCAGAGTGCGTGGTCATGTGACTCCTCAGGCCACTCACGTCGATGCAGCCTTTGCCACAGACGGCGCAGGTGAAGGGCTTTTCGCCCGTGTGAGTCCGCAGGTGTATTTTTAGAACGCTGTTTTGACTGCAGCCTTTGCCACAAACCGGGCACGTGTAGGGACTGTCGCCCGTGTGGACCATTCTATGTATCTTCAGGTGGGCCGTCCGATTAAACGCTTTGCCGCACTCGGGACAGCGGAAACTCCTGGGCCCCGTCGCGCGGCTCCCCATCGAGAGAGCTTCTTCCGAGGAATTCGGTTGGGTTTCAGACGAGGAGGTGCTGGCCAGAGGCTCCGCTGTCTCTCCGCTGTCGTTGTCGTCCCCGTCGTTACTTTTCACCGCTGGTAATGTGGAGGACGTGGAGCCACCGGCCGCTGCCCACGGTCTTCGGAGCAGCTCCTCGCAGGGCGGAGACTCTGGTTCCTCCTGGAGCAGCAGACGGGGGACCCGCTCCCGTTTACAACCCGGGAAGAGCAGGAAGTCTAGACGAGGATGAAACGAGAGAAAACCTGTAAAATCTGTGAACCATTTTCAAAATTTTCACCTTTCTTTAGAGACCCAAATGTTATAACTCACCTACATAAATACATATATAATATGTTGTTACCTCATGATATATATATATATATATATATGTATATATATTATAATTATAATCATAGAACTCTGGGCAACCTGTGACTTCCAGGAAAGTCTGGATGGAAACCGAGGAAGATTGGTGACGCTGGAGAGACAGATGACCACCAGGAAGAGCCTGGCGTGGGTGTATGAGGTTAGCAACCTCATGCACAGCACTCGCGAGAGGGCACCAACTCAAGCTAAAGACATTTATACAGATACCCTCAGAATCTCCCGAGAGGGGGGGAGTATGTGAGACTCAACAATACAAACACAACGGTAACAGCCCTTAACTAATCACAGCTAACGAGATGGCTCACCTAAACAACATCAGCTGGGGAGAAATTGGAAGTAAAGTGTCACTGCGAGAACATCTGCAGGAACACAAAAGGTAAAAATACATCAAGCCAGGACCAAGTGTGGAGAAGAGGGGTCACAGGTGCAGCGCACAACTTGGTTGGTGAGTTGGTGAGACGAAGGAGAACTCCAGGCAGGAATAATCCCACAGTACTGGAGAACTCTACGCACCTGTGTCACCTCAAGACCTCAGGAGGGACCCACCCAATACCTCCCCAGAGAAGCCACTTGTTGGGAAAAAACTAATAGAGCAGGAGAGGGGAGTTTAGCCATGGTCAGGAGGAGGAGATGGGCAGTGATTTGGCCACCACTGCAGACCCGGCCATCAGGAGGGTGTTGTGGTTTGCGGGTCGAAACACCTTACGATCGATGGTTACCACCTGAAGACATCAAATTTTCCTGGCCAAGGCTACATTCACCAAACGTGAATGGAGGAGAAGCATCGGTAGATGTAATTATAATCATAATCATTATATATACAGTATATGTGGTGCCGGGAAAAAATCGATGTGAATCGATTATCGGTTTCGACACTAGCGATACGGCTGCATCGATGCACGTTTACCTGGATCGGTCCAAATCGCGGCTGTATCGGTCGATGTATCGGTCCTAAAGTTATTAATCGGATTCACTGGATTTTAGCATTAAATAATTAACCTGCTGTGAACTCACTTACTCAGCGTTTACTGTTACAAATCATTAGTTCAAAAGAGAGCGCTGCTAAACACAGGAGTGCAACGGAAAGAAAAAAAAAAAGAAAAAGCTGCCTGCTCTGTCCTCCAATAGAGCTGGGTTTCTGCGTACTGCAGTCATACCCGTCTCCTGTCCTGCGGGAAAGCCGCAGATCTACAAGCCCACAGCGTGTTGCATGTGGATGGGTTGTAAACTTGTAGATCTGCCTCTTCCGGCGCAGCACACTGGTGCGTGTATGACGCTCGCAACTGTGCGACAACAGCAACTTGTAAACAAACCAACATGAAAATAGTTCCATAACTCGGATAATTTATGGATGATTCCAGTGGAGAAACGCAATGTTTGGATTTTATAAGAATGCGACAGTAATGGATTGGATATTATAACACTTTTCCCAGTAGAACCATCAGAAGTCCCCACACTTGTCGACAGCAAAGGTAATGATCACAACATCAGTTTTTAAAAGGGCTTTTTGCAAAGGGCTACTATAGAGTATTGGTCTTCAAAGTGGGGTCCGGGGATCACCAGGGGTCCCTGAGGGAGTTCTAGGGGGTCCTCAGCGAAATGATAGGAACCAAATGGACCCTTGTGGGTATGTGTAACTCAGAGGAGTGTACCCATTTACACTTAAGAGCCTGATGCATGTCAAACTGGGGGTCCTTGACATTGATTTTTTTTTTTAAACTACTGCAGTAGAGCCTATCAAGAAGACATGATGTGTGCCAGACTTCAAATGTTGCACTTACTTTATATTGCTGTTGTTACTGTTATAAAGTGGATCTCTCTGAAATGATCTTATTGACCGAATAACAGCAGGCTCTTTTACTAGTTTTATTTGGTGATCTGATCTGTGGCATTGGTGAGGATTGATCTGATCTGTGGCATTGTATGGTGAGGATGTAATATTTTAGTTTTGCAGTGTTATTATAGCAGCTTTGCAAAGTACAATTATTGCACTGTACTGAAGCCTGAAGGACCAGGCCTTTTGTGTGTTTGTTTTATATTTCTCCACCTGACTAACTGTAACTGCTAAAGTGAAGCTCTTAGACATGGGTGTGTGAGACAGATTTTCAAACCATGTCAGTAGGCTTTCTAGTTTACATTAATTACTTTTTGTATCTACATGTGTGTCTATTTAGAATGAACACAACAATGACATGATACTAAAATGATTACCGTTGTAAACAATAACCAGCGCTCTACCGCGGGCGGGAGTGAGAAGAATACCATGATGCCTCGTGAAATAATGTAGTCAGGATTTATCTAGGATTATTTTCCCAGAACGCACGTTTAGTCAAAACGTCCTGTTTTCTTTGGACCATAACTTACACACGGATCATCGCGGTTGTACCTCCCGTCTACATAATGGACACATGCTGTATACATTGAGCCCTCGAACATCACGTAAAAACACTACAAAAAGCAGTAGTTTAATTAAAAACATATGGGAGCGTTATAAGTGTTAAGATCATTACTAATACATTGACGTTTTACCTGAGACAGTGTTGCACCTCATCTGTACCATCGTCAACGTCGACGCATCAGGCAGCTCTTCTGGTTCTTCTTTAATCTGTGGAGGCTCTGGTTCCTCCTGGAGCAGACTGGAGCTCCTCTCCTCATGTTGTGGAGGTTGTGGTTCCTCCTGGACCAGACTGGAGCTCCTCTCCTCGTGTTGTGGAGGTTGTGGTTCCTCCTGGACCAGACTGGAGCTCCTCTCTTCTTTACACACAGACAGAAGAAGACATAAGAGGAAGCAAAGGTGTTTAAACTTTGTCAGGGCTGCCAAGTCTCACGCTTTGAGAGTGCGATTCACGCAATTTAACCTCTTCTCACGCCACACTTGCATTTTAACACGCTCATTTAGACATCCCACTTCTCCCAAAGGTTGCGGGGGTGTATTCTCTCTCGGTAGAACACCGTTGAACTGAGATACAGTATGCATTCTCTCTCTGTAAAACGTACCGAGAATTATCAGCGCAGTGAGTGCAGCTAGCTGCCCCTTCCCTCTCTCCCCCTCTCCTACTGCTGGATCAAACGGCGGCTTTTGACACAATTGACCATACAATTCTAATACAACGTCTTGAACACTGGGTAGGGCTGTCAGGCACAGCTTTGTCCTGGTTTTACTCCTACCTAACAGGCAGAAGCTACTTTGTTAATCTAGCTGACTTTGAGTCAAACAAACACAACATCTGCTCTGGTATTCCACAGGGCTCAATTCTTGGTCCTTTATTATTCTCCCTCTATATACTGCCGCTGGGAGAACTTATTTCCGCTCACGGTGTGAATTTCCATTTCTATGCTGATGACACCCAGCTGTACCTTTCGGTAGCTCCGGACGACCCCTGTGCTCTAGACCCATTGCTGACGTGTGTGTCTAGCATAAAATGCTGGATGAGTGAGAACTTTCTCAAACTAAATGAGGACAAGACAGAAGTTCTCATAATTGGTTCTACTGCGCAGAGAGAATCAATAATAAGTAGACTTGGTAACCTGTCTAAAGAAAGTAACACTTCTGTAAAGAACCTGGGAGTGATCATTGACGCTGAATTGAATTTTAATACACACATTAATCATGTCACCAAGATTGCCTTCTTTCACCTTAGAAATATTGCGCGAATTAGAGCCTATCTAACATTGGACGATGCAAAAATGCTGATCCACGCTTTTGTTTTCTCTCGGCTTGATTACTGCAACGCACTTCTCTCTGGTCTGCCAAAGAAAACAACTGACAGTTTGCAACTTGTTCAAAATGCGGCAGCCAGAGTTTTAACTAAAGCTAAGATGAGAGAACATATTACTCCAGTCTTAGCGTCGCTACACTGGCTCCCGGTTGTTTTTAGGATTGATTTTAAAATTCTTTTACTTGTTTACAAAGCTCTAAATGGTCTGGCACCTTCGTACCTCTATGACTGCCTGCATAGATACGTTCCAAACCGCCCACTCAGGTCTTCTAGTGCTGACCTACTCGATGTGCCTAAAATGAAATATAAAAAATATGGTGAAGCAGCTTTCTGCTTCTACGGACCGACAGTTTGGAATAAACTCCCACTACACCTAAGACAGGCAGCCTCTGTGGATAGCTTTAAAGCACAGCTCAAGACCTATTTCTTTACTCTTGCTTTTAGCTGAATTATTTTTTTATCTCTTTGATGCTATTGACGTCCACACTGTTCTGAAATTGTTCTTCAATGTTTTATGTTTTTATTGTTCTGCTTTATTGTATTCATGTGTATTTTATTTTTTCTGTTAAGTAACTGTGCTTAATTTTCTGCTCTGTAAAGCACTTTGAGCTGCATTTCATGTCATGAAAGGTGCTATACAAATAAAGCTTTATTATTATTATTATTACACAAACACTCATGGTGGCACTGCTGACATGCAGGCAGCGGCAGAGAGAGAGAGAGAGAGAGAGAGAGAGAGAGAGCACATGCAGATGAGAACTAAACGGCATGGATATAACACTGGAATATTACTCAAACTCATCATCAAGTCTACAAGGTATGTGCCTTGCTGTTGAGCCTGTACTCATTTGACCCTTATTTGACGACGATACAGGTAATCTACTAGCCTCGTAACAGCCAGAGAGTCTGGGAGTTCTCCATAGACAACGCATTACACGTTGACATAGTTACTCACTTTGACTGACAGGTCCAGTCAGTAGTCATTAGCGCATCAAATACGTCTTTTCCAGACAGAAATTCCAAAGGTGCTCCAAAAGTTATGAGATGCCGTTGATTTCAGATAAAACTTCGCTTAAAGCAGCTTTTATTTGCGATTTGTGAACTCGTCGGACATGGGGTCCACCATGTTTGTTTACAAAATGCGAGAGCTGTAGCAGCCGTTCGATCAATAAGGAGCGGTGTGAGGCGGGTTTGCTCGAAATGCAGCCTTTTGATTGGAAATTAGAAACCCACGTTCTAATAAAGAGCCTCGATGGGAGGGACACCAGACCGAGGAAGGAAGCACATTGGTGATGACGTAGCTCGGGATGGCTTGCGAGGCTAGTAATCTACAGCATTAAGGCAGATGTGAACACTTGTCTTGTGTCTGCGACTTGTCTTATGTCTGCGTCGTGTGTGTATAGCATCCACCTGAATGTTTTCTGTAGCCTACAAAACTGTACACAACTTTTTTCACATGAACTTTGGACCGCTATCTCAAATCTGTCTTTGAGAGAAGTTTGTATGTGAAAGAATAACGTTTTTAGAAGCCAATTAATATTGCGGTTTCATGAACATTATTCTTCTGCCCCAAACATACATGCAAAGTCACATTTTCAACACACTTTGCATGTAGAGGGTAAGTCCAAATATCACTGAAACCAATCTTACTCAAATTGGCGCTATAGCAAACGTTTGAACATTTTAACTTTAAATGGGCATAAGTCATGCCTCGTTTTGGCCCGAAGCCATGCAATTTGCTTGCACATTGCCTTGACTCAAGTGGAACACATCTGTCTCTTTGTTCAGTAAACTCCGCCCTTAGAATTTCCACCATTTTCACCAGTTTGTCAAACACTTAAACCTGGTTCTATCCTGGGATTTTTGAGCAATTTGCATGAAACATTCAACATACAATCTAAGGACCTTCATCTAATGTCCCCAAGAAGGACTGGCTACGTTAAATAAAGTAAGAAAACTCATCTTTGTGGAATAATGTCTCACTGTGCGAGGCCTGGGAATTCAATGGCTCACCTGGCAAGGGCTGTGTCCTTCCACAAGACATATGCATTTATAATTCATTTCACAAAACATGACCGTGAATGCATATCTCCTGATTAGGGAGTCTTACTGGTGCTGTAGGCAGACTGTGTACTGACAATACTATGGAGTGGAGGGGGCCAAGGGGTGTCTTACTCGTATTTGTCAAATAAAATAAACATGAAAAGAAACGTCTGTGAATGAAATGTCATTTTTTGTGCCTGGAGTCAAATGTACTTAACACGTTGCAGTCCGAAATAGAATGGTGGTTGGTGGATTAGCCATGAAATTTCTATTATTGTATTGTGATCTGAGACATAATATTATGTTTATAAACACGAGCCCGCCGCCCCTCCATCTTGGACAGCGGCGTTGTTTTTCTTTTTTTTTCTTCCCCAGGGCAGTAACTCACCATGTTTTTCTCGATCTCCGTTGGGATAGAATGGGCGTTTTGGCCGATCAACGATGTCTCCGTGCGTTTCGCGTGCGCGATCCATTCACGTAAATGTCCCCGCAAATAATCCATGTGTGATTGAAGAACAACACTGAGAAGTTTCGCCTGCATAGCTGCAACTATGGCTGCAGTAGAAGCTAGAGTCTGCAAACAGCAAACAAATGGCTGGGAGAGCTGCTTGGACAAGGATAGGACCATGACGTCACCTCTGCTTCATGTACGGCCTGGGTGAGCTATGAATGCTCGAGTGAGGGCCAGGGAAGGCTAGACGATCGCCGATTTTCGGATCAAAATCTTTTATAACGGTTTTAAAGACAAAGTCCGATTAAGTACGACGTGGCTGAGGGGACCTGGGGGGAAGTGCGATATGGTACGGTTTTAACATTAAGGGGCTCCCCTTGGCTTGGAAGGTGTTAACCAAAGTACCTAAATGTTAATGTAAAATCCTGGCTGTAAAAGTGTAATAAGTATAATTGTGTAATAGTGTAATAGGTAAACGGGAGTAGAGGTGGGTAGGTTAAAGCTGGGTGCAGATGGGTGAAAGTGGCTGGACGTGGGTGGGTGTGAGTGGAGGTGGGTGAGGTATTTTTCTTTCATGTTCAATCTTCCATGTTTCTATGGATTATAGTGAATATTGAAATAGTTTTTCCCCCCTGTAGGCTTAAGCTGGTTGCACACTGCTGCGTTTTTCGGGCCGAATATCGGAGTGAATTTCAGAGCGCGCAAATAAAAAATCAACCTCACGTTATGTCAGTCACGTTTGCACACTGCCACTCGTTTCGCGCACCACTCGGTCCCTTGCTCTCTCTATCTCTCTCTCCTTGCCCTGAATAACGCATTTCGCAAAGAAAAACGCTGCAGTGTGCAAAGACCTTTAGTCTATAAGTTGGCCCTGTTATCGCTGCTTGCAGCTATATTTACATTTTGACACTTGCTTTGGCAATGCGAATCATGTATGTTTTCTCATGCCAATAAATCTCTTTTTTGAATTTAGTAGTTTGGTGTGTGTGTGTGTGTGTGTGTGTGTGTGTGTGTGTGTGTGTGTGTGTGTGTGTACCAACCTGCAGTGTGTAGTTTCTCCATCTCTCTCTGGAAGAGGCTGCACATCCACTGAGCGGCCACACTGAGGCGCTCCAACACAAACACCTTGACGTCCATCTTCTTCTCACAGCAAACATCATCAACGTTGTGTTTTTGTTGTAAAACACACAGTATCTCCACTATCTCCTCTCCCACTGACGTCATGTGTTCATTAATAGACCTCCTAACAGCCTCCATCTGACACCAAGGAGCTCTGCTCTGTGGAGACATTGTTTCCACCATATGAGCTCTGTCTGTTTGATGTCTGTTGTTCTACACAAACAACAAGCGCTCTGTCTGTTTGATGTCTGTTGTTCTACACAAACAACAAGCGCTCTGTCTGTTTGATGTCTGTTGTTCTACACAAACAACAAGCGCTCTGTCTGTTTGATGTCTGTTGTTCTACACAAACAACAAGCGCTCTGTCTGTTTGATGTCTGTTGTTCTACACAAACAACAAGCGCTCTGTCTGTTTGATGTCTGTTGTTCTACACAAACAACAAGCGCTCTGTCTGTTTGATGTCTGTTGTTCTACACAAACAACAAGCGCTCTGCCTGTTTGATGTCTGTTGTTCTACACAAATAACAAGCGCTCTGTCTGTTTGATGTCTGTTGTTCTACACAAACAACCATTAAAAAAGAGACTCCGTTGTCTCCACTGAAAAGAAACCTGCCTTATAGCTTTATATATTACCTCTAGCATGGTCTTAACCTTTATATATTACCTCTAGTATTGTCTTAATCCAGGCGCAGTTTTGCTGCCTCTTTGTTTTGATTCACGCCGTAGAGAAAACCTCCGCACGGCGTTTTCACTTCCGGGCCGGCCCGGGTCACGTGATTTCATGCTGCGTTGCCAGATCCTGTGAGAGTAGTCTCGCGTAGCCAGACAACTATCTCACACAATCTCTGAATGCTATATAGAGTCTGGAAGATCAGCTCCCGCACGGCGAGTATCGAAAACGGGCATTAACGTTAAAAAAAAATGTGATTATCGTCTAATCAGGCTTTTGTGAACACCCAGGACAGTTTTTAAATGTCTTCATTTGGTATTTATTTGATGGACCTATTCATTTCCCCCCTTCCAGGACCTTCCTATACAAACCCATAACTTCAATCTCAATTTTAACCATGATAGATTCAATGATCACAACTGTCCTTTTTTCTACAAATATGTGTTTTTTTCGATAAAGTTTTTTCATTTATTTTTTATAATCTTTTATTGTAATCATTTTCATTTCCCCAAAAGATTATTAGAAATCAATGAAATATGAAATATTATCGAAAAAACACGGCCTGCTCACCTATGTGGAGGGTGAAATATCCCTCTAAGGGTCACAGGTGAAGTAATAAGGACATCAGAACACAGGAGCGTTCTAAGGCCTGTCCATACTATGACCGAAACCGCCGTTTTCGGTCAAAAGGTCCTTTTCAACTATAAAATGTAATTCCTCGAAAGTCCTGTGTTGTGTCCTTGACTTGTCAGTAAATCATGCACAAAGCTTGTTGTCTTTTAGTTACTTTTATTAACCGAGCCAAAGCTGCCGGTTCCCAACGCATGTGTCAGCTGGGTGAGTTACATACATAATAGTGTCCTTCCAGAACTCAGTCACCGGTCATGTGACTTGGGCAACCAATAGGAAACCAGTAGGGGAGAGCGGGGTAAACTGAGACACCGGGTAAACTGAGACACTCCATTTATCTTGGCAATGGAACACATTTGTGGTCATGTGACCATTATATTTTCAAGCCCCTTGAATTTCCCACTTGCCATGAAAAGAGAGACCTGATAGTGCTGTAGAAAACATGATTTTTTCACAAAAATGTGTTTTCTGCAGGTAAAAGTACATTTTCTTGCTGTCAACATAATCGGCTGTTGTGTCAAAGCAAATTGATGCAGGGAGAACATTTTATATCATACATGTTGATGAACTACCAACTTATAAATCCATGTGATAGATGCTGGCTAAAGATTACCCTGAATTGATAAAAACATCCCTTTCCCCAAAATGTGGCTGTGGGGTAAAGTGAGACAATTGCTTTGGGGTAAAGTGAGACACTATCTCACATTATCCCAACATGATAGACAGGGAGAACGCTGTAAAAACCTGGTTAAAGGCTGTAACAAACTAGCCTCAGTTGATTCTTATGTATTTTCCCCTGTAGAATCCATTTCTGATATATATTTCTTTGTATTGTGCATAATTCATGAGATAATTAGCATATTGGACTAGATTTGACTAAATATGCAAATTATTTCATTAGTTATGCACAATACAACAATATACTTTGCAGAAATAGATTCTACAGGACAAATGACATAAGGATCAACTGAGGAAAGTTTGGTAAACCCTTCTATCAATTTTTTATAGGGTTTTTAGTTTTTTCCTTCTGCCCATGTGTCACATTATTTGACACATGGGTGGAAATGACAGGACAAAGCCTATTAAAAGAATGTCTGCTATGTAAATTTTTGTATTGCGCATATTTAACCTGGTTAACCGTGTTTTTGTGTTTTTATGGTAGTTTTAAAGTGAAAAAAGTGAGTGAATCACTTTACCCCGTTGATTTCTCTGGTCACAAGACCACTTTTTTTAAAACAATCATATTTTCTCTGCCTTTTGTCTTGAATATGTTCTGATATCTTCCATTGTTAGGAAACATCCCAAATTACTGAGAAATGTGTACATTTTTACTGATATATCTTTTAGTTCGCCTAGAGGGGAGCAAATGTAAAAAGTGTCTCAGTTTACCCCGCTCTCCTCTACATGACATCCTGGAATGCTTTTTCTCCGAACAATAGTTCTGAAATGTGCACAACGAGATGTCACTCGCCGAAATCAGGTTCGGTGAAACGGCAAACGTGATTGGTCGGTTGGATCATGTGTGTGTGTGTGTGTGTGTGTGTGTGTGTGTGTGTGTGTGTGTGTGTGTGTGTGTGTCCCAGCTACTGTACATTGGAAAGCCTGGTGACGCGAGGCTACTGTACATTATTGCTTTTGTTTTTGCTTTGCAACCCGCGAAAACAACTATAGGTCTACTGTGTGTCGGTGCATGCTCAATGAGCGGCGCGACACGACGCAGAAGGACGAGAAGGTCGTCAAAACGACTGGCAGACATTCTCATTATTTCAAAATGTTTCTCCTCGTCCATGCCCCTCATCCCCTGAACGAGAGTCTACAGGCCATGCCCGTATTAGCGGGCGGACATAACACCGACGGCTAGGTGTGCTCGCCTCCTCCTCAGCCGCACAAAGCAGGGCAAAATCCACCTCCTCCTCCTCTGCCTCCTCTAACATTTCCTCCTCGTCTTCCTCCTCCTCCATAACCTCCACAATACGTGCCACCGCTTCCAACTTCCAACGTGCCAACCCACCGAACAGGAGCGAAAAGGAAAAGATAAAAAATAAAAATGTTTATTTTTCAACCGAAAAGTTCGGTTCTGTCGAAGTATGGAGTGACCTTTAGCAGCAGACCACAGACAGACAATCACACAGAGACAGTCCATATAGGAAACAATCACTGCAGAACCCACACTGGACATGTCATATCAATGATTTGTTCATTACAACTACAACTAGAAAGATGCAAGTGTGGTTGCCGTTGACTCTAATGGGGAGCCAATCAGAGAGGGGGGAAAAGGGTGACATCACAATATCAGGGCGTTGTGATGTCTGATTGGGTGAAGGGTTAAATCAGATGATGAGAAAGCTAGATAAGAACTACGGGGCAACCACATTAATGAATATAACCTCAACTGGAATGATTCCACTGGACATTCATCTGGTTTGTATCACTGTTGTCTACTGCGTAGGATCACTGCCAAGTTACCTGTGACTTAATGCACAACAAAAGGTGGAAATTGCCATTACAAATTTATTTTATGTATTGATTATTTTATTATTATTGAGTTGAGCGTTGTCATATTCTAATGTGCCAAATTTCAGCACCGGTTTATTTATTTTGCCTAGATTCATTTCAAAACCCCAACAGTCTATTGAGGTTACATGTCTCCATTCCGACATGTATTTTTTCCGACATGTCTCCTTTCCGACATGTCTCCTTTCCGACACTAACCCTATCCCTAACACTACCCTAAACCTAACTTATATGGAAGTGTTGACACTCCGACAATAAGAAGTCAATGTCTGAGTGGCGACATGTCGGAATGGAGAGCGTCTCCATTCCGACATGTCTCCTTTCCGACATGTCTCCATTCCGACACTAACCCTATCCCTTACCCTAACGCTAAACCTAACCTCTATGGAAGTGTTGCCACTCCAACAATATGAAGTCAATGTCGGAATGGAGAGAGACCCCAGAGATCAATGGAGGAGTGGTACAAGGCTGAGGATTGGTCAAGCTTCACCTGACATCACAATACATATAAATAGGCAACCATCTGATACGTCTGACATAAGTCGAGACAAACACGTTTTGTGAACATTTGTCATAGTGCTTATTATAGGTGTTAATTCGCCATCACATCACAATCCTAGGCATTCCATTAATTCAAAAAATTACTGTCATAATTCATAAAAAGTACACGCAAATTATTTACCCCTCAATTAACTGATATTTAATGAAGTAATTGGAATAATGGCCCATTCATTGGGCAAGTAATAGAATACAGCAACATTACATTCAGTCATATGACATAATAGAAATGTAAAAATCGAGGGAAATAGTTCTATCTTCTTATAAAATTGATATGCTCTTCTTAACAGCCCTAATAAAGTATAAACCCTAACTTTGTGATCAAGAATACACTTAAAGTCTTGAAACATATTAGACTGTATGCAAAGTCACCAAACACATATATTGATAGTCCAAAATGTCAAAATCATTCCTTTGTGCCTGGCCTAAATGATCCTGTCTTCACCAGCTGGAATCATAAGGGTATTAAAGAAATAAAGAGACTTATACTTTGAAGGGCATTTCATGTCATTTGAACAGCTTCGTATAACCTACAATATCCCAGTATCTAATTCTTATTAAGTATTTGCAAATTAGAAATTGTGTTAGGAAAAACATTAAAAACTTTGGAGAACCTTTGTTGTAATGAACTACTTGAAAATATTAATACATTTAACCTCCATAATCCTGGGGCAACTTCTTATTTTTATCATAACATACACAGACATTTTCAAATTGACACACATGCCCTTAAAAGCAGTTGGGAGACAGAACTGGGAGAAGTGATACAGGAAGGGACATGGACAGAAAGTCTTGCAAGTGTGCATAGGTGCTCAATAAATAGCAGACATAATTTGATACAATTCAAAACAATTCATCGTCTATATTATTCTAAAGATAGACTGCAATGATATATCCTGATGTATCTCCCCTTTGCAATAGATGTAAGATGGGGGTGCATCTCTCCATTCCGACATGTCTCCTTTCCCTATCTCTTACCCTAACCCTAACCATAACCTCTGTGGAGGTGTCGCCACTCCGACAATAAGAAGTCACTGTAGGAGTGGCGACATGTCGGAATGGAGAGAGCCTCCCGTAAGATGGCACACGGCACGCTGGCATATTCTTTCTGGTCATGTAAAAAACTCACTAACTTCTGGAAAAGTTTTCTCGAATGCTTTTCTAAAGCCTTCGAGAAGAACTGAGAACCAAGTCCTCTGGTAGCTATTCTCGGAGTAACAAGTGTTTTAAATGGTATGAATACATTTGAATCTCAAGCCATTTCTCTGGCCATGGTTGTAGCAAAAAAGATTCTCCTGAACTGGAAGCAAGACTATGTACCAACGTATGAGATTTGGATAAGAGAGTTGATGAATGTGCAAATTCCAGCATGAATTTTAAATACCTTTCAGCCCGGAATTTGTCAATTTAGGGGCAAGGCCACGCCTGGCATTTGTGGCCAAATGCCAGGGCAGGAAGGAGTTAGCCTGGTTAATAAACCAGACCGCACAACACCACCCCCTGGCGGTAGTGGTGAGGCTGGCACCGCCAGGCAAGGAAGGGGAGACGACAAGATACAACACCAAATTAATGTAATTTCTCTCTGATGTGTCATTTACTTGATGTGCATGCAGCGCACATCAGACTGGGCAGAGCTCACCACAGCACTGGGCTCACTCGCACCAAAAAACAAGAAAAAAAAATGAAATTCATGGACCCTTTATACAACATAGCTTATCTTTCACCTTCCTGATAATAATCCATGATATGTATAGCATAATAATAAATTGTGCTGCATGTGTTTGTGTGCTATCAATGAGTGAGTATGAATGCTTTCAATAGGCTTTTATTTGCCATCATATCACAACAATTATGTAATATAACTTAATAAGGATCAAAGACATTCCATTAAGTGTAACAACTATTGTCTTCATTCATAATGAATACATATGCAAATTATTCCCTTTAGTTAATTGGTTTAATTGGGCAGACATTCATTGGGAATGTATTCTTGTATAAAGAGTATGTAGCTGTCCCAGCAATGGGGGGGCTAGATGATTTATTTTATTATATTGTTGGGTTTGCTTGAAATATGTAAGTGTAAATGTATGTTTTATTTGGGTGACTTTTTGTGGGTGACAGACATTGGGGCCATCTTGTGTTTGGTTTGTGCCATGGTATGGGCATGGTCACATGATGCCAATCAGAGCTGAGCTAGTATATGAGGTGCACCTGCCAAGGTTCAGGTTAGTAAGAGGAGAAGAACAGACACACTATGTTGTGTGTAGAGAAGAGCCCTGTCTACAAAGAAGGGTCTCTTAAAACAAAGATAAGTCAGAGCAAAGGGTCTCTACAAGAAAGTAACTTAACTCTCCTAACCATATTCAGAGCAGAAGGCCACACGGTATGTCACCTTTTATAGTTTTGTTTGTTTTGTATCATTGTTTCTTTTTGTTTGGTTTAATTCATTGCACTGCCTTTTATTGTTTAAATGGTTATTGCATTGTTTTATTCATGATGGCTAAAAATATGTATTTGTATCGTTTCACAGTTTTTCACGTTGTCTATCTTGGGAGCAAAATAAAAACCCCTATGAGAAACATCAGTTTGGAGCGCAAGTTATTCTGCCTGGAAAAAGACGGTTTGGGACAGTTACAGTGAAAAACGTCCGCCACTCACTGCCAGGCCGAGTTGAAGACCGGACCCCGACGGAGTTTCCTTGCTGGGGGAGAGCGTCGGCCATTCAACCGGTAGCGGCGGTTAACCTTGGGACGCTGCGGTCCATTAAAATCCACACAACATGGCCATGGGAGAGGAGCGTCTTCCAGTGCCACCCGCATCAGCTGGCCAGTCTGGGTCTACAAGCCTCAACCTGGTGTGACAATGCACATGTGAACTTCACCTAAACAGAGCGGTGAGCAGAGGTAGAGGAGCAATAAGTTGGTGCTGCTGCGTGGTCGACTTGGCTACAAGAGGGCAGCATCGTCTCCTCTGGTCCTTTGGTCTCTGCAAGAGAAGGTTGGAGGTCCCGTGCAACAGTCAGACTCAGAATATTGGTTTGGGCTCACAAGTCGGACTGGTGTGAGTAGAAAGAAAAAAGCACTTTAACAAGTTTAAGTTTTATTGTTGAAGATTGATTATGTAGATGACATCGTACACTGTGAAAGATATTTTATTGTTGGTGGTTGAATATTCCATGGCAATATTTTGAAAACTGCAAAAAAATGGGCTAGAAATTGGGCTAATATGGGCTATTAAGTATTTTGATCAAGTTTGACAAAACATAATTCCAAAGTAAATACAAGTTGAATTCAGTTTGGTGATTTAATTAACTGGTGGTTTAAATCTAGACCTTCTTATTTATATTCTAGAGTGTACATACTCCTTTAGCAAAAGTCACTTTATCTCAGGATGTGCAATACTCCTTTAGCAAAAGTCAC
Organism: Nannobrachium achirus; assembly: GCF_963921795.1. NCBI lineage: Eukaryota > Metazoa > Chordata > Actinopteri > Myctophiformes > Myctophidae > Nannobrachium > Nannobrachium achirus. The sequence goes on from NC_137826.1 coordinate 57,358,270, forward strand.
TTTATGTGTGTGTGCAATAATAATCTTCTGAGCATAGGCACTTTATTCTGGAGTTTGCATTAATTCTGAGTTGAGTCACTTTACAGAGCTAAGTCACTTTATTATGGGGTGTACAATACTCCTTCTGATCAGGGCACTTTAACTTAAAGAAAAATGGAAGATGAAATAATTGCAGCATTAGAAGAGGGTTTTACCCCCGAGCAAATTGTGGCGGCTCTAAAAGAGGAAAAGTTATACTTAGAAGATTTTTTGGAAACTGAAACTGATGAGTTGGAGAGACAAACAATTAAAGATAGGATAACGGAGATAAATGGATACTTTGCCCACTATGTAACGCAAACAGAGCCACCAGCTGAACCTAAAGTTGAAATGAGTGTCATATCAGAAGTGGAAAACCACCCAACTACATTGATAAAACAAGAAATTCAAACGAGGGAGAAAAGGTTTCTGTCCTCGTACAATACTTTTAAAGCAGAAGTTCATCATGTCAGATCAAAATTAAACAAAGTGTGTTCAAAATTTGAATTGGAGGAATGTCTACTTGCTCTTAAGAAATGGGAGTCAGACATAAGAGGACAATATGTGAGTTTATGGGAACTGACAACTCCATGTCGAGAGTTGAGAAGGAAAATGGAGACTTGTGTCTCAGTCACTGTTGAAGTCATGGCTCTGCTGAAAAGGGCTCAATTGAACGGATCAGAAATTGCAGCCCAAAAAGAGGTGTTGGAAAAAAATGAGAAACCAAGAGACTTGGAAGCTGAGGCTGAAGAGAGTGAAATGCTTTTGCTAAAAGAACCAATTACTGTCACCTCCCAAGACACAGAGACTGTTGAGTTGTCCGAGTCCATGGAGGGGGACAAGGGCACCTCGACTTATGTCCTAGAGCCAGCACCACCGTCTGAAGTGGAAGCAGAGGAGCCTTCTCTGGGTGCGGCGGAGACCACCTTCTGGGGGCCGCCTGCAGCCACGGCAGGAGTGGAGCGAGGCATACTGGTTGCCAAATCTTCCGAAGGCACAGAGAAGGAAGCAGAGCTGGCTGTCTCTGAGGTGGACACAGCCACCAACCCAGGTCCCTTCACTGCACTGCGCAAAGATGAGGCCACCAACCCAGGGCCCAGTCCTGAAAGCTTGCTGAAAGAGCCTGACCCAATGGACAGTAATGGGCAAAGCAAGCAACCAGTGGCCGGAGCAGCACTGGCAAGGAGAAGACATGCAAAGGAAAATGCACGGAAACCAAGGTTGCTGGAGGGAGGTCCAAGGAAAGACTCAAATGGAAAAAGAACAAAGTTCCGGAGAAGGAAGAGAGGAAGAAGAAGTGGAAAGAGAAAGGTCAAAATGAAGGTCCATGGGGGCAGAGACACTGGAAGGTCTGACAAACCTGAAACGAAAAGGTGAACGGAACACTCAGTTGTACTTGGTTACAAAGTAGAACGCAAAACATAAAGGGAAAAAATCTTTAAAAACGTATATATATATTAATGTTGGTTGGTTGAAGGTCAATTTAAATATGGCACTTGGGTTCAATTAGATAGAAAAATTACAGATTTATACATCCTAAATAGACCTAATTAGCAGTAATTAAATCTTGGTAATTTTGGGGGCAGTGTAGCTGTCCCAGCAATGGGGGGGCTAGATGATTTATTTTATTATATTGTTGGGTTTGCTTGAAATATGTAAGTGTAAATTTATGTTTTATTTGGGTGACTTTTTGTGGGTGACAGACATTGGGGCCATCTTGTGTTTGGTTTGTGCCATGGTATGGGCATGGTCACATGATGCCAATCAGAGCTGAGCTAGTATGAGGTGCACCTGCCAAGGTTCAGGTTAGTAAGAGGAGAAGAACAGACACACTATGTTGTGTGTAGAGAAGAGCCCTGTCTACAAAGAAGGGTCTCTTAAAACAAAGATAAGTCAGAGCAAAGGGTCTCTACAAGAAAGTAACTTAACTCTCCTAACCATATTCAGAGCAGAAGGCTACACGGTATGTCACCTTTTATAGTTTTGTTTGTTTTGTATCATTGTTTCTTTTTGTTTGGTTTAATTCATTGCACTGCCTTTTATTGTTTAAATGGTTATTGCATTGTTTTATTCATGATGGCTAAAAATATGTATTTGTATCGTTTCACAGTTTTTCACGTTGTCTATCTTGGGAGCAAAATAAAAACCCCTATGAGAAACATCAGTTTGGAGCGCAAGTTATTCTGCCTGGAAAAAGACGGTTTGGGACAGTTACAGAGTACTCTTGTACAAATCACATTAAATCATAACATAAAAACTAACATTTTAGAAAAGAAAATAGCTCCACCTACATCTGATATGGTGTGAACTTTAAAGAGTCATTTATAGCTTGAGGAACCTTTCAATGGAGTTCAATGGACAGGTGGAGCCATCTTGGGAGGTTTTCAGCGATTCATTTCAATGGTGTGATGATACATTCTATTACAATATAGGTTAATAACACTAATACCTAGGTAAAAAAAACAAAAACTAAATAAAATAACAAACATTTACTATTAACACCTAAAATTAATTTATGTAACATTGTACTGTAAAGACAGTAGAAGAAAACAAAGGATCAGGAAAATGTCTCCACAATCGAGTCCTAATGGAAGGCCTCTGTTGACAGGATCAGTATAAAGCACTATAATATGTTTGTTTATTTGTCTATCCAAATCCCTGCCAACATACAGCTGTTAAATGTCTCCCTTTGAGTGAATGCACTCTTTTCAGAGCATTTAAATGACTGAAACTATCGTCACACTGTTGACATTGTGAAGCAGACATGCAAACAGCCCCAAGGTGAAATAGGTGACAACCTTTTATGGGTTTCAAATGAGCACAAGATTTTTGACCCTTATTGGGTCGGGTTGGGTGAATTTGCACGATTCTAAGTCGGTTAAACAGTGACTTACTCATACATATCATACATATACATGCAGCAAAATTGGACTTGTTGCCTACCACCGATTGTTTAAAGAAAATTAAATCTACAATAAAAATATAATATAGCCTACAGATATAGTTATCCTAATATTCAGGGACTTGTCTTTAATAGACAGGCATAGACAGACACAATGCGCACTGTGAGCTTGTAGATCGGCTATTTTCACGACTTCTTAAATAGGCCTATTTGTTTCTGAGATCATTTCTTAGATCATTTGATTTTATTTATGCATGAAATTAGAAAAATAATGTACTAGTTTTTTGTTTAGCTTCTTTTGGGAGGGACTGTTTTTTGAAAATGTTTTGAAATAATAATTAAAAAAGAAATTTAGGAAACCAAAAATGAAGGGACCCATAAAAATGTGTCCACGACCCACACATGGGTCCCGACCCAGTGTTTGGGAACAGTTGCAATCTCAGAAATGCAAACAGCCCAAAGGTGAAAAAGGTGACAACTTTTCCTGGGGCAAAAATGTGTGCTGCGCTAGGCGCAGCGCAACATTTTTAACCTTTTCCGGGTCGGGTCGGGTGAATTTGCACGATTCTAAATGGGTAAAACAGTGACTTACTCATATACAATACATGAAGCAAAATTGGACTTGTTGCCTACCACCGATTGTTCTAGATGTAATGAAGAAAATAAAATCTACAATAAAAATATAATAGCCTACATATATAGTTAGGAATATCTTATAATATTTAGGGACTTGTCTTTAATAGACAGGCATAGACAAAGACACAATGCACGCTGTGAGCGTTTAGATTGGCTATTTTCAGTACTTCTTAAATAGGCCTGTGTTTTTGTTAGGGGCCCCGGAGCACCTGCTCGTGACCCTAAGGGTGTGGCACCCAGGTCCTTCAAGCCATACTACAATGACCGTGACCACCGCGATGCCCGCCGCAAGGGAGACAACCGCCAGGAGAAGCGCAGAGGATCTGTGGGCTCAGACAGACAGCAGTCACCTGGACCCACTGCCACTGCGGATCGCCAAGCCATGCCACCACCTCCACCACCCCAACAACAACCTCTGCAGCAGATGCAAGCTCCGGTGGCACAGCTTGGGCCTCACATGGCCTTTTATCCCATGCAAAACCTGCAACCTCTGTACCCAGCACCTGCCCCAGTGCAGGCTCCAGCCCAGGCACCTACAACCCCTGTGACCTCTGCCCCAAAGGAGAAGCAGGCCGGGAAGAGGAAGGAGAAACGCAACCACGTTCCTCGCCAGTGAGCTGGTGAAGAAGTAATGTTATGGCCCAATATATTCTCCATATGTTAATCAACAAAAAGGGACATACATTTTATTAAGCAGTTAGTGTGCTAGTACTGTAGATGCATATATACTGCTAATGTAGAAAAGCTTCCTTTAAGCATAGGCTGTTGATTTTTGATATACTGTATAATGTATACTGTATTTCTGATATACTGTATGTGCATGCGAGAACTACATATATACGTGGTTTCTTTACTGACATTGGGTAAAGGTTAAAAACTGAATGTACTCATAGTCAGAACATGACATACTGTTTACACTAGCCGCTTCGTTGCCTGCACCTGCGAGGCACGGCCTTGGACTTGGGGTGAAAAAGGGGGGGGTTGTAGATGGTGCCAGGCTGTATCATCGACTCCCCGACATTCCTGTACCGCGCTAACGAACCGTTATCTTCTTATTGCCAACATGAGATAGCGCTTCCTGAGGGAGTAAAGGGCAACATGTCGACTTCTAACATGTGAACCGGAGAACTCCCCAAATTCACGTGGACTGGGGAGTTGGTCTGGCCTTCAACTGTCTTCATTGCGAAACATCGTGCATGTTCATGCATGTACGTGCACAAGCGCGTGCCAAATGTGTGTGTGCTAAACTGAAGCTGTGTGTGTGTAACCCTATTGAGATGTTGTAGCGGAGCACCCTATAAAAGGCTGTGTATCCGTAGCTCAGAGCAGTTCTTTTTCTGTCTACTTAGAGAGGTTTTGACTCTGTTTAGTTAAGTACACATACTGTACTTCTTTTTGATTTTCATTACCAATTTCTGTATTGGTGAGCTTATAATTTGTAACTGTTTTTACTTCACTAAAGCTTTTTATTCACTTTTGCTTGGTGTCTGTCTGAATTCATTTTCTAGAGTTTACAACTTTTAAGGTTTTGACTTTTTAACTTCCCTTCGGGGAAGTTCCGCTTCCATGGGAAAGAGGTGTTAGCACCCCAGGGCACTCAAAGCAACTTCTGGCTGTTGGAGCTGAGTTAGACTTTTGGTAAGAATCAACAAGTATATTTTCTTAATTTAAAAGTCTTTCACCTTCTCAGTGACTGACACTGCGCGTGCAGGTGTCAGTTGGGTATGCTTGGCAGACAATAAAATACAAATTCCCAACCCTAACCGGACGGACAGTTTGTCCGCAGTGGGCTCTTTTGTATTAAATAAGTCAAGCTGCTTTTCTCCAAAAAACAGTCCCTGGGAGAAAGCTACAAGGTAACAGTTTCACACTTTATATTGTCTTTGTGGTTTTGGCATTCTCCATCCAGACCTATGGTCTACATTTCTCAAGAAAGGTGCAATATTCTTGGTCTATAAAATAAAGTCGCTGTAGATAGTAATAATATTCACCAGTTAAAGAGGGTTTCATAGACAGTTCAGTCTTTATTCAGAGAAAGTTGTATTTGTACAGTAATAGGTGCATATACAGTAATAGTAGGTTTATACAAATGAGAAAGGTTATAACACCTGTTTGTGTTAACTTAAAGGTATAGTGTAGTGTTAGTGACAGTGGTTATTAAAAAGAGATCTGGTAACTTTGTGGGCCTAGCAAACCTACGGAGGGTTCCGGGCGGCTTAGAGAGGAGTGCTTCAAAAAGGTGAAAGGGCATTCAGTAGCTCCAAGCTCATTACATGGCGTCCCTGGGTGGGCATTGATTGATTATTGATTATTGATTAGTAATTGATTAATTAAATTCGTGTCCACCGCCACATAAAGAATAGCCGAGAGACCCTTGGAATATAGTTATTACTACAGAAGTAAAGGATAGTTAATATTATCAAGGCTTAAGTGTTTTTATTCACAAAACTCCCCGGAGCGTCGGAGATTTTGAACATAGTGAAGTGGAGGTCTGTGTGCGCAGCAGACGGCCAGTATCGGTAAAAACATCTCCATTAGGAACTAGATAAAATAGCAGTTGAGAACATCTAATAATATTATAACAACCTTTGCGACCAACCTAAAAAGTTTCAGGCATGGACTCTGCCTATCCCACCGCCACAGACAACGCTCCTGCGGGAGCGGTTGGCGGGGCGAGGCCTGCCTCCCCTACTCCCTCGACTGGCACCATGGCACCCCCATCGGTGGACTCGTGGGACGAGGACATTGACAGCAGTACCTACGACAGTATGGGCGTAATGGCCCCAGTAGTACTGCATAACACATGCGGAGGACAAGCGGCCCGTTACGAATCCAGTACGGGGAGCGCATATCCTGATCTCCAAACGTTGCTGAATTGGAATCAGGGAGCAACGCGAGCCGACGCTACAGCCCCCCTTCCTTGGCTACATGGCCCCACAGGGACCGGTGGCCTAGAATGGGATCCCCAGACAAACGACGGGGAACAGGCTGAACCTGAGCTGCAGGGGAGACTTCCCCCGCCGCCTCAGGTACTGGACACTTTCTCCTGGCAAATCCCCGCCAGGACACACACCATAACCCCCGAGAGAATGGTGAAACTAAAGATTTCCTCCGAAAGGTTCGAACAACTCGTGCCTGCAGGAAACAGGCCCTTTGTGGTGAATCCCGCAAATAGGTACCTAGACAACAATGCGGGCATGGCGGCAGCCATAGCACACGGTGCAGGTCAAAGCTACGCCACATGGTGCCGAAACATAGTGGAGTCCAGACCAAACCGAAAACTCGAGAATGGAGAAGTACTGGTATGTGCACCATACCAACTTGCCCATAAAGGATATCAAGGTATTATCAACATGGCTATGCAGAATGTTGCTAGAGGCACCAGGGAGGAAGACCAAAGGTCTACCCTTCTGGCATACTATGGCAAGCTCTTTGCTCAAGCCTATGACATGCAAGTTTATAACCTAGTTATGACCTTGTTTGGAACTGGTACGTGGGATTACGACCAGGCCCTCAGCATTTGGTGCTTTATGGAGATGTTCCAAGGCCTGCCCGACGACCGGCTAGAAATAACTTTGCTGGTCCCAGAGGCATGGCTGGCTAACACTCTCCGCCGAGCCCAGATGGAGGCCTGGCCGCCACACCAGAGGCACGGGTGGGGCGACACATTCGCAAACGCCCGAAGGACTAACGTGGTGCAAGATCTCATACAAAGGGTGGAGAGTCACCGCATAACGGCCAATCGAACTTGGCCCATGACAGGCGAACAAAACAATGGGATGAGAGGCCCTCCCCCGGAGGACCGGAATGTGTGGTTAACCACCTATCCCCCGGCAAGGCCTTCACAAAGCCCACTTCCCGCGGAGGAACCTAGGGGGCAGCCTCGAGAGGTGAGAGGTCCTGACCTCCGAACCACACCGCTCCAAACCCCCCAGGCCCCCGTTGGGGCACCTAGACAGCTGCCGGCACCCGGTCCCCTATACCAGGATACAGGCCGGGTGCAGACACGGTCACAGAGAAGAGGGGACGCCCACAGGGATCCACCGCCCCTCTACCGGGGAACTATCCCTCTGGACCCCTCAAGGATTGTGGCGCCAGAACAGGCCCCGAGGTCATCACCTGACCTCGGGAGGCCTTTGGCCGCCTCAACACCGGGACAGGTTGAACAGCCCATACCTATGGAGCGAAATCCTGTCTCACCTACATCCCGACGACTCGAGGTGTCAGATCACGGGGCATTCCCCGGACCCTCCAACGAGGATCTGGGAGTGGTGCTGGAACCCCCTAGGAACACCCCCATGGAGATCGACGTTCAAAATGGGGACCTAGTGGAACACCCCACTCATGGCCTGTGGGCAATACTCACCTTTACAACCACGTCTTTGTCAACGACGGAAAAGTGGGAGACGTATCTCACAGGAAAAGGTGGTACTCCATACAGAAACCTCCGAAAGGACGTGATGGAGGCCAGAATACCATACAACCTGGATGCCGGTATACCTGTGGTGACTCCCTGCCTGGGAATCCTCCCGGGTGCCTCCAAAATAGTCCACCTGGCTCTTAGGGAATCCACGCTACAACTTAGAACCCTCAAAGACCAGGAGAAGGCTAAAATGGAGCGGGACATAAGGAAAGCACTGCTCGCACGGTCCTCTTTCGAGGGGACCGGAGCGCCAGGTAACCCCTACAGACTGGCGATCATGATGAAATGGGGTAGATTCAAGGTCCAAGGCTTGAGGAAGACATGGATGCAAGAGGCCATACTGGCCGCCATTTATTCCCTCAGAAACACACACAACATGTTCATTCGGTTGTTGGTGAACGATGGGGACTTCGAGGCAGTCTCGGCTCTGGTACGGGCCAGAGAGGCTGCCGAGGCTTCAGAGGCTGGATCCGTCAGGTCAACGGGCCGAAACAGCCAAAGAAGCAGCGCCGGTGCGGAGTCCCGATCTGGGGGCTCTGCTCCAGGCACCCCAAACCGCTCCTTCTCCGTCACGCGGAGAGAGCAGAACCAAAACCAAACCCCAAGGGGTAGACAAGCTACTAGAGGGACCCCTAGGGTGCGGTTCAACCCGCCACCACAGGCCCCTCGCCCGCTTGAACCCCCAGGGATTCTAGTTCGGAACTCCCCCCGTGTCGAGGAGGAGGAAGAGAGCGAGGAAGACTCAGACCCGGACTACGAGCCGGAGGACGAGGAATCCCAGTCTAGGGCATCCTCAAGGGCCTCTTCGGTCTCTGAGTCAGAGTCTAGGTCAGGCTCTCGTTCCAGGTCCAGGGAAAGGCAAATGTACCCTCGGGGCCCGCCTCCCAGAGCTAGGAACAAGAACGCCAAAGCCCGGCTACTGAGGCCTCTAAAAGTGGAATCTCCACTGAAAGGCAAGCTCTTCCAAACCCGCAGTGGACTTAGCTGGACCACGGGTATCGAAGGTGTCCCGGCTGGGGACGAAGGAGAGCTTAGGGGCAACGAGTCAGGACAAATGTGCGACGGATACCCTGTCGAGTGGGAAACCGCCAGAGCACTGGCGCGATCACCCTCGGCGGAGAGAGTCCTCTGGCAACATGGCCTGACCGGGTCCTTCAAGGATGCTTACCTGCACGCGGGTTATGAAGCGATGCGGGAACAGGTCATACTGAGGGATCAGGCAATGGCAGAGCCTGCAAGGAGGTTTGTACATTACAACAACACCCCCTCGGATCCCGGTATAACCATGAGGGAAGATTTATCCCCATACCAAGCCAGGCGGGAATATTCATTTCCTTCCAGATTGGCACCCACCCCAATAACAAGCAGCACCAGAATGGGTGCTTCGTTTCGCCCGGAAGGGAACCGGCTCTCGGGCCAAGGCCACCTTTCAGGGGAAGAATCATACGTTAGCGACCTTCTTAGCAAGGCGCAGTTGATGAAGAATTTGACCACGGCGAGAGACCCGGGCGAGACGCAAGCAAACTACTTGCGGAGAACAATCCCTCTATTTGAGGGGTCTATACTCTATCACGATCCAGAGGCAGCCCGCATACTGGGCCATGTCAGGGGCTTGGACGTCCCCGGAGGGGCCTCCCTCGAGTCCCTGAGCTCAATGGACGTGAGAATTCCCGGGGTGAACCCTGGAGAGAGGATGGTGGAAGAATTAGCCACCCTGGTAGCGGAGGGGGAATTGAACTTGGCTGTTGCAGCCGATAAAATCTCCTGCTCCGTGCCTATCAACCAAGCTACCCTCCTGCTGGAGAAGTTGTTCTCTAAAATCCCAGGAGGACTAAACCTGGCCGTGGGCTGTGCCCACTGGACACAGGCGCAGCTACGGACTGAATGTATGAAGTACGATCAGACCAAGGCGCTGCTCTCATTGAAGAAAAAACATGGGAATCAAAAAGGGTCAGAGCAACCCAAGCCGCAAGGCAAGAAGGCCCCGAGGAAAGAAACCCAGCCTAAGGCTGAGACAACCGAGGCCAAGGATTCAAAAAACGGGGAGCGGGGAGCCACCAAAAAGGCTCCCCCGAAAAAGGCTCCGGCGCAGAAACAGGCAGGGAAGGGGGGACCGAAGGTCCCGACCTTCCTGCCTGCAGAAGAATGGGCCGCCCTCCCACAGGAGGAGAAGGAGGCACGGATAGCTCTGAGAGCGGCGGCAAGAGCCGCGCGCGAGGCTCAAGAACAGGAGAAGGAACAGTGACCGAGCCTCCCTCAGCTATCATACACCTGACAATAGACCCCACCAAACGACCCCTGTTGAACGCTATAGCAAGCAAGACAAGGGAGTCAGATGGGAAACTTTTGTGTCAGTTAGGGACAGACCAGTATCGTTTAGATACCGGGGCTGAAATAACACTGCACACAGGTATTCCCATTACGGGATCCATGGAGGTGGAACTAGGTGATGGCTCAATCACCACTATGGGGACGGGGGACAAGCATGGAATACACGGGGTCGTTGGCCCCGTATATGCAGAACCCTTGATAGCCCCCAAAGACCTGATCATGATCAACCTGGAGGAAATAACTTCAGATGACTATGAGAAGGAATTCCTTTTCCCCGGTCTTGATACCCCAGAGCCACCTAAGAACGTATGTATCAAATATAGCCTTAAATACATGCGTCCCATAGACGTGGCAAAGGAGATTGAAAAGATTGTGGAAGCGTCGGACGGCCAACAGAAAGACCGAATCAGAGAAATTCTTAAGAGAGGCCGTCATGCGACGCATAAGAATGACGCTGGCAGGGTCGACCCCAAGTATACATATACTATTAGGGGTCGAGTGCCAGACAGACAGCCCCAGCACCGAGTAGACCCTCGGTGCAAGGCCGAGCTTACAGCTACCATCGATGAGCTGGAGCAAGACGGGCAACTGAAGCGACTGGACTCCGCCCTCACCAACACACCTATCCTAGGGGTTCCAAAACCAGGTGGGGAAGGATGGAGACTAGTACATAATCTCATTGCCCTGAACGCGAGGTCGACCTCGGATACCAGGTCAATGTTCAACATTGCGCAGACAACCAGGAACTTGCCAAATAAACGGTTCAAGTCCTGTCTGGATCTGAAGAATGGCTTCTGGTGTGTGCCAATAGACGAACTGTCCACCCAAAAAACTGCGTTCACCTGGAACGGAGTCTCCTATGGCTGGACCGTTTTACCACAGGGCTTTAAGTCTAGCCCCTCGCACTTTCAGAGTGTCGTTGAGGACATCCTGAAAGGCCTGGATGTCACGGTATATGTGGACGACATTTACTGGACAAATGAGACTGAAGACGAGCACCTTGACCTGCTAGACCAGGTGGTCACCCGTCTGGCTTCCTCAGGGCTCAAGATTGGCCTCAAGAAATGCGAAATCGCAAAATACTCTTTGAGGTATCTGGGTTTCAACATAACAGACACTGGGAAATCGGTCAGCAAAGAGTACCTAGAACAAATCGCTGCCCTTCCCCAGCCTACCTTGTTGGCTCACCTGGATCATGCCCTGGGAAAGTGTGGTCACATAATGAACCACGTCCCGGGGTACGCTGCCAAGGCAGCACCCCTACATAGACTCAAGGGAAAGGCACTACAGGGTAAGAACCCCCGCAACCGGAACATACCGATAGCGGACGCCAAACCCCACTGGTCTATATTCCAAACCCATGTGCTGGAACATTGCACCGATTTGGAGAAAAGAGACCCCGGGAAGCACTTGGAGGTTTTCCCTTGCCTGGAAGGTGAGGGAATAACTCTCAGGTGCATGAACCGTTTGGGCAAAGCCCCATGTCTCTTTTTGTCCATGCAATTCTCCAGCCCAGAGCAGAGATATCCCGACCAAGAGCGAATTCTCTGCGGAGTATTCAAGTTCTTGAACGGACTGAAAGACCTCGCTCAAGACCGAGACGTGATAGTCACCACGGAGTACCCCGCACTGCAGTGCGCATCCAAGGGGACTATCTCAGGGTCACGAGCCATGTCACAGAGGTGGGGACACTGGGCCGGAATGCTTACTGACCCTCGGGTTAAGTTTATAACCACCGGCACCAAATGCCCCATCGAAGCAAAGCCTAAGCCCCAGGCCCCCGTGGAGGAACCCCCCTGGGTCCTGTACACTGATGGGAGCCAGCAGAAGGCCGACGGTGACCGGGCCAAATGGGCATTTGTCCTTAAACACAAGGACAAGACCGTGAAATCATCCTCAGGATGGATTGACGGTTCGGCCCAGATGGCCGAGGTGACTGCCATACTAGAGGGAATTATCACAGCTAGGGGTAAACATATCCAGAAGCTGTTGATCGTGACCGATAGTGACTACTGCTACCAAGGTGGGGCTGAGAATCTAGAGTTCTGGGAAGCCAAAGGCTATGAGACAAGCTCAGGCCGCCCCATGGCTCATGGTGAACTCTGGGCCCTTATAGTAGAGCAATCCAAAAACATGAGGCTCTCATGGAAATGGATTAAGAGCCATACGGATGGAGAAGGCATCCACTTCACCGGGAACCGGGAGGTGGATGCCCTGGCCCAGCGCAGACAGCTGGCCAATGCAGTTGGGCTGAAACGCCTGCGCCTAGCCCTGCCGATGGCGTGGGGCAAAGGCAAGGTGGTGGAAGTGCCCGAAGACGAGGCCGACCACATAATCCGGACGATTCATGTGGGTCTCGGTCACGTGGGCAGCCAAAGGCTACTCAAGTACCTGCGGACGCAGGATTTGCTGATCCCAAAAGCTAGGCAAAGAGCTATCACAGTGCGTAAGGCATGTGAACGCTGTGCCCTAGTAAGGGGCACAAAACCGGAATTTGTACCTCCAGGGCAAATTGCGGTGCCCATAGCGGGCACGAATTTTTCTGCCGATGTGTTTGGGCCTATGTCCCAGACAACGCGGAAAGGACACAAACACGGGCTGGTTATCGCTGATAACGGGCCTGGTGCCATAAGGGTGTATCCTATTAAGACACCTACTGCGGCGATCATTTGCCACTGTATATCCCAATTCCTACGGGAAGAGAACGGGGTACAGTCCCTGCGAATGGACAATGCGACTTATTTTACGCACACTAGCGTTAAGTCTTTGCTGGAGGATGAGGGTATTCAGGTGGAATACTCAGTTCCGTACCATGCTAAGACTAACGGAGTTGCGGAGAGGGCTGTTCGCTCAGTAAAAGAACAGATAATTAAAGAGGGCATGGAGAGCTCTTGGGATGAGCCTTCTCCTCTTCTCAAAATTCACCAATCGGTCAACCTTGGGAGAGAGGAGAAGAGATGTGTGTCCAAAGATAACACGGGTGTCTCTTGTCCTTTCTCCACAGGTGAAGCTGTTTGGGTGCTGAGAAAACCCCTGCCAGGAAACCCCAGCAAGAAGTGTGAATCAAAAGACACCGTTGCTGAGATCCTTGGCCCACATAGGCTTAGGTTGGAGAACTCGGGAATAGTTCATATAGACCAAGTTCGCAAGACCAGGTGAGCACTGAGAAATGGCCGAAGCTTCGGGTTGTACACCCTTAGTCAGGGATGGAGAGGTTGCGCCAGGCATGGGGCAGGTAACTGTTGGTTCTCGTAAGGAGATGCCCTTTGCTTTGGAATGCGCCAGACAAAAAGTGTTGATCTGTGTAGCGCCAGGACGGTCCCCAGCCTCTGGGGACAGTGGAGTTGGAAAGAGTGCCAGCGCCTGGCTAGGCGTATCCGATGGAGCGGTGATGTTGGCCAGGGAAGGCTTCATGCCGACGGTGAGGTCAGTGGTGCATAATCCGAGCCTAGACATGGCAGAGGATGGATGGTTACCTAAACCAGAGTACGTGGCGGGGCCTGCGGGCCACCCCATTCTCTGGCAAAGGTATGGACACAGTCTGGGGAAGTGCATGCTATGCCTGATCCCAGTGACCAACCTGCTGTGGCAGGGTCCATCTCGCAACCGCCCGCCCCAAGTGCCGCATGATAGCAAGCCCCTCCTTCGCCCTGGTGGCGAGGCCTTTACCTTTGGGCCTAAAGAAGGACCCAGGGGATGTAGAGCGTTGGTATGCCCGGGGTGCTACGTCCTGTACGGACCGCGCATTGCTCTGGCTGCCTATCCTGTCATGACCGCTGAAACAGCGGCCAGTTGCTCATGCACATGGCTAGGTTTCGCCCTGGCCAAATGCAAATACCATGAGGGAGTGAAATTGAACTCAGGTATCCATCTGACCAAGGGCGGTGGTTTCCTGCAAGCCGGTGACGCACCGGTTCGCAAAGGAGCCCACGGCCGTGGAGGTATCACCTTCAAGGGCAGCATGGAGAATCTGGACAGTCTGATGGAAACCTCCCTCGAGCGAACTATCAGCCTCTCTTTCCCTAGGGCTATGCCCTCCAGGGGATCCAGGTTGTATTCAAACCGTGGTCCAGATACTTTCTGGGTGAAGGACACGGAGGAGCGAGCCAAGCTCTTCCCCAAATATCAGTTGCCTAGCGAAGCTAGTAACATTAAGGGGATGGACCTGTTGCTTGACTGTGCTAGTCTGTTTCGCATGATGCTGGCGGCTAGGGCCCTTTTGGCGATCCCTGGCCTGGTGGCAGTGTCGTTCCAAACAGATATGCCTAAAGATGGCGATACACCTGACTGGTTTACCACAGTTAGCGGGGAGTTAAATGATAAAGGTTTCAGAGAAACCCTATCAACCAAACTCCTGGTGAGGAATGGCCCCGTTGTGACCCGCAAGGGGTCAGGAGGTGAGCCTATCGCTGTGGGGTCTACTATCCGGCCTGCCGGAGGGGGAGAGTACCAATTCGTGGTTTTCTCAATCACTCTGGAGGTGGGGGCTATGCCACATCCCATTAGAGGGATCTCTGTGGACATAACCCCTGGTACCGAGAATCCAGTGGTGGGAGACCCATTAAGGGTCTCACGGATCAAACCACGCAGGGTGCACTTCCAGGGCAGTGCAGGGTTGGGGCCTAAGGGGGATACCCTATGGAAGTTTTTGGCTGGCCTTTCCCTTAAAAAGGAGAGAAGGTCAAAGGATTCCGAGTAATTGATGCTGTTCCACGGCGGGCCCCTAACCTTGTTGCTCTCTCTTTCAGGTAATCCAACCGGTAAAAGAGAGTGAGAGGGGGGGAAGCCGAGATGGATGCCCGCCTGGTCCGTATAGCCCTGTTGGAGGCTCCTGGAATGGGTAGGACAATCACCTTGGCCCGCTCAACGCATCTTGAGGAGTCGAGAGAGGGCCTGATATCCTCGACAGAAGAGGAAACCGTGCAGTCTGGGGAACCAGTAACAGAGCCCGAGGGGATTGCACCTAGTATGGCTCGCAAGCCCAAGGCTTCCATTACCAACTTAATCACCAGGCACATTATGAAGGGGACCCTTCTGATAATGGCAGTGGTGATGGTGCTGGGATTCGTAAGGGCCCTCAGGTACCCCAAGACTCGCACGGAATGGGAATTCAGAGACCCAACTATCAGAGAGCATGAGGGGGTGCCGGTAGTATACGCACGTATAACCAGCCCTATCCCCTGTGTTCCTGAAAATCTCACTGACCGGTGGTTGGCCTATAATAATTATAAGGCCACAGCACTGGGCAGTAGCCCGCCCGCAGACGGCTGGGGTGAGCCCCCAGAATGTTCAGTAGCCAGCACGGAACCTGAGTGTTGGGTGCTTGAACCTAGACATGGTTGTAACGGTCATATCACATGGCAGGATCTCAGTGACCAAGTAGACGAGGTATCCCAGGGGGCAGAGGGGGCGGTAGTACTGAGAGTCTACCCATCCGACCCTGTCGGTGAGATATCTACAAGCGTCAAACTGGCCAAAGGGATTCAAAAAGTATACCAATGTACCACGGTCACTGCCCGATCTCGCTACAGCAGTGAGAAGGAATGGGGACTGTGGGAAGACATATCCAATTGCTCCGATGCCTCAGTGGATGGAGCCGAGGCGGTGGAACTAAGGATACATCGCAGAGAGTTAGCCTTGGAAGGGGATATAGCCGCTGAAAAAGTGACTTTGCTCACTGTTTGGCCACCGTCCCCTGAGAGGGAACTCCAAGCGCTGCTGAGCTACGTGTCACCACTGAGGAATAATTCCTCTTCCCCGAGAGCAAGGAGGGCTACGCCCGGCTACAAGCCACCACCGGTCACCGACCAAGCGGGTGGCTGTCCCCACAGAATCACTACCAAATGGTTTAAGTGGATTGTGGGGATAACCAAGCCAGGCAAGAAGATGTACTCCTACCCACCTGGCTTGCTGTGGATGAAAAATCGGCCGCTCGCTGGTGGGAAAACTCTATACTACATGGACACTCCGGTGTTATCAGCTGACCAGGTTGGGGCAATAGAGGGTCCATGGGGAACCAAGGTGGTTGATTCATTGCTCACGTGTGTAGCAGCCAAGCTCGACCCCACCGACCTCCCATGGAGGGGACTTACGGTGGAGAAACGGTCATCAAACGCCTAGCGAACAAGATGGGGGAACTAATACCCATCTGTCGTGAAGGAAAACGGATGGGGATCCCACGGGACTCCCTAACTGTCCGCACGAATGGGACTATAATCCCTGGTCAATCCTCATGCAGAGTAGACTTCAGAACTATGCTGAGGAGGTTTAGGGTGTTCCCTGACTTGACAGCCTCACAGACCTCGTGGGGTAAATGGGATCATGAAGGGCCTTTAAACAACATAAAAAACTATGCGGGTTTGGGCCTGACGAACGAAGAAGTGAAACTCCTCGATAAGTGCTGGGCTAGACCTGGGAACACAGAGGAGGAAAGGCTGAAGATGTTCCTTCATCAACAGTTTGCGGCCCAAGTTTTGGGATTCCAACTGTATTCATGGCGCCAATTAATCGGGCGGGGTGAAGGGACATCAGGGGCCAACCCTACTCTTTACCCGGGCTCCTTCATGGTCACTCTGGGGGGAAATAACAAAGATCCTCCAGAAGAGACCAGGCCGAACCCTAATATCAATCCGGACAAGACTGAAAGGCCTGTTCGGGAATGGATATTGGATTGGAAGAGGGAAGACCCCCAAAAGCCGTTCTCTAGACTACCAGAAGACGATCGGAACCAAGGAAAAATCTCTCTTCCTCCACCCCTCATATTAGCGAAGAAAACCGACACTGGTTTTATCCTGCGCTGGGGGTTGGAACCTACGTACAAGGCCACAGGAGCCCAGGTGGGAGCGTATCCTCAGACTACATATGGTATCAGGGGAAAGCAGTATTGTACCTTGGAAGATCAGAGCCAGTGTACAACCCAAGACACTCATCCAGCAACCCATGTGGATGAGGCGACTTCTGCCATGGTGGATATAGCTTCCACCAGAACCATAACCCACGTGACCGAGGGCGATGGTCATGAGGTCGCATGGATCAATTGGGGTCCCCTTAAAAGGGACCAAGCTGCCGAAATAGGTTGTGACGCTAAGAAAATGGTGGCACGATATTATGTCACACGCAATCCTCCTCCCCAGGAGCATGCATGGAACAACATGCACTGGTATGACTCTCCTGTGTTGGAGAAAAAATATGATTCCTGGAGGTGGAGGCCTGTGATAGGAAGACAAGAAAGGGAGTTTGTCAACCCAACAGAGGGAGTAGGGGCACCGGCGATGTTGGTACGTTGCTACCAGGCCTCCCCTACGTCTCCACTAGGACCGAAGCAGGACACCCTAGACTGGGCAGGGCGGACTGAGCGGTGTGGACCCCTTGACTCTGTGTCAGCTAGGCTCTTGGACAAGGGGTTTCCTTACTTCTGGCCGCCCGATGCGTACCTACTGAATCGTTGGGGATTTGCCAACGGTCCATTTTGTAACAACAACGGCAAAGGCAATTGCCATTGTTATGGCACCTGTGGACAGGCTGGTTGGGTGGGAGCCCTTTTAGGGCCATGTGATTCAGTGTTCATGGACTTCGGCACACCATGGGCTCCCCCATCTGATTACCTAGTCTCAGGGAGGCCATCATTGAATCCGGGAATCGGATGGACGGCCCGAACATTCTCCATGCAGGCCGTGTACCCCAAAACTCATGCAGTCAACATGACTAATGGTACGTGTCACCCTAACCGATGGCCTGAGGCGGATTACAGGAAAAGGCCTAGGACCGGCTGGGGTGATTTCAAGTCGGCCACATTTCTGTTAACCTCAATAGTAGGTTATGCGGCTATCGACATAGGAGAGTCCGTAAAGGAAGGGACTATAGAGGCGTTCGAAGAAGTCACATCTGTATTTCAGACCTCCTGGAGAGTTGTAGCAGGTGTGCTCAAATGGGCTATCCCTTGTTTGATGTTACTGGGATGGCTTATCGTGTTCTCAGTACTGTACCGCTTGGGCCTCTTAGGGGGCGTGGGCAGAGCTCTCAAGGACATGCTGAAATGGATGTGTGCAAAGAGAGGAGGAGCTCAGAGGGAGGGGCGTCCCCTCCCATGAGGAGGAGCCGTGGCCTGAGGCGCTGCATAAAAGGAGCCCCTCAGGCTAGCTCTTGTCATAACTCCCGTTGGCTGTTATATGGACGTTGCTCAGGCACTTAATATTCTGCGTGAAGAATTTAAACCCATCTACGACCTAGCCATGGCCAGCGAGAGACAAGAGCAGATCATCAGCCTGGATGACATGGACGATGACAATCTTCTTGCCATGGATCCTGAGGAAAATGACTTACTTTCCGAGGGCCAACCGGAGGAGGACCGGAGTGGAGCAACCACTCCGGCTCCAATGGATGAACACTCTGAGCCCTCTGGGCTCGAAGGAGGGGCAGTCTGGAGGGTGGTGATTCCTCCCCCTGCCGATACCCAAGACGACGAGGACGAGGAGGCTGGGATGCCCAGAATGCAGCTGTATAATACTAAAGGTGCTAAAATCGCCGATGACAGCCTGAAAATCCCCCAGGTCTGGGAGGACATCGTGGGCATTCGCAGAGGGCATATGTCCAACAAAGATCCGTTCCTGACACCCAACTGGGAGACCTACGTGCTGCTGAAAACTGTTTCCATCAAGCGGTCGGTGATCTACAGCCGCTTGGTGGGAAACAACTGGCGCTCCATCGTTCCTGTGTGCGTGACCACCTACAGGGTCATGCAAAACAACCTACGCTACCAGTCTGGCGAAGTGTGGGCAACTATCGAGACCCAGGCAGCAGGGCGAAACCGCTTCGGCATCCTGGAAACCATCCTGGGCCCCAGGATGATCCGGGGAAAATGGGAGAAGAATTCCCAGGGGATTTGAGAGGTTACTCGAGACCCCAAAGTGTGGCCATCCGATGATGTTGTGGCTGCACTCGAGAAGAACCAGGGTGCCAGAGGGGGTGTTAGGGGCCCCGGAGCACCTGCTCGTGACCCTAAGGGTGTGGCACCCAGGTCCTTCAAGCCATACTACAATGACCGTGACCACCGCGATGCCCGCCGCAAGGGAGACAACCGCCAGGAGAAGCGCAGAGGATCTGTGGGCTCAGACAGACAGCAGTCACCTGGACCCACTGCCACTGCGGATCGCCAAGCCATGCCACCACCTCCACCACCCCAACAACAACCTCTGCAGCAGATGCAAGCTCCGGTGGCACAGCTTGGGCCTCACATGGCCTTTTATCCCATGCAAAACCTGCAACCTCTGTACCCAGCACCTGCCCCAGTGCAGGCTCCAGCCCAGGCACCTACAACCCCTGTGACCTCTGCCCCAAAGGAGAAGCAGGCCGGGAAGAGGAAGGAGAAACGCAACCACGTTCCTCGCCAGTGAGCTGGTGAAGAAGTAATGTTATGGCCCAATATATTCTCCATATGTTAATCAACAAAAAGGGACATACATTTTATTAAGCAGTTAGTGTGCTAGTACTGTAGATGCATATATACTGCTAATGTAGAAAAGCTTCCTTTAAGCATAGGCTGTTGATTTTTGATATACTGTATAATGTATACTGTATTTCTGATATACTGTATGTGCATGCGAGAACTACATATATACGTGGTTTCTTTACTGACATTGGGTAAAGGTTAAAAACTGAATGTACTCATAGTCAGAACATGACATACTGTTTACACTAGCCGCTTCGTTGCCTGCACCTGCGAGGCACGGCCTTGGACTTGGGGTGAAAAAGGGGGGGGTTGTAGATGGTGCCAGGCTGTATCATCGACTCCCCGACATTCCTGTACCGCGCTAACGAACCGTTATCTTCTTATTGCCAACATGAGATAGCGCTTCCTGAGGGAGTAAAGGGCAACATGTCGACTTCTAACATGTGAACCGGAGAACTCCCCAAATTCACGTGGACTGGGGAGTTGGTCTGGCCTTCAACTGTCTTCATTGCGAAACATCGTGCATGTTCATGCATGTACGTGCACAAGCGCGTGCCAAATGTGTGTGTGCTAAACTGAAGCTGTGTGTGTGTAACCCTATTGAGATGTTGTAGCGGAGCACCCTATAAAAGGCTGTGTATCCGTAGCTCAGAGCAGTTCTTTTTCTGTCTACTTAGAGAGGTTTTGACTCTGTTTAGTTAAGTACACATACTGTACTTCTTTTTGATTTTCATTACCAATTTCTGTATTGGTGAGCTTATAATTTGTAACTGTTTTTACTTCACTAAAGCTTTTTATTCACTTTTGCTTGGTGTCTGTCTGAATTCATTTTCTAGAGTTTACAACTTTTAAGGTTTTGACTTTTTAACTTCCCTTCGGGGAAGTTCCGCTTCCATGGGAAAGAGGTGTTAGCACCCCAGGGCACTCAAAGCAACTTCTGGCTGTTGGAGCTGAGTTAGACTTTTGGTAAGAATCAACAAGTATATTTTCTTAATTTAAAAGTCTTTCACCTTCTCAGTGACTGACACTGCGCGTGCAGGTGTCAGTTGGGTATGCTTGGCAGACAATAAAATACAAATTCCCAACCCTAACCGGACGGACAGTTTGTCCGCAGTGGGCTCTTTTGTATTAAATAAGTCAAGCTGTTTTTCTCCAAAAAACAGTCCCTGGGAGAAAGCTACAAGGTAACAGTTTCACACTTTATATTGTCTTTGTGGTTTTGGCATTCTCCATCCAGACCTATGGTCTACATTTCTCAAGAAAGGTGCAATATTCTTGGTCTATAAAATAAAGTCGCTGTAGATCAGTGCTACTCAACCCGCGGCCCGCGGGCCGCATGCGGCCCGCGCCGCCTGTCTGTGCGGCCCGTCATGACCATACCAAAAAAAATATGATTTTTCTATGTTCAGAATGAACCGAGCATTTCTCAGTGTGAATAAATAATTTATAACAATCTCCTCAAGAGGGCGATGATGCGTAAGCAGTGGGTGTGTTGTTTTGATGTCTGATTTATACTTAGTTGCACGACAGTGTTCCGCGCCAAACATAGACGATTTGCAAGCCCACAAGTGTTGAATGACTGATGCGGTGAGGACTTGCAGAGCCGCGCGTTCGGCACGCGACGACACTGCAGTACGAGGAAGTAAAAACACAAACAGTGACAGCGTGCACAGCACACAGAACACAGTGGTATCTCACCGGTCTGTCAGCGAACATGGCGAAGAGCAAAAGAAAGATTTCAGACGAACACCGCGTCTTTCAACAAACATGGGAGGAACAGTTTGCTTTTGTGGAGGTAAAAGACAAGCCAGTGTGCCTCATATGCCAAAAAGCAATAGCTGTTATGAAACGTGACAACCTTAAACGCCACCATGATACCCACAATCAGAGCGGCGAGACATTTGCAGCAGCATATCCACCAGGGAGCAACATAAGAAAGGAAAGAATCCGCCTTCTTAAAGCCGGCTTGCATGGACAGCAAAGCACACTGAGATTCCACTGTAAGGAAAGTGACCGAGTCACAGAAGCATCATTCAAAGTAGCCTGGAATGTGGCGAGAAGCAAACGGCCTTTCACTGAAGGGGAGCTGATGAAAACATGCTGGCTGGACGCTAGTGAGTCTCTTTTTGCTGATTTTAAAAACAAAGACGCCATAATTAAACAGATAAATAAACTGCAGGTTTCTGATTCAACCCTCTGTCGACGCGTGGAAAACATTTCGGATAATTTGTTTTTGAAAATGATTGAAGATCTCAAGAAATCAACCCATTTCAGCCTGGCCCTTGATGAGTCAACTGACGTGTCAGACATAGCGCAGCTAATGATCTGGGTTCGTTTTTTTGATGGCAATAGTTTCAAGGAGGAACTGCTTGCACTTCTGCCATTAACAGGTCAGACAAGAGGAGAGGACATCTGTTTGACACTCATGGGCTTCTTCAGAGGACCAGGGAGAGAGATTGATTTGGGTAAACTGGTGTCAGTTACCACGGATGGAGCGCCCTCTATGGTTGGAAGGGAAAAGGGGCTCGTTGCATTACTGAGAAAAGAAACAGCAGTTCCCGACTTCTTTTCTTACCACTGCATTATTCACCAGGAACAGCTCTGCTCCAAGCTGCGGGGCGGTGAACTCAAAACAACGATGGGTAAAGTAGTAAAAGTTATTAACTACATTAGAAGTAGTTCTCCTCTTAAGCACCGCCAGTTCCGCACATTGGTTGAGGAATACGAGGCACAATATAAAGACCTGTCATTGCACGCTGAAATACGATGGCTGAGCAGAGGCATCGTACTGGAGAAGTTTATGGACTTGCTGCCAGCTGTTCAAGAGTTCATTACACAGAAGAAGCAGGCTGATCTGTATTATGTCAGTGATGAGAAATTCGCGCTAGATGTGTCTTTTCTGGCCGACATAACCAAGCACTTAAATGCCCTCAATTTGAAGCTTCAAGGAAATGACAAAGTGCTGCCTCTGTTAGTGAATGATGTGTCAGCCTTCAGAGAGAAGCTCTCCCTTTACCAACACCAGCTTGGTGCTTCTGATTTCACGCACTTCCCAACCTTACGCTCACAAATCAGCAAGCTACGCAGTGTCTCCTTTCAGCCAGCAATATGTGTCGCATACCTCGATGAGCTTGCTACTGAGTTTGGAAATCGTTTCACTGACCTAAAAGTGATCATGCCAGTGATACGCATGGTGGAAAACCCATACAGCGCCGATGTGAGTGATATTTCCCAGCACTGTGACAGGTTTGGGGTTTCAAGGGAAAGATTTGAAGAGGAACTTATTGAATTGAAAAACAATAACGCTTTGAAGCAGAGTTATAAGGATGAATCCCTGGTGGATTTCTGGATGCGTTATGTAGCTGGACTTTCCTACAGCACTGTCTCTCTTTGTGCAAAGAAGATTCTGACATGTTTCGGGTCAACCTATGTGTGTGAAAGTGCCTTTTCAACAATGGGAATGATCAAGTCAAAACAGCGCAACGCTCTCACTGACAGGCACCTGCACGACTGTCTGCGCACCGCAACCTCTGCATACCAGCCAGACCTGGGGCAATTAGTGGCCGATATGCAGACTCAAGTTTCACATTAAGTAAGTAGGCCTATAGCTGATTTATGAAACTATTAGTTTTTAATATTCAAGCAGTAACATGATAATATTAACAATATTTGTTGTGTTTGCCCTTACTACTGTATTTACAGGTCTGCCAGGTCTGGATCAATAACAGCCTGTCAGTAATATTACTGAAAGATAGCATATTCATGATTCTTTGTGTGTCTTTTACTGTATTTACAGGTCTGGATCAATAAGAGCCTGTCAGGCCATGGCTACATGCAGCTGAAGTGAGATGAGGTTTTCTCCAAAACCCCCAAGAGACTTTTTGTATTTTATTTTATAATTTATTTTATTTGTTACAAAAGAAGAAGGACTTTATTTTATTTTAAGGATATTTCAAGGAATTGTTCCACTCTGTTACACATTTTCAAAGTTACAAAAGAAGAAGTACTTAATTTTATTTCAAGGATATTATTTCAAAGAATTGTTGCACTCGGTTACACATGTTCAATAGAATTCAAAGGAGCTTTGTTACAAAAGAACAAGTACTTAATTTTATTTCAAGGATATTATTTCAAAGAATTGTTGCACAAGAATTGTTGCACTCAACTCTATTCAATTCAATTCAATTCAAAGGAATTTATTGGCATAAGAAAAAATACCTTGACATTGCCAGTTCACTAGCCTCACATACCCAGACCATAGAACTGTTGTGTATATTAGTCTGGTCTCAGTGCTATTTGTTTCCAAGGGGCAGTTACAAAACAATTAAACCAGATCTGTTCATTTCACCACATTGTGTGAATAAATATAATTTGATAACATTTTATCATTTCATCATTCCATCCAATATTTTGGTTCAATGAGGTTTGGCCTGGCTTATATAGATAGAAATGTGTCTGTTTTCTGTGTGGTTCCTTAATTATTAGGCTTGTCATGAAGTCTGTTACAAAATCATTGTAAACGTCCAAAATAGGACCGTCATTTTTAGCTTGCGGCCCTTTGGACCTTTGGTATTTTGCTGAGTGGCCCCTGGGCCTTCCTAAGTTGAGTAGCCCTGCTGTAGATAGTAATAATATTCACCAGTTAAAGAGGGTTTCATAGACAGTTCAGTCTTTATTCAGAGAAAGTTGTATTTGTACAGTAATAGGTGCATATACAGTAATAGTAGGTTTATACAAATGAGAAAGGTTATAACACCTGTTTGTGTTAACTTAAAGGTATAGTGTAGTGTTAGTGACAGTGGTTATTAAAAAGAGATCTGGTAACTTTGTGGGCCTAGCAAACCTACGGAGGGTTCCGGGCGGCTTAGAGAGGAGTGCTTCAAAAAGGTGAAAGGGCATTCAGTAGCTCCAAGCTCATTACAGTTTTCTAAGACCATTTCTTAGGTTTTTATTTTATTTATTCATGAAATTAGAAAACATCTTTTATTTATTTTAAATCATGAAATGTTTTTCTTTTTTGGGGGAATGTTTTTTGAAAGTTTTTAAATTATACAAAACTAAATGTAGGAAACCAAACATTAAGGGACCCATAAAAATGTTTTCGCGACCCACTAATGGGTCCCAACCCAGTGCTTGGGAAACAGTGTTGTAAAATCACAGATGATTATTGTATTCTCTGCTTTGACAACTGTGACTGTCTGTATCATTCTCTCTCTCTCTCTCTCTCTCTCTCTCTCTCTCTCTCTCTCTCTCTCTCTCTCTCTCTCTCTCTGCCTCATCTTATAATAAATGCGAGAAATCTCTGTTCTGTCTAATAAGAGGCAGATGGAACAGCATGATAGTGTTGATTTAACGTTAGCATGTTGCTAACCGATCACCGTTGAGGAAAATCAACATACGTGGGCTATAATCGATTGTCAAGTCACCGCATCGATGCAGAATAGCGACTGCATCGCGATGCAAGCGAATTAAAAAGTCCAATCCACAACTACACCACACTATCAACGACAAACTAGCCAAGTTTATTTGCTGTGCTCCATTTGAGCTCTCCGCTCCGTCTGTGGCTGTGTGCTGACTGGCTGCTGAGCGCTCCCCTCAGCGCTGCACGGCTGCAGGGCACTGGACAGAGTCAAGCATGGGTGTTGATGTCACAGGCAAGAGAAAGTGAGCGCTTGATTTGTTAAAAAATAAAACAACCATATTCCCCATCCACCTTCACCACTACTGCACTGACAAAACGGACGGAGCCAAGACAGAAAAAAGTGCTCCTCTTCTCACTGCTGCTCAACGCAGCCTACATGACACAACCCCCCCCCCCCCCCCCCCCAAATATTTTTACATCGAATCTGAACGAATCACACAAGCGATCATTTTGGATTCAAAGTGGCGATTTTCGCCGAAAAGCTACAAGTTTGCATGCCTGGTGAAGAGTTTCTGTTTTGTAAACACGGTGTTTACAGTGGAAAGGTTTTTTGTCCAGTGTGGAAACACTTGTGTGTCTTCAGTTGACCTGACTGACTGTAACTCTTGTCACAATGTTTACACTGGAAAGGTTTTTTCGCCAGTGTGGATACGAAGGTGTATTTTCAGGTTACCTGAACGATTGAAACTCTTGTCACAATATTTACAGTGGAAAGGTTTTTCTCCAGTATGGATACGCTCATGGTTCTTTAGATTACCTACTTGATTGAAACCTTTGTTACACACTTTACAATGGAAAGGTTTCTCTCCAGAGTGGATAAGCTGGTGTCTCTTGAGGGCATGTGACTCACTGAAACTCTTGTCACAATGTTCACACTGAAAAGGTTTTTCTCTAGTGTGGACAAGCTGGTGTCTCTGCAGGTCTGATGAAAGGTTGAAACTCTTGTCACAATGTTCACACTGAAAAGGTTTTTCTCTAGTGTGGACACGCTGATGTCTCTTCATGTCACCTGACATAATGAAACTCTTGCCACAATGATTACATTGGAAAGGTTTTTCTCCCGTGTGGAAACGCTGGTGTGTCTTCAGGTTACCTGTGTCATTGAAACTCTTGTCACAATCTTTACAGTGGAAAGGTTTTTCTCCAGTGTGAATACGCTGGTGTCTCTTCATGTCACCTGACATACTGAAACTCTTGTCACAATATTTACAGTGGAAAGGTTTTTCTCCAGTGTGGACACGCTGGTGTGCCTTCAGTTTAGATGAACAACTGAAACTCTTTTTACAGACTTTACACTGGAGAGGTTTTTCTCCAGTGTGGACACCTCCACTTGTCTCCCCCCAATCATCACTGTCTTCAGTCACTTCAGAGTCAGATTCTAGTTCAACTTCAGCTTCGGAGCAGTGAGAAGAGACGTCTTCATCATCAGCTTCACTTTTTACTGCTGGTAATGTCAACATTGATCCACCAGGCTCCTCTGGTCTTTGAAGTAGCTCCTCGTCTTCCTCTTTAATGTGTAGAGGCTCTGGTTTCTCCTCAGTGCTGCCTTGCTGCAGGTTTCCTGGTGGATGCAGAGCCTGGTGAACCATGTTCAGAGGGAGTTTGTGAAGGACCACTAGTAGTTCTCTAGTAGCCACTAGAGAAGTCAACGTTGACCCAGAAGGCTCCCCTGATTTTTGAAGCATATCCTCCTGTTCCTCTTTAATGTGTGGAGGCTCTGGTTCCTCCTGTTCCTCTTTAATGTGTGGAGGCTCTGGTTCCTCCTGTTCCTCTTTGATGTGTGGAGGCTCTGGTTCCTCCTGTTCCTCTTTAATGTGTGGAGGCTCTGGTTCATCCTGTTCCTCTTTAATGTGTGGAGGCTCTGGTTCCTCCTGTTCCTCTTTAAGGTGTGGAGGCTCTGGTTCCTCCTGTTCCTCTTTAAGGTGTGGAGGCTCTGGTTCCTCCTGTTCCTCTTTCATGTGTGGAGGCTCTGGTTCCTCCTGGAGCAGACTGGAGCTCCTCTCCTGTTCAGGAGGATCCTCCTGTTTACACACAACTATGTGCAGGATGTCTAGGAGCAGAACAATAACAATAGTGAATGCTGGGTAAATAGTGTTTTTTCCATCATCCATGTAAATAGCTATTATCAACTAAGACTGACCAAACACTCACTAAATAAGTGCAGGTGGGTCTCGAAACCAGAATTGATGTATTGTTTTTGTATTGCACATTTAGTGATGCCTACTGCTCATTGATTGATTTATATTATTTAGTCATAAAATGATAATAACACAGAGGTACAGTAAAACATGTAGGCCAAATGGATAACACAAAGGTCATGGGGACGTGTTTCCATTGTGGTCTTATAATAACCGGCTATTATCATTGTCATGACATGTTTTGACAAGATGTAGTGAAAATACGTACAGAGGTGTGGGTGGTCTTCAGGTTCCTCCTGTTTAATAGAGATGTCTTCAAGTTCCTCCTGTTTAATAGAGATGTCTTCAGGTTCCTCCTGTTTAATAGAGATGTCTTCAGGTTCCTCCTGTTTAATAGAGATGTCTTCAGGTTCCTCCTGTTTGATAGAAATGTCCCTGGCTGAGTCTGGAGAGTTCATCTTCACGTGCAGTCTGGAGGAATGTGAATAAGGACTTAGTGGAGAATAACAATAATGTTTGCTGAAGGTAAAGGCAACATCGTAAAAGCCCAACACTCTATCATATGAACCATGAATGCATAGATGAGACTGATATTTTAGAGTACAAATCTATCTTAATTTAAGACAGCAATTAACATCCCCAAGCTACACCTTATCTGAAGAAGTCAGATGAGGAAAAACAAGAAATGAAAGATTGATTGTGACTGTAGAAGGAAACCAACTTTGGAGACCCCTAGGCTACAGACCAGTAAAGCAAGTAACAGTATAGTTGGGTCGAAAATGGCAGTTCCGTGACCGTGGAGAGCAAAGGTCCGTTTCTCAATGGATTTGGCATCTAGAAGGGTTATTAAACACATTTGGCCGGGTTGTCTTTTTTAAAATGTCTGGGAAAATGTTTGACAGCTGGGGTAATTTTCAGTCTCATTCACTTGCTATACACTACACTATGAAGGCAAAAATGACTCCCAAAAAATCTGCTTTAACTCACTTACTGCCAATTAAAAATGCCCTCGAGTGGCATTAGTGCCAGCCCTCTCCATAGACTTCCATGTAATTTGTAGTGCACAGATCATGCACACCCATGCACAGATCATGCACCATGTTTGTGCAGGCTGTTCACAGCTTTCAAACAAAAAAAAAAGATTGGAAAATTGAGATAATAGCCATTATGTTTTCCTAAAATGTAAACAAAGATGGCTGCCATGTTTGATAGATGGGGTTGCTATGGGGGTTAAACATGCAATTTCGCGATTTCTATCATGCCTACTACATTTTTTGGGGTCCAAAATTCTTTTTTGAAAAAAAAAAAAATTGATTTTTTTTTTTTTTTCTTTTTTAGTTTTTTTTCTAAGTAAAAGTCGCCCAAAGTCGCTTGGCAGGGAAGCCCATAGTGAGAAAGTTGCTCTAAAAGTCGCCTGGCACTGTATGAGTTGTGGGATGTGAGGGGTCAAACTAGGGTTTTTTAATTATTCTGAATCCATTGCAAGCATTGTTTGGCATGAAAAACATTCCTTGGGCAAGAAATGACCCCACAAGAAATGACCCCACAAGCCTTTTGGGGTCCGTTTTTTGCCCAATGAATGTTTTTCATGCAAAACAAATGCTTGCAATGAATTCAGAATAATTAAAAAACCCTAGTTTGACCCCTCACATCCAACTTAAAGCAGATTTTTTGGGAGTCATTTTTTCCTTTATAGTGTAGAGACTGAAAATTACCCTAGCTGTCAAACATTTCCCAGACATTTAAAAAAAAGACACCCCAGCCAAATTTGTTTAATAACCCTTCTAGATGACAAATCCATTGAGAAACGGACCTTTGCTCTCCACGGTCACGGAACTGCCACATTCGACCCAACTAGTAGGCCCAAGTCTGTCTGGTCCACCAGGCCCACAAGGTTAGGGACCCTAAGGCAAAGTGGAGACAAGGTGAAAGAAAGATAGTTTGGGGTTCAGGAAGGATTGTGTAATACTTGTTGTTCACAAACTGAGAATAAGTGAAACCAGATGTGTACCTAGGCACGTGGAGAGCAATGTGTGTAATCTAACAATGAGGGAGGTCACAATATGACTTCAGAGTTGACCGACCAATTATAATGGTTTACATGAATATTAATATGTGTCATGAACCCATCACTGTTGGTTATCAAAGGTGGACACCCTAATATAAAAAGGTGTGTTTGATGGTAGTTTGGCTAGCTGCAAGAATGCACTATGGCCTTTTCAAAGAGCCGAGACCAAAGTTAGACCGACTCCAGTACTCCCAAACCACCGGACTGACTGAGCCGTTCTCTCTTAAGAGCTCCATATCAGCATCCATGCCCTTAAGACTGGTAAAGCCATCGACCTTGATAATATTTTCACAGAGGAGATCAAGCACTTTAGACCTCTGACATGAAAATGGATCCTCGAGCTGATGAACAACTGCATTCTGACAAGAAACATCCCAAATATTTGGAGAAAACATACAGTATGCCTTGGAGACTGGAGATGACTGCATGGGCCAGGTGGGGATTAAACATGCAGCTATGGCTTCTGACAGAGTACAATATCTAAAATAAAATACAACTTTGGAGAAGCAAAGACCACGACGGAACAAGACACAGCATTGGTAGCAGACCAACAAAGCACCTTCCTAGTGCATTTATTGCCACCTGCTTGCAACAGCCAAGGAACCAGAGGAAAGACTAGAATAGAAGATGGATGGAAGGAACACTTCGACTTAAGTACACTCCAGCCATATGCCTGAAGCGTGACACTCGACAATATATATATAATATATATCGACGATAGGCTTCCAAGGAGTCCCATGTCTGGCCGCTGTGACTGGCGCTGTGATGGCGACAGGTGGAGTGGTGTGTTCGTCTCGTCTGTCTGGTGTTTTGGACTAAATGTCCTAGTTTATGATAATTTTTAAGCTTTTAGTCTACCTGCCGGTGTTGTTCATGCTGCAAGAGTCAGATTGACTAAGTAAGGATACTTGTTGAACTGCAACCCGTTGTGTTTGCGTAGACCCTGGGGACAATCGAACTACCACGCTGATGGATCCAAGTGGAATTGGGATTATCCGCTACACAAGGGAAACCCTTCTGTTGTTGCGGGGAGACTATCCGCTACGGACATTACATGGATGTTGTGATATAATGAGATCTTATAATCAGACACCGGACTACCAGCGGAGTTCAACACGGTGCTCAACGAGGAAGCGGGGAAGGAGAGGAGGAGCGAGGCAGAGGCTTAAAAGACTCACCGGTAAGAAGAAGTGCCCGCCACTCCCTTCCATAATACTCGCTAATGTAAGGTCTCTGCGAAATAAAGTGGACTCGCTCCAGGCAAATGTAAAATGTCAATGGGTGTACAGGGAAGCGCACCTCATTTGCATAACGGAGAGCGACCTCAATGACACGATCCCAGACTCGCCACTTTCAATTGACGGCTTTGGAGTGCCACTTCGGCTTGATCGTGATCTTAACAAAACTAATAAACTGAGCGGGGGTGGGCTATGCATGTATATACATGAAGCATGGTGCAAAACATGATCTGTGCAAAGATACGGGAGACATACTGTTCACCTGACATCGAACTGCTCTCTGTGAAACTGAGACCCAGATATCTCCCCCGTGAATTTGGTCAGCTGAACATAGTGCTGGTTTACATCCCCCCCTCTGGAAATGACACCCGTGCAGCGGAGGTGGTAGCTGAGTGTGTTCATCGTATTGAAAACGATGCTCCAGACTCCCCGGTGATAATATTGGGTGATTTTAACCAGTGTCGGCTAAAAAAGACCCTCCCCACATATCAGCAATATGTGAACTGTGCCACCAGAGAAAACAACACACTTGACTTATGTTATAGCAATGTCAAGAAAGCTTATAGGGCATATAAGAAAGAACCTATAAGTTCATCTGACCATAATGCCATTCATTTAGTCCCCACCTACCGCACTACACTACAGAGAGAGGGAGCTGTCAAAAGGCAGGTGCAGCAGTGGAATGAGGAGGCTAGTGAGACTCTACAGGCCTGCTATGACTGCACTGACTGGGACACATTCACAGAAGGAAACAGTCTAGAGGAGGCTACTGAGGTCATTACTGACTACATTCTCTTCTGCGAAGACATGATTATTCCAAAAAAGACAGTCAAAGTCTTTTCAAACAATAAACCTTGGATCACCAAGAAGTTAAAAAATACACTCAATCTGAAAAAAATTGCATTCACCTCCGGTAATAGGATTGAGGCAAAAGTGATTCAGGCAAGGTTAAATAAGGAAATAAAAGAGGCCAAAAGGGGATACAAGGAGAAGATGGAAAGACTCTTCCAGGAGGGCAAAGCCAGAGATGCCTGGAAAGGTGTCAAAACACTCTCTGGCCTGCAGAACAACAGACCCCCATCCTACCTGAGAACAGAGGAATGTGTGGAGTTTGCAGAGAACCTGAACAGCTTCTACTGCAGGTTTGACACACACACCTTCACCCAGGAAAGGGAGGAGCTGACCACCAATCTCCTGCGTAACGCAGCGACTGACACCAATCTAGAGTTCCACCTAAGGGAGGTGGACAGGGTGTTCATGAGAACAAACCCCTATAAGGCCCCAGGCCCTGACAAGATCAGTGGGCGCTTGCTGAAGGTCTGCCATGAGCAGCTGGCTGAGGCCTTCTGTAATCTTTTTAACCGTTCCTTGTCTGAACACTCCATACCAACCATATGGAAGTCCTCCATCATTTGCCCAGTCCCCAAGAAAAGCAACCCCACCTGCAATGACTACCGCCCTGTAGCCTTAACATCCCTGGTGATGAAGAGCTTTGAAAGGCTCATTCTACCCCAGCTACAGAGGGAGGTCAGTGGGTTCACGGACCCACTCCAATTTGCATACAAGCAGCGGAGAGGCACGGATGATGCAGTGATAACCTTGCTGCATCACACCTATGCACAGTTGGAGACCCCCAAGTCCTTTGTCAGGATGGTATTTGTGGACTTCTCAAGTGCATTCAACACAGTGCAGCCACACCTGATGGGACAGAAACTTCTCCGTATGAATGTTAACTCCCACCTCATTCTGCTGATTCTCTCCTTTCTCACGAACCGACGCCAGACCGTTAGATTTAACGGTAGTAACAGCTCCAGCAGGACTGTGTCCACTGGGGCGCCTCAAGGTTCGGTGATTTCACCAGTACTGTTTACGCTGTATACCGATGATTGCAGCAGCTCAGACCCTGAGTTGCTGCTCATCAAATATTCTGACGACACAGTCATTATTGACACCACCAATTCTCACGACCGGATAATCAGGGAAATGGATAGGTTTGCGGAGTGGTGTACAAACAACTTCCTGGACCTAAACCCCAGTAAGACCAAAGAGCTGCTGGTGGATTTTAGACAGGACCCGCCTACTCCCCCTCCAGCCCTGAAGATTAACGGACAGGAAATAGAGCGCGTTGAGGAGTACAAGTATCTTGGCACCACCATCGACCACAAGCTCACGTTTAAGACCAACGCTGAGAACATCCACTCCAAGTGCCAACAACGACTGTTCTTCCTGAGGAAGATGAGGAAGCTTCAAGTCCGACCATCGATCTTGCAGGCTTTCTACAAATCATTTGTGGAATCAATAATGACTTTTAACATCACAGCGTGGTTCGGTGTGATGCGGGCCATCACCAGAAATCCTCTTGACAGAGTCGTCAGGATCAGTGGGAAGATCATTGGGATGAATCAGGAGTCACTCAGCAGCATCCACAAGAAACGGACAATAAAAAAGGCCTCTCAAATAGTTGAGGATAACACCCACAACCTCCACAACAAGTACAACCTAATGCCCTCAGGCCGTCGGTATAGGGCCTCTGAATTAAAAAAAAGGGGCTCAAATAGCTTTGTGCCCGACTCCATCAGACTGTTGAACAGTCTGATGTAACGTTGAGCCCCCCCCCCCCCCCCCCCATGAACGTTGAGCTATCCTCACCTGATGGACATTAGCGGGCATATAAGTTGCAGATCATTACGTGTCCTATTTATTTATTTACTTATTTATACATTGCTCTTACAAATATTTTTATATTATGCTTTAAAGAACTAGTTTTTTAAACAGCGTTTTATTGTAGCAACATTTCTGTTTTTATGTACCATGAATGTATGTTGTCTTTTTAACCACTGCACAAACAAAGTTCCGAAAGGAAAATAAAGTTATTTGAATTGAATTGAATATGGCTGCTGTGCTGATGGAGTTCTGTGCATCATATTTTGCCATGGAACAATGGCAAATACATCCTGTAAAAACAAATCGTACTAACTTAGATCAAAATACACAATCACAGTCACAATATGGAGCACTTTGAGGGAAATTGTTATTTAATTGTGTGTGTGATTTTTGTTTTATTTGTTATTCGTAGATAGTCTTATTTGCTCATTTAAACACCCATTTCAATATTTAATTGTTGTATTTCTCACTAGTATGTCTTGTGTTATGAACTATACCATCAACATGTGGAACGCCCTTCCACAAGCCCTAAAGGAGAGCAAATCCCTAGCCTCCTTCAAAATTGGTATGAAAAGTCACCTTCAGACAGCAGCTACCCGTGACTTGTAAATAGACTAAGCCCCCATGCTCCCCCCCCCCCCCTTTTCTTTGTATTCTGCCTTTTGTATTTGATGTTATGCTTTTGAAACTGATATTATCCTAGATAAAGTACTATGTTCTATCCGTCTGTCTTTCAATGTTATATGAGATACTTAAAGTGTGGTTCCTGTGGAAATAAGCCTCGGCTTTCTAGGATCTCCTTTTAGTTGACCTTGTACCAGTGATTTGTACTGTCATGAAACTGTACTTTTTTCTATTGCAAACTTCTAATAAATTCTTCAATCAATCAAAAAAAACAAGCAGTATTATGAAAAAATACAATAAAAGTGCTAGTAAAGAACAACATTGTTTTAGAAAAATGGCATTGACATTGATATTTCAAAGACAAGATGATCCTTAACACCCATGGAGCCAAACTCGTTCAGTGACGAGTTATGGCCACTAGGTGTCCACCTGCCAAAAGGAGCTATCTCGTTGACAGACGAGGCAGCATAGGGTTAATTAACTATTGCTGCCCTCTGAATGACCCGAGTCCATTACGTCACCCCGCTGCAGGCAGTGAGAGAGGGAGGCAGAAAATGGCTAGGCAGTTTACATTGCTTTACATTATCCTCTGAAACATAAGAATGGCTTTATCACTGAATGAGATAAAAAGAGCGCCAGGGAAGGAGAGAGCTGAACGTTCGGAATTCGCCGATCAGGATGCAACATGAAACATCGTACGGATCCGTCTTGATCACTATAGAGATAACGTGTATTGTTTTGTGTGATGTTTGGACAAAATAGGCTATATAGGGGTAATATACTTTGGCCTCCCGGTGGCGCTACAATAGGGCAATGTTAAAAGTGTGGCATTTGTTCCACATATCTCAGCTTAAATTATGTATTTACTTTATTACTGTTTAACTACATAGTGGTGTAAAGTAACTACATTTACTCAAGTAGGCTACTGTACTTAAGTACACTTTTGAGGTATTTGTACTTTACTTGAGTGTTTCCAATAACCAAAACTTTTACTTCTACTCCACTACAACTCAGATCCAAATATTGTACTTTTACTCCACTGCATTTATTTGAAAACTTTATGTACTAGTTAGGCCTACTATGCAGTTATAAATGATAATATTTAAACATACATGAACCACTTTAGCCCTATTTTATACCTAGGCTATTTGAAAATACCCGATATGCGTTGTGAGCTTGTAGATCTGCTATTTTCAAACTGTGTGTACTTATGCCAATACGTTTACACTTTACTCAAGCACATTTTGAATTTCCGTACTTCTACTTGTAACAGACTAATTCTATATTGCAGTATTGATACTTTTACTTAAGTAAGACAATTGAGTACTTTTTTCCACCACTGACTACAAAACATATATAATAATAAAACGCAATATGTAACAGCCTAAAGTGGGTAAGGATCTCTATAGTCTGAAGTGTACTTGAAGCTAGCTTAGCAGACCTGACCTGATGAAGTGTACTTGAAGCTAGCTTAGCAGACCTGACCAGATGAAGTGTACTTGAAGCTAGCATAGCAGACCTGGCCTGATGAAGTGAACAGAAACACGTTATAAACATGAATGATGAAAGTACCTTGATGTGACGTCCTCTCCTGCGTTGTGTTCTTTGTCCTGTTTGGCTAGCTTAGCATCAGCATTAGCATTAGCCCACAGAATAACGTGGTGTGTAAATTCCTCCCAGTCTGGAGCTCTTTGCACAGACAGACAGTCTAAGACACAAGTTACACAAAGGTTTGTACGCGATACAAATGCTACAAGTGTTCTAACTTCTAACACAGACTGTGTTTATTCTGTTCACTCTGTGTCCCGTTATTCCGTTAACACCGTGGTGGATGTTTTCAATCCGTTCTGTTGGCAAATCTAAGACTTCCGTTGGTGGTGGTCGATCCCTTCAGAATAAGAGCGAACTGAAGCCATTGAAAAACGAAACATTTGCACATGATATGCACATTAAAGATATAAATTAGGCATTTAAAAAAAGGCTATAGGCCTATAACGAAAATTATGTTTCTTGTAAATATGTGTGTTATAAATGCTGCTAAAGCCAGAGAAGTGTTAAATACATTTGTTTTGGGTTTAAACTAAAGTTTCCAAATAGATAAAACATAACATGAGTTTAGTTCATCTTCTGCTGTGTTTCAGTGGTTGAGCTGCTAGCAGACGTCCTCCCATACTGCTGAATGACGACTCTGTTTTGAAACAACAGGTTTTAGGTTGCTTTGTATAAGTGTCAACAGTCAGTCAACACAGCAGTTTGTCTAGATGCCAGTTGGTGTATTGCTGCCCCCTACTGTTGGTCTCGGGTACTGTCCATTGTTTATATACAGTAAACAGTAGGCTACTAAGAGCTGCAGGGAAGAGAACATCCATCTAGGAGTGAAACACTGAATGCAACTGATAGTCTACATTTGAATGATTATACACAATATCATTGTTCATCATTAAAATGATAGATTAACTGATTAAATAATATCTTATTTTGGATGTCATTATAGGTAGCCTAGAATATTCCCCCCGATTTCTTTTTATCCCAAAATATATGAAATAGCAGATCTTCAAGCTCACAACTCATCACAGTGATATGCGGTTTGAGCTTGTAGATCAGCTATTTTCACAACAGAACAGCGTTGTGCAACATAACATAGGGCTGATACTGTTAAGCAATTTGTTGAAAAATAAAAACATAAATTATGAAAATAAACTCTATTGATTATTCAGAAAATAAATACATAGATGAATGGCTTAAAACAGTTCAGTAAGACAGTTTGATTGTAATGGATTAATTGTACTGAATCAGGCTGTTTGCCCAGTCTGTCATTTGCTATCACTTCTAGACCAGTCACAATTGTTACATATTTGTCTAATCGCATTTATTGTCAATCGTTTACATGTTTAAAAATGTTCATACATTTTCAAACATTTTCAGAAATAGTGGAAATAGCAGATCTACAAGCTCACAATGTGTCACATTGCGATACATTGTGAGCTCTTGTATCAGCTAATCCCACAATCAATGTCCTTTTTGATATACAGTTGTCAAATGTCATTACTTTGTATATTTAGGTTATGTGTCATATCTGCAACACATGTGCAACTTCAAAGCCTGCAGGCCAAACAGAAATGTAATTGTCAACGACAAAAACACAATTAAATTGTTAATCACAATTATTTGAGTGACAATTAATGGTCATGTAAAGTGTCATATTTGACAGCCCTAATCCCATCACACTCTATTGTAATATATTACTTAAAAGTTATAATAGCATTTACATGAATGTAATAATTAGCTATATATCAATAGAAACACATGCATTTCCCCCCACAGTTAAGCAATGTGTAATAATTACAATGGTTTGATTGAATACTTTATTAACAGTGTGCTGCAAAAAATAAAATAAAACCAGTGTAAACGTACAGAGGCAGAAAACAATAACGCTAAAAGGACAACAAGCACTGGCGCCTCGTTTCCATTGGTCCTATGGTGCTCCTTTGGAACACAGCAAGATTACATTAAATCATAACATTTACACTGTAAATTATAGAAACTCACTTCTATCATAAGACATGTATGGATTATAATAATAATAATAATATGGTCATTTATAGAACCAGTGAATAAAACCAAAGTAATGTACAGTACATACAGTACAACTGTGATCTGGCATTACGATTTTTTACGTCAAAACCCTCTCTAATCTACTTCCTCCTTGTCCTGCCTAGAGGGGCCTTTTCCACTGCTGCTGTGAACTGAGCGCTGCAGTCTGCGCAGCAGCACTCTGAGTGGTTGTTGCTGACCCATTTAGGCCTAGAATTAGAGCAAAAATAGCAGATATACAAGCTCACAGCGCGGCACCGAGTGCCGCGCTGTGAGCATGTAGATCTGCTATTTTTGAAAAATTGTGAAAATTCTAATTTTGACCCGATTTTGATCTGATTCTATGAGTGTCTTTTGAATCCTATTTTTTTTTTTTTTTTTTTTTTTTTTTAGAAAAAAATATGTTTCTATGTCAGCAATCTTGCCTGCCATCGTCAAAGGAAAGGTCCTTTTCACTTAACTGGAGCTCAGTTAGTCTGTTCTTGAGAGACTACTATGTCAGTGGTTCTCAAACCTTTTCATGTGAAGGACCCCAAAATGATATTTATTTGGCCACGGAGACGTACCTCAAAATATTTAGTTCCAGGGACCACCCAGAAGCAAAATTTTAGTTAACGTTCGCTTTAAAAATACATATATTCAAAGATTTGCACACATTTTCACGACTTTTTCAAAAATAGCAGATCTACAAGCTCGCAGCGTGGCACTTGGTGCCACGCTGTGAGCTTGTATATCTGCTATTTTTTTTTTTTTTTCAATAACTAAAGCATTCAAATGATTTTAGGCCTAAATGGGTAGGCATTAAAAATCTGTTTTTTTGCTGCAGTCATTGTGTGTGTGTGTGTGTGTGTGTGTGTGTGTGTGTGTGTGTGTGTGTGTGTGTGTGTGTGTGTGTGTGTGTGTGTGTGTGTTCAAAAGTGCAACTTGGTCACACATCGCTATTGCAGTGTGTCAGTATGCTACAAAAAGACATACAGTCTCAAACCCAGGAGTGATGCATGCAACGCTCAAAGATGAAGTGGTGAACGACCTGCCTAATAGTTGTGCACTCACACAAATGCAATCAGGTGAAAGGTTAACTTGCACTTGAACAGACTCGTTGTAGTGGCAGTGGAGGCTATGAGATTAAGAACAGACTCATTGTGGAAGCAGTGGAGGCTATGAGATTCAGAACAGACTCATTGTGGAGGCGGTGGAGGCTATGAGATTCAGAACAGACTCATTGTGGTGGCAGTGGAGGCTATGAGATTCAGAACAGGCAGAGAGGTTTTCTAACATGTCCCGACAAGCGTGCAGCCCTTGTTGTCTGACCCTGGACTACAATGGACATCCTCCGCTATAGAACAATACATAGATATGAATTAACATGAATGGTTACCTTTAACACTCATGAGGAAATTGAGAAATGAAGGAAGAAAGAAAGGAACGTATCTGGGGAATGTCAAAGACGAG
The DNA here is from genome assembly GCF_963921795.1 of Nannobrachium achirus. NCBI lineage: Eukaryota > Metazoa > Chordata > Actinopteri > Myctophiformes > Myctophidae > Nannobrachium > Nannobrachium achirus. The sequence continues at coordinate 57,397,228 of NC_137826.1, forward strand.
TCCCAACGGCAGCCTCTGTTGACCGGAGCAGTGTGAATATCCATAATATTTCTGCTTTTCCATTCACCTCCCTCCCAACTTACAGGCGTTATTTTTCTCATTTCAAGTGACCAGAGTTATTGAAACTCTTGTTACATTGTTTACAGTGGATACATTTATTTCTTATCTTCTCCAGTATGGACACGCTGGTGTCTATTCAGGTTACTTGACTGATTGAAACTCTTGTCACAATGTTTACACTGAAAAGGTTTTTGTCCATTGTGGACAAGCTGGTGTTTCTTAAGGTGACCTAACTGACTGAAACTCTTGTCACAATATTCACAGTGGAAAGGTTTTTCTCCAGTGTGGATACGTTGGTGTATCTTCAGTTCAGCTGACCAACTGAAACTCTTGTCACAATGTTTACAATGGAAAGGTTTTTCTCCAGTGTGGACACGATGGTGTGCCTTCAGTTTATTTGACTGCCTGAAACTCTTGTCACAATGTTCACAGTGGAAAGGTTTTTCTCCAGTGTGGATACGCTGGTGTGCCTTCAGGTTAGACAACTGCCTGAAACTCTTGTCACAATGTTCACAGTGGAAAGGTTTTTCTCCAGTGTGGATACGCTGGTGTGCCTTCAGGTGAGTTAACCAACTGAAACTCTTTTCACAATGTTTACAGTGGAAAGGTTTTTCTCCAGTGTGGACACGCTGGTGTGCCTTCAGGTTAGACAACTGACTGAAACTCTTATCACAATGTTTACACTGGAAAGGTTTTTCTCCAGTGTGGATACGCTGGTGTATCTTCAGGTTAGACGACAGACTGAAACTCTTGTCACAATGTTTACACCGGAAAGGTTTTTCTCCAGTGTGGATACGCTGGTGTGTCTTCAGTTTAGATGAACAACTGAAACTCTTTTTACAAACTTTACACTGGAAAGATCTTTCTCCAGTGTGGACACCTCCACTTGTCTTGCCCCAATCATCACTGTCTTCAGTCACTTCAGAGTCAGATTCTAGTTCAACTTCAGCTTCAGAGCAGTGAGAAGAGACGTCTTCATCAGCAGCTTCACTTTTCACTCCTGGTAATGTCAACACTGATCCACCAGGCTCCTCTGGTCTTTGAAGTTGCTCCTCCTGTTCCTCTTTAATGTGTGGAGGCTCTGGTTCCTCCTCAGTGCTGCCTTGCTGCAGGTTCCCTGGTGGATGCAGAGCCTGGTGAACCATGTTCAGAGGGAGTTTGTGAAGGACCACTAGTAGTTCTCTAGTAGCCACTAGAGAAGTCAACGTTGACCCAGAAGGCTCCTCTGATGTTTGAAGCATCTCATCCTGTTCTACTTTAATGTGTGGAGGCTCTGGTTCCTCCTGTTCCTCTTTAATGTGTGGCGGCTCTGGTTCCTCCTGTTCCTCTTTAATGTGTGGAGGCTCTGGTTCCTCCTGTTCCTCCTTGATGTGTGGAGGCTCTGGTTCCTCCTGTTCCTCTTTAATGTGTGGAGGCTCTGGTTCCTCCTGTTCCTCTTTAATGTGTGGAGGCTCTGGTTCCTCCTGTTCCTCTTTAATGTGTGGAGGCTCTGGTTCCTCCTGTTCCTCCTTGATGTGTGGAGGCTCTGGTTCCTCCTGTTCCTCTTTAATGTGTGGAGGCTCTGGTTCCTCCTGTTCCTCTTTAATGTGTGGAAGCTCTGGTTCCTCCTGGAGCAGACTGGAGCTCCTCTCCTGTTCAGGAGGATCCAACTCTTCACACACAACTATGTGCAGGATGTCTAGGAGCAGAACAATAACAATAGTGAACACTGGCTAAATAGTGTTTTTACATCATCCATGTAAATAGCTATTATCTACTAAGACTGACAAAACACTTACTAAATAAGTGCAGGTGGGTCTCAAAACCAGAATTGATGTATTGTTTTTGTATTGCACATTTAGTGATGCCTACTGCATATTGATTGATTTATACTTTTTAGTCATAAAATGATAATAACACAGAGGTACAGTAAGACATGTACGCCTAATGGATAACACAAAAGGTCCTGGGGACTTGTTTCCATTGTGGTCTTAAAATAACCGCCTATTATCATTGTCATGATATGTTTTGACAAGATCATCATGTAGTGAAAATACGTACTGAGGTGTGGGTGGTCTTCAGGTTCCTCCTGTTTAATAGAGATGTCTTCAGGTTCCTCCTGTTTAATAGAGATGTCTTCAGGTTCAGGTTCCTCCTGGTTAATAGAGATGTCTTCAGGTTCCTCCTGTTTAATAGAGATGTCTTCAGGTTCCTCCTGGTTAATAGAGATGTCTTCAGGTTCCTCCTGTTTAATAGAGATGTCTTCAGGTTCCTCCTGTTTGATAGAAATGTCCCTGGCTGAGTCTGGAGAGTTCATCTTCACCTGCAGTCTGGAGGAATGTGAATAGGGAATAACAATAATGTTTGCTGAAGGTAAAGGCAACATCGTAAAAGCCCAACACTCTATCATATAAACCATGAATGCATAGATGAGACTGATATTTTAGAGTACAAATCTCTCTTAATTTAAGACAGCAATTAACATCCCCAAGCTACACCTTATCTGAAGAAGTCAGATGAGGAAAAACAAGAAATGAAAGATTGATTGTGACTGTAGAAGGAAACCAACTTTGGAGACCCCTAGGCTACAGACCAGTAAAGCAAGTAACATTAGGCCCAAGTCTGTCTGGTCCACCAGGCCCACAAGGTTAGGGACCCTAAGGCAAAGTGGAGAAAAGGTTAAAGAAAGATCGTTTAGGGTTCAGGAAGGATTGTGTAATACTTGTTGTTCACAAACTGAGATAAGTGAAACCAGATGTGTACCTAGGCACTTGGAGAGCAATGTGTGTAATCTAACAATGAGGGAGACTTCAGAGTTGACCGACCAATTATAATGGTTTACATGCATATTAATAGGTGTCATGAACCTATCACTGTTGGTTATCAAAGGTGGACTGGACACCCTAATATAAAAAGGTGTGTTTGATGGTAGTTTGGCTAGCTGCAAGAATGCACTATGGCCTTTCCAAACAGCCGAGACCAAAGGTAGAACGACTCCAGTACTCCCAAACCACCGGACTGACTGAGCCATTCTCTCTTGAAGAGCTCAATATCAGCATCCATGCCCTTAAGACTGGTAAAGCCATCGGCCTTGATAACATTTTCACAGAGGAGATCAAGCACTTTGGACCTCTGACACGAAAATGGATACTCGAGCTGATGAACAACTGCATGCTGACAAGAAACATCCCAAATATCTGGAGAAAAAACTGAATTATTAAATGACAGTGCACATAGCTGGGATCGGGCTGATTTTTTCAGACCGAATCCGAGACGTGTAGATCGGCCACTTAGGATTATGAGCAGACCCCAGAGAGTTGTCGTAGTCTCCTTCGCATTAATACTATACTACACCCCAATCTTCCAGCACTGGGGATGAAGGAGATCTGGCTGCACTATGGCACTAGGGCTGCACTATGGCACATGCTTCCACTGCATCAAGCAGTCTCTCATCTTTTAGCACCACAAGACAGTGATCAAGGCACATACAGTATGTCTTGGAGACTGGAGATGACTGCATGGGCCAGGTGGGGATTAAACATGCAGCTATGGCTTCTGACAGAGTACAATATCTAAAATAAAATAAAAACTTTGGAGGAGCAAAGACCACGACGGAACAAGACACAGCATCGGTAGCAGACCAACAAAGCACCTTCCTAGTGCATTTCTTGCCACCTGCTTGCAACAGCCAAGGAACCAGAGGAAAGACTAGAACCAATAGAACATGGAGGGATGGATGGAAGGAACACTTCGACTTAAGTACACTCCAGCCATATGCCTGCAGCGTGACACTCAACAATATGGCTGCTGTGCTGATGGAGTTCTGTGCATCATATTTTGCCATGGAACAATGGCAAATACATCCTGTAAAAACAAATCATACTAACTTGCATCAATTAAAATACACAATCACAATATGGAGTACTTTGAGGGACATTGTTATTTAATTGTGTGTGGTTTTTGTTTTATTTGTTATTCGTAGTTAGGGGTGGCTCGGTATCAACATTTTGTTATCAAGGTTACCGTCCTCCCATTTACCGCCAGTATTGCAGTAGCAACACACACACACACACACACACACACACACACACACACACACACACACACACACACACACACACACACACACACACACACAAGTCAATCAATCAATCAATCAATCAATCAATCAATCAATCAATCAAAAAAGCGTAAAAGTAGGCCAAACCAATTAAGATCCGCAGCTGATTCTAGACTCGCTAATAACTTTCCAGCTCTGCTCTCCTCCAACTCCAAGTTACATTAAACTTATGGTTCTCACTCTCAGCAAATGTATGATTAAGCCTGTGCATTCTCCATGTTTCCACCTCAAAATGCTGGACCCGACAGGACCTCTCTCTCTCTCTCTCTCTCTCTGGGACATTGGATTTGGATCTCTGTGCCGTCAGGCCGTCGGAATATCGAGATTTAGCCACTTGTGCGCTACCCACTTTAAAGCCAATTCAGTTATTTTAAACAAATAAGCCTACAGATCACATCATATTCATATAGGTTGTCAGTTGTCAGAACGTGTCACTTTGTTGTCATGGTAGCTCTGTTTTGGACCATTGAACAGATGGATAATGATGAAAGGGTTCACTTTGCGAACGGGACATGTTGGATTGGATACTAGGCTACTTCAGTGGAGAGACGACATGGAATTAAGCCCACCTACCAGCCAACGTGAGTACATTGCCGTGCGTTTCATAAAACTATCCATTAACTTAAATCCACAATGCAAGGCTACAGTATATGAATTTGACGATGGAGATGTCCATCCCAATGTCCATACATGGTACGTAGGACTTGAGTTGATGTAGGCCTATTCTCAAACGGTCTGGCTGTGTGAGCCAGCCTGTGCCTACAGTTTTTTTGATTATATGAATAATGTGGCATAGTAGCATCAACCAGCATTTTAACCAGCAACCAGCCAGACATTAAACAGACATGAGCTTAATCAGCATACTATATATAGGCCTATAGCAAGATAGGCAGTCGGAGAAAAGATGATTTCACAGCCAACTCCAAGATGATAGCCCAATATATTATTATCTTATAAAAAATATATTATATATCCCCATGTGTTGTCGTGGGGAAAGGCTTTCGTGAGGTGATAGAGTACACTGCCTTGTCGCCAAATGACTGCGCAGAAGAAGAAAAGAAAAGAAAAAAAAGAACACTATAGACTATAACGTTTTTGAACAAGTGATTACAACATTTTAGGGAGAAAGTAGGCTAAAGTAAAAAGTAAGTAGGCTAATAATAATAAAAGTAAAAGTGTAGACTATTCTATTGTGAGGTGATAGAATAGCATACACTCTGCGCAGCAAAAAAAAGGGAGGAGGAGCTGGCTTGATATAATCTGAAGCAATCCTGTGTGCTCATTCAGACGACAATAATTGCAAAGGATTTGTACCCGATGACCCGAGAATATCAAGCTTTTTTGATATTCTCGGAAGAGCTCCCGAGTCCCGAGGCCATAAAAAGCCCATTAACATAATCCAATCGTGTCGGGGTACCGTTCAAACCCAAGACCGAGTCCGGGGCCGACCGAACGATTTTCCCGGGGGGTCATCCCGACATCTGATCGGGATGAATCGGCCCCGGGATCTGCCCAGTGTGATTGGGCCTTAGGCGGCCCTACACTAGCCGATAATCGGGCTATTTAATTACCCTCCCGACAATCGGGCTTCCTCCGACTGAAACGGGCCTGACAATCGGGCATGAACGTCGTCTAGCGTGAGGTCTCACAGATCCACTCGGAGCCCAGCCGAGTGGCTCGGAGGACGGTCGGGGCCAGCCCAACTCTTTTCAAACATGTTTGATATTTTCCTGGATCAGTACTGGTCTGGAAGACTTGAACAGCAGCAGGGGGCTGAGAGAAAATAGGTACAGCAGCCGCTGATAGACGCATGTCTCTGCATACATCTGACTGAGTGACAGATCCATCTCTTTTTTTCTCTCCACCTCTCCCTCTGCCTCACTCACACACACACACACACACACACACACACACACACACACACACACACACACACACACACACACACACACACACACACACACACTCTTTTCATAGCGTCCATCCGTCCATTAGGTTGTATCATGAATGATTGGGATTTAAATTAAAACTCAACGGTAACGCGATCCAAAAAACAAACAGAAGAAATAAGGCTACCAGCCACTGTCTGCAGTCAGTCATAGGCAGCGACCAGTCCAGCACATCACATCAAAGAAGTACACGCCTACTACGGGGGCTCTCCCCTGATCTACAAGCCTACAACGTGGCACGGAAGGGACACCGTTTGGTCTTGGAGATCTATGTTCTGTGTGCGCTACACCGTCATACGACTAATCATAAATCAGGCACCGTGAGAAGGAGCAGCACTCGACTATAGCGCGCAGGAGAGAGAGGGGATGTCAGAGTTGGATGAACATGAGACGTGTCTACAATGCCGGCTTTACACTGCCACTGAAATCTAGCCTGAATCAGATCTGAGTCACTTCAAAAGTGGAATCCGATTTTTTTTAAATAGTCTAAATCCAAACATGTCACATTCAGGTCACATGAAATCCGATTTTGAAAAACCACATCCAGAGGTAGTTTCAAATCCGATCCATATCGGATCTGAGGACATCTGACACAGTCTGAAAGCAGCAACCACATCCACCCCATTGAGTTATATGCAGGTCACATACAAGCCACTTCAAACTGGCCAAGCGTCACCGAGCGCGGCTGTAAATTACATCATTACAGAGCGCGAGTATTTACTATTTGATTACAGCGCACTGAGCACATGAGAAAAACAAAAGAGAAGAGAGAAAACACGTGAGCTAAACAGTGAAAACGAGAGAGAAGAGCGAAACACAAGAGTAAAGAAAAGAGAAAAACAATATTAACGTGTGTTTACTACGTTTACTATGGTCTATTATGTCGCATTTCCTGAACGTAATCAGAACGTAATCAACCAGCGTCGCCGTAGTGACGTAACGCCATGACGCCTACGTCGTTACCACGGTAACCAAAGCATGCATGTCGCCGCAGAGCAGCTTTGGGCTAACGCTGTCTGAACGCACAGATCAGATCTGTGTCACTTGCAAATGCTGTGTGAAAACTCTGGCCAAAAGATCAGATTTGAAACCAAATCGGATTTGGGCTGGATTGGAGTGCAGTGTAAAGCCGGCCTTTAAAGTGAACTCATATTATCATCAAAATAGGACACAACTTCCATATTGAAGCTTTTTTTCCCCCGTTGCGTGAGGCGGTGTTGTGTGTTGAGTCAGTGGATAACGTCATGTGTTTGTATGTGCGTGTGCGTGCGTGTTGCAAAGCACAGCTCTCAGAACAGCCCCCGTGGCATCTTGTATTCATTATCTTATTTATTATTGCTGTGTTCGATCCTGACTCAATCGGGATAGAATCCTGTAGCGTGCGGAGCGCCCAACTGTTCAAAACGGCAAGTGTGAGCCCGTTTAGATTATCTGGTCAAAAAATCTGAAAAAATTATCCTGTAGTGTTTAATTCTACCCGATTCAGTCGGGCCAGATTATCTTGTAGTGTATTGCCAGCTTAACCGAAGGTCATAAAGGAGTGTGGATCACTAGCATCCTTTAAAATTGCCCTGAAAAACCACTTACAGGCAGCAGCACTTTTCTTTTTTGTTTTTCTTTACATATCTACTGCATACTAGTACTGTGTTCTATTTGTCTGTCATTCAATGTTATATGAGATACTTAAATGGTTTCCTGTGGAAATAAGCTTAGTCTTTTCATGGATCTCCTTTTAGTAGACCTTGTACCAGTGAACTGTACCGTCATGAAACTGTACCTTTTCCTATGCAAACTTCTAATAAAGTCTTCAATCAATCAATCAAAGCCCCACGAATTTCGTCACCTCCGTGCGGTCCAGGGGAACACAATGGAGCGCTCCCTACTACCTCCGGTTCAGCCAATCACAAGCTTCCACTGGCCGTACTCCGTTGCTTTTTGAGCGGTGGTCACAACGCTCCTATACGTGGCCGTGTGTGTGGATCTGTCTGTCTGTCTGTCTGTCTGCGTGTCTGTATGTAGCCTACAGTACCTTTTGTGACCACACATGTTAAGGGAGGGGCGCTGTTGTTCAGGCCAGGCCAGACACCCACACACACACACACACACACACTATATATATATATTTGTTTTGCTGTTGCGCAGCCTCCACGACCACCACTCAGTTCACACGGGTGTGATTTTTTGAAACACGCTGATGAAACACACTGATGTGTTGATGTGAAATGATAAATAGATAAGATTAGGGCTGTCACGATATGACATTTTACATGACGATTAATCGTCACTCAAATAATTGCCGATTAACGATTTAATTGTGTTTTTGTCGTTGATAATTACATTTGTTTGGCTTTTAGGCTTTGAAGTTGCACATGGCAGATATGACACAAAACCTAAATACATGAAGAAATTACTGACAAATTTGACAACTTACTACTTAAAAAATAACATTGATAGTGGAAATAGCCGATCTACAAGCTCACAATGCGTCGCGGCGACGCGTTGTGAGCTTGTAGATCTGCTATTTCCACTATTTCTGAAAATTTTCAACATTCACAATTATGACGATTATGACAAAATAATTGCGATAATGTCAAATAATCACGATTAGACGATTATGTAATAATTGTGACAGCCCTAAGATAGATAGATATCTTCATTATCCCAAGGGGATAATAAAGGTATCTATCTATCTATCTATTTATCATTTCACATCAACACATCAGTGTATTTCATCAGTAGATGAAATAATAGATGAAACACATGGTGAGTTAGTTCATCTTTACCTGCTGTGTTTCAGTGGTTGAGCTGCTGACAAACGTCCCCCTCCTGCTGCTTAACGACGACACTGTTTAGAAACGACACGTTGTAGTTTTCTCTGTGTTTTACTTTGATATTAGCCTCGGAAACCCAGACTTTTATTTTGGCGATAGGAAGAAAAAATACTTTGATATAAATCTATGCTATTTTAAAACGTCAACAACAGTCAGCCACCATGTTGTTTTCACTGTTGCATTGTGGGTAATGTTGTTCTTCCTCTGACCAGTGTGTCTAGACGCCAGTTGGTGTATTGCTGCCCCCCACTGTTGGTCTGGGGTAGTGTCCATTGTTTCTATCTAGTAACAGTACTATGTGACCTATTCACGATATTCCTGGCCATTCTATGGAGGCTGCCATTTTCCTTTTACAGAGGGCGCTGGAGCATTTTTAAACATCTTTTCACTTCCTCCCAAGTCGAAGAACAAGAGATCCCAAGGAAGTGACAGGGAATTGTCTGTTGCCAGATATTGCCAGAGACAAGCGGCCAGGTCTATGAATAATAAGCCCAATAGAATTAACTAGGTTCAGTTTTACTACTTTACATTTACATTTGAAAATAGCAGATCAGCAAGCTCACAATGTGTCACATTGTGACACATTGTGAGCTTGTATATTTGCTATTTAAAAAATATAGAGGAAAGAAAAAACGAAAATAATTTGAATATTTTTGAAACATTTTAACAACACAAATCCAGCAAGCGCCGTTGGCCGCCGCGTCCACGTCCATGGACGCGGGACGCGGCCATAGGACTCACTCGTGGGACGGGGACGCGGAAATGGGACGTGGGACGGGGGACAAGGCCGTGGGACTCACTTGTAGGACGCGGGACGCGGAAATGGGACGTGGGACGGGGGACAAGGCCGTGGGATTCACTTGTAGGACGCGAGACGAGGCTGTGGGAAAGAGCATGTGGGACGCATTTTTCTGGAACGGCTGGCCGCTGGACGCAAAAGTGCTGCTCGCGTCCTTTTGGACGTCTATTGTATGTATGTTTTTTATGGAGAATTCAAATATGACCTTCTTTTTTGGATCAATGTCCGAGGGACAGCGAATGCACACCTGCCGACAACAGCCGCGGCAATGATTCCTATGCCGTGGCAATTATACCTAATCCGTGGCAACGCTGGACACACCGACTATGGAGCTGCGTCAGCCGCTGTTGCCGAACCTATCCCCCCCCCCTCCCCCCCCCCCACACACACGCGCACGCAGGCACGCACGCGCACCCAGGCACGCACACACACACACACACGCACGCACCATGATCAGCAGCACGCACGCATCATGACGCATGCACACACACACACACGCACACACCATGATCAGCAGTGGACCAGCGTGCTCATATCAATAATGTATAAATAAATGAATAAAGTATTAAACAGTCATGTCTGCTCCGGTGGTCGCTTACCGACCTCCCGGAGCCGCCGGTAGCCGCCGTCACCTGCCGCTTCTATACCCGATCCGCCGGTCCATCTGACGGTGCATCGGCGGCGGCCGCAGTGCTGCCAGAGATGGGTCTGTCTGTCTGTCTGTCTGTCTGTCTGTCTGTCTGTACCACCCTTTCCTTAGTAGCCTAGTAGTAGACCTAGACCTAATATTAATAATCTGTGTCCATCATGTCCCTCCCTCCACCTCGCCTGCCCTCTCCACTTCTATCTATCCATTTTACGCACAGCTGTTTTGCGCACGCATCTATCTATCTATTGTTACAATTCCCCCCCCCCCCCCCCCCCCCCCAATGTCCATCTTTTCCCTTCGTTTTTACCCCTCCCTACCCAAATGTATAGGCTTATGCCTTATTGTATTCATTTCATTGTAGGCTATAATAGTTAACGGATTGGCGCCTCGCCTCTTATACGGCCGGAGCTACAGAGTGTCTCCTTTATTAAATAAAATAAACGTTTTCATCTGTATGTCTCATGTGTGCCGGGGAGTGTATTCGCTCCTTCTGTTTTTCTTTGCAGCTAAATTAACTAAAGGTTCACCTTAATCGAATTCATCATAGATATGTTTATGTTTCAACACATGTTCATCATTATTATTATTTAGGCATATGGTTTCTCCGCGCTTGTCATGCGTAAAATCTTTGGATTCATTGGTGTGTGTGTGTGTGTGTGTGTGTGTGTGTGTGTGTGTGCGTGCGTGCGTGCGTGCGTGTGCGTGCGTGCGCCGCGCATGTCGTGCAGCCTATGTTTTGGCCGACGATTTTGACCCCAGAACCCCCGCAGTGTTTTCCACAGTGAGAGAGTGTAAAATGAAACCAAACGTTACGGGTCCATTTGGTTTCATTTTAGGCCTACCCGCACAATAATTAAAATGTCCATAAGGGTCCATTATATTCCAGGTGATTGCCTGACCTGGCCAAATCTATCTATCTATCTATCTATCTATCTATCTATCTATCTATCTCTCTCTCTCTCTCTCTCCATTACATTCTCAATTAATTAAAGTCCTGCATTTTTAAGTGATGCTCTGCTCATTTAATATGTAAAATAAAAGAGGAAACTCATTATTGTCATGTTGTGAATCTCTGCTCATTTATTCACATTTAGATTATAATTTCAAAGCGATAGCAAATATGTATTCATCTCCTGTATTTGTGTCTGCCGGTATCTGCCAGAGCCGGGTCCACCTCTTAGTCGTCACTGCTCGCATCTATCTGTATTTCTGTTACAACTTCCTTTTTTTTATTTTTCTTATTCTTTTTTTAGCGGCCCACGGCGCCTACGCAGGTTTTCTTTATGCGTAATAAGACATGCAATAGCCTACTAGCTCTAAAGGACCAGGTGATAGGCCTACAGTTAATAAAATAAATATATAAAGTGAATATGAAGTGTAGGCTATTGTCTGACTATATCACCATTGACAGCTGCAAGGACTCCCTGCTGTGCGTTCAAACAAACAATTAGGTTACAAAAACCGAATGGCCCAATTTTGACTTCAAAGGAGTGCATGACGGGATCAACCGCAGACAATTAAGTGGCCAATTTGGCCACTTTCTCTGTCTGTCTGTCTGTCTGTCTGTCTGTCTGTCTGTCTGTCTGTCTGTCTACGTACCACCCTTTCCTTCCTTAGTGTAGCCTTGTAGTAGACCTAATCATAATAATCAATGTCTATCAGTCCCTCTGACCCTCTCCACCTATTTCTTTTATGCACACCTGTTTTGCACCTGCTCGCATCTTTGTAAAATAAAAAAAAAAGGAAACTCACTTTTGTCATGTTGTGAATATCTGCCCTTAACATTTATTCACATTTATATAATAACTTCAAAGCGATAGTAACAAATATAATATGTATTCATCTACTGTATTTGTGGTTGACGAGCAGGGCTTAACTGTAATACATAAGCATGTATTTGTGGCGTTTTGCCGGGCACTGACTCCAGCGAGGCGAGACAGTGGAACGATAATTCAGCACCATGGACAGCGCCTTCGCCTATTCCATTCCCACACTGTGCCAGATTGGCATATGTGGAGATTTCTGGATTTCTGTTGTCATCAATCCCAGGCCGTAACTGGCCCAAGAGCCAGTTTTACTCTGACTTTTAGCTGGCAATACACTACAAGATAATCGGGCCCGACTGAATCGGGTAGAATTAAACACTACAGGATATTTTTTTCAGATTCTCTGACCAGATAATCTAAACACAGCAATAATAAATATTATAATGTATACAAAATGCCACGGGGTTCTGATAGCTTCGCCTTGCAACACGCACACGCACGCATGTATGTATGTCGCAGGGACGCACGCACTGACATGCGTGCGTTTTGCAAGGCGTATTGCATTAAAAAGGATAGGCCTATTAGGCCTGTATCCATTGTGTTTATTTTATGTCCGCTCCAGTTTTATCATTGTCAGTTTTGATAAAGTCATTTTATTGTATAATATTTAAGGTAACGCGCATATTTTCTAAACCTGCTGTCTGTGAAAATAGCCTACTTGTGTGTGCGAAACGCCTGGCTACTACGGGCGCGCTGTGTGCGTCGGAGTTGTTAACCCAGCTGGTAGATCAAACAACGAGTTGATGATGGCCCATTAATTAAGCTACACCGCCAATTGGAACTTGAAAGGAGTATGCTAGAGATTACATAACTGCATGGACCATCAGAGAAAGTGACTGACGTGGGGTGAGCAGCTGCTGTTTAGCCTAATAGGCCTATAGTCACGGACGGTTCAAGTTCAAGACAGCCATGGCCTAGGCTTTCAATCATAGATAGATAGAAATAGATAGATAGATAGATAGATAGATAGATAGATAGGGGGGGGATAGGTTCGGCAACAGCGGCTGACGCAGCTCCATAGTCGGTGTGTCCAGCGTTGCCACGGATTAGGTATAATTGCCACGGCATAGGAATCATTGCCGCGGCTGTTGTCGGCAGGTGTGCATTCGCTGTCCCTCGGACATTGATCCAAAAAAGAAGGTCATATTTGAATTCTCCATAAAAAACATACATAGACGTCCAAAAGGACGCGAGCAGCACTTTTGCGTCCAGCGGCCAGCCGTTCCAGAAAAATGCGTCCCACATGCTCTTTCCCACAGCCTCGTCTCGCGTCCTACAAGTGAGTCCCACGGCCTTGTCCCCCGTCCCACGTCCCATTTCCGCGTCCCCGTCCCACGAGTGAGTCCCATGGCCGCGTCCCGCGTCCATGGACGCGTCCATGGACGTGGACGCGGCGGCCAGCGGCTGTCTCTCCACAAATCTGTGTGGCGGTCCCTGGCACCACATATTTTCAGATGGGGGTCTGCGACTGTGGACAAATCTGTTAATCTGGGGTCCTTGATATGAAAAGATTTGGGAACCACTGGTTTAAAAAATATTAGAAAGTAAGCCCAATAAACAACGACACCAATTGCTTATTATAAGCAGACATGGCAACACCGGTTCTTTCAGAGCCAAGAGCCCAGAGCGCCTCTACTGACACTTTAATGCAAGGACACAGGAAACCAAATGATGTTTTTTATTTTCTTTCAGGATATGAACAGGAAGCCGAGGGCGGGGCCAGGAATATCGTAGTCTCGCGTAGCCAGACAACTATTCCACAATCTCCGAATGCTATATAGAGTCTGGAAGAGCAGCTCCCGAACGGCGAGTATCGGAAGTAGCCACTGCTGCACTGAACTGTAGTCCCATTGGAAACATAACAGAAACACAATAGCTCAGACAAAGTCATTCGAGCTTCCTATTATTGTTATGAGTGTATAGTTTAAGAAAACGTTTGAAAACATCATGGAGGTAACACCAATAACACCAGAGAAAGACAAAATAAAGCCCCCAGAAATGTTGAAAGGAGACATAACGCTTCCAGTAGGACATGTTATTGTTACTGCACCAAGGGAGCGGTTGCGTCACATCCGCTTTATCTCGCACTCATCGTTTCTTCCCCGGTTTGCCAGACTGTATGCCGGGAGCATTTGCCAAAATCGCGGAGGCAACAGTCTGGCCACGCGAGACTAGGAATATCGTGAATATAGGGACCAAGGTGGATGGGGCCTTCTTATACTTTAGCTATTGAAAAATAGCAGATATACAAGGGTGCCACGCTGCAAGCTTGTAGATCTGCTATTTTTGTAATACACATGTTTTATTTTTATTTCTTTCAAAGCAAACATTTTAACTCAAATTTTCTTCTGGGGTGGTCCCTGGGACTAAATATTTTGAGATGTGGGTCCGTGGCCAAATACATATCATTTAGGGGGTCTGTAGCAACTCATAATGTAATAACGGCTCATAATGTAATAAGGGCTCATAATGTAATAAGAAAAATGTAATAAAAACTCATAATGTAATAATCAGCTCATAATGTAATAAAAAAACGAGCGCATAACGTAATAATGGATTTTTCAATAATGCAATAATGTAATAATGTGTTACATTAAGAACCTCCACATAGGAGGCTCATAATGTAATAAAACGTCATAATGTAATAATGTATTTTTATTACATTATGAGCTGATTATTACGTTATGAGCTTTTATTACATTTTAATTATTACATTATGCGCTTGTTTTTTATTACATTATGAGCTGATTATTACATTATGAGTTTTTATTACATGTTTTTATTACATTATGAGCCCTTATTACATTATGAGTTGCTACACACCCTGTCAACTTTGTTAATGAAGAATGGAGCAACTATCTGCTAAACATGCAGCAAATTAATACATATGGGGATCACTTAGCTGTACAAAGAGCATCCACAATGTTCAACATACAGTTCGTGATTGTATCGACACTGGGTGTAGATGCAACATCGATAATATCCCCATGTGGTCAGTATGACGACAGTCTGCCATTGCTAGTTCTGGGCCACTTTGCCGAAGGTCATGTCACACACTTGATTCAAAGAGCGCACCACTTCGATCTGTCCAGACTTAGGGCCAGAGTGAGGTACCGGGTCAGGGCCAGAGTGAGGGCCTTACGGCGAGAGTGAGCCCCTCCCTCCCCCCCCCCGCACTGGTGACCTGTGGCGCACAAACACACACGGCCACTTAGACATAGATAGGAACGGATAATGTCATTATGAGAACGCACACACACACCACCTCTCACTTCAAACTTGGTTTGATTTTTTTCACCTTCTCCACCAGCATACAGTATCTGGTAGCTACAATTTAGACAGTCCAGTAACTACAAGCCCTGGCTTCTCTATCCCGCAAAAACATCAATCAAACAGGTAGCCCCATGTATCACAGTCAAGCTCAAATTATAAATAACAATAGTGTAGAATATGCCCAAAGATGGTGTATGAAACAACAGAGACGTCCATACATTAGCATAATGATCATATTTTCAGCCGCTCAAACCGGGACGCGAACCACTGCCTAAAACCGGGACCTAAAAGCAATGTGCACGTTATCGCGCACGCGTGTGCCCATTCTCTAATGTTCGTGCAAGCGCACATACACCCACAGGCAGTGAGTGATTGACAAACAGCCTCAGCGTTGAATTCAGACGCGCAATGAATTTGTACATGTTTTCTGATTGGTTAGGTGAGCATGTTTTCGTGAAAAGAACATGATAAATGTCTATTCAACCACTGAAAACAGATACTATTATTGGCACAATTTTGTAGTGAATGTTGAAAAGCGGGACATATTAGTTTTTTTTAGATATTTGTCCAGACACACAGCTTGAAAACGAACAGTCTCGGCCAAACCGGGACGTCTGGTCACCCTACTTAATAGTGTGGTCTCAGTTGTTACATGAGATACATGAAGGTTGCCTGTGCAAATAAGCCGAAAAGCTTACTAGGATCTCCCTTTGGTTGACCTTGTACCAGTGAACTGTGACTGTCATGAACCTATGCAAACTTCTATTAAAGTCTTCAATCAATCAATCAGGGATAGATAGCACCTTAACTCTGCAGCCGCACTGAGGCGCTCCAACACAATAGTGCACCAGTTCTTTTAGAGTTGTGCATACTAGTATCCACCTAACGTTTCTTCAAAACCCTTAAGTGTAACCAGTCATTACAGACAGCAACGTTATCTTAGCTTAGCTTAGCTCATGTGAATATCTTTTGTTTACAGTTGATCCTCTGGTGCCCCCCTGTGGTTGTTGATGCCCTGTGCTTCAGCACGTCAAGACCTATTATAAATCCAGCCCTGGGCCAGAGTGAGGTACCGAGTCAGGGCCAGAGTGAGGTACCGAGTCAGGGCCAGAGTGAGGGCTAGACTTAGGGCCAGAGTGAGGGACAGATCTAAGTGGTGCGCTCTCCTCTGCTTCCTGGACTCTGAATCAAGTGTGTGACTGGTCCATTAAGGCTTACATAATGGTCCCATGACCTTCGTCAAAGTGGCCCAGAACTAGCAAGGGCAGACTGTCGTCATACTGACCACATGGGGATATTATCGATGTTGCATCTACACCCAGTGTCTATACAATCACAAACTGTATGTTGAACATTGTGGATGCTCTTTGTACAGCTAAGTGATCCCCATATGTATTCATTTGCTGCATCTTTAGCAGATAGTTGCTCCATTCTTCATCAACAAAGTTGGCAGGGTGTGTAGCAACTCATAATGTAATAAGGGCTCATAATGTAATAAAAACATGTAATAAAAACTCATAATGTAATAATCAGCTCATAATGTAATAAAAAAACAAGCGCATAATGTAATAATTAAAATCTAATAAAAGCTCATAATGTAATAATCAGCTCATAATGTAATAAAAAATACATTATTACATTATGAAGTTTTATTACATTATGAGCCTCCTATGTGGAGGTTCTTAATGTAACACATTATTACATTATTGAAAAATCCATTATTAAGTTATGCACTCGTTTTTTATTACATTATGAGCTGATTATTACATTATGAGTTTTTATTACATTTTTCTTATTACATTATGAGCCCTTATTACATTATGAGCCGTTATTACATTATGAGTTGCTACAGGGTCCTTCACATGAAAAGGTTTGAGCATCACTGACATAGACACAAAGGTTAAAAAAAAAAAAAAAGGTTAAAAAAAAAGGTTAAAAAAAACGTAGAAGGATTTGAAATATTCATGTCATATCAATGTTGTCAATGTTTTTCAATCAGGCCTTTTGACTCAGATGCTTTCAGCTTTCAGGAATAAACTAAAAATACACAGGGAAGGCAAATCTGCACATATAACCCCAACCTGTGTTCTATTAGAGTAATGTTAACTCCATAGACACATACAAAACAGAAGAAGTTAAACTATGGCACCACATGATAGCTATGTTTGACCTTCCTGATAATAATCAATTAAGCTAATTCATAGTAATAACACATCTTGCATGCATGTGTGTGTGTGTGTGTGTGTGTGTGTGTGTGTGTGTGTGTGTGTGTGTGTGTGTGTGTGTGTGTGTGTGTGTGTGTGTGTGTGTGTGTGTGTGTGTGCGCGCGCGCGCGTGCGCATGCTACAGGGCTTTTGCAGTTTGCACTGTGCATTCACTCGTAATATTACATTAGGTGTAATCATTATATTCATATATCAGTAAAATACATGTATCCCCCCCTCAGTTAACCAAAGTATAACATAATTATTAAAATAACTGACATGGATTGATTGAATGCTTTATTAACTTTTTTTGTTGCCATTTTTTCTCTTCAATGTCCCTTGATGCCATGGTCTCCATAGACTTCCATGTAATTTATAGTGCACGGATCGTGCACGCCCATGCCTAGATGATGCACCACGTGTGTGCCCACTGTTCACAGCTTTCAAACCAAAAAATCCGCTTGGAAATCCGTTCAGGCATTCATGATTTATCAGCCATTATGTTTTCTTCAGATGTAAACAAACATGGCTGCCATGTTTGAAAGAATGGGTTGGTATGGGGGTTAAACATGCAATTTCGCGATCGCGATCATGCCTAACACATTTCTGGAGGTCCAAAAAAACATTTTTGGAAAAAAAAAGGGGAAAAAAAAAAAAACAGCCCAAAACTCAGGAAACTCGGGGTTAAACTCGGGAAACTCGGGGTTAGCACCATATGTGTTAACAGTCAGAAGAAGAAAGCAAGTACAGTGGCACAGTTATACAGTTGTGGATAAAGGTATTGGCACCCTTGCATTTGTTTAAAAAAAAAACACGATTTCTTCCAGAAACTTGGCAAATGAAAATAGTACAGTGGTACAAGACATCAGTAGCACATAGTAGTAATTAAGGTTATATGTTGTGAACGGGCGGGGGGGGATCTCTGGTGTTAAATTAGGACTTAAAAAGTGGGGGAAAAAAAACGTTTCTATAATATGATAATATTGTTATGTCCCAATGAGCCGATCAAGTTCATTTAATGTACTTACAGTACATTCTCTTCCCATCGCCTGCACTCGCAGCCCGCAGCAAGCAACTTCCTCGGCTCACACAGGGCTACTGGGCTAGTAAGACACTAAGAAAATGTGTTATATATGTCACGGTTAGATAGAGAAACAGTAAGATCGAGAAACGGAGCGCTCGTCGTGTGGCGCGGGGCGGTACAAGCGGTCGCTTTGAGCCACAACAACGTAGCGTCGGCAGGAATGATAGCGCCTCACCCCACGGAGGTTAGGGTTAGGGTTAGGCATAGTTTTACTGAGGTTAAGGTTAGGGTTAGAGTAAGGCATAGTAAGCTAATGGCTAAACACTGCCGAGCTAGGCTAGTAAATAAAGAAAGAGAGTCGTCGCAAACGAGTGACGTCAGCGCCTACTCTAGTGAATGGCTGTCGGTTGTCGCCATCTGGTGGTGATTGGTGTGTGGTGAACGGCAAAAACAAGTGCTCTTATCACAGTCTTACTGAGTTACCCAAACGTACTGTAACATATACATCCATCCTTCTCATAAAATTAGAATATTGTGTAAAAGTTCATTTTCTTCTGTAATATAATCATTATTTTTTAAACTATCATGTATTGTAGGTTCACTGTGCATGCAGTGAAATATTCACAAGCTTTTCTTTTGTTCAAATTTAGATTTTATGGCATACAACTATATAAATAAAAATCCATATCTAAAAATATTAGAATATTCCACACGACCACTCAAAATAAGGATTTATAATACAGAAATGTCAAACCTCTGAAAGCTTATGTTAATTTATGCACTTTGTACTTTGTATGGAATACCTTTGAACAAATGTCTTCATCGATGGGGCGTGGCATGAATGTGGTCAGCCTGTGGTACTGCTGAGGTGTTACGGAAGCCCAGGTTTGCTTAGATAGAGGCCTTAAAGGGGATGACCACCCATGTTCAGTAATCAAATATATCATTTATATATGTTAATGTTGATGTGTGAACATTAGCTCAAGTGCCCCCCCTCCTGTTGAGAGGGGAACGGAGATTTGACGATTTGGGGCGTGACGTTGTCAAGTTGTGAAATGCAGCCTGCCTCCATACGTTTCAGTGGGATATCAGAAACAGCGTGACTTCAACTGAAATACAGAGCCTTTTCAGCCATGTCAGTTCTATTATGTACAAGGGCTGTGTCTTGTGAGCTAGAATATGTATCCATATACCATCCAAAACGGGCAGGATCTACTCCTTCTGCTATTATTACTTTGTTTACGGAAATACATGCCCATATTTGGCGGAACGTGATAACGTCTTTCAACGAGCGACGGACGGCCGCATCGGCGCTCTCGGACATAGATATATATAAAGGCTAGATAGCTCACGCCCGCTGTTGGCCAATGGGGACTGACGACGCTACAGGTCGGCCATCTTGGGACAGGACCGATCGCCCAGTTTAACATTAATTTCTATAGGGACTGTCGGTTATGACATCACCGCAAGAGTCGGGGCTTAACTCCGCCCACTTTGGCGGCCATTGCCATTGCTAGGTCTTGGATGCATCAAGATCAGTCTGTACTAGTTCTACTTGTTGAGCAAGCAACGATACTTTTACTTCAATTGCTCTAGGCTTTGATTGCATTTCAATAAAACCATATTTGATCAACATAACGATCACACACATTTGACTGTTTATAGGGAATGTTATATTATTATAAACCGATCTTTATTTCCAAAGCAATGGATGAATGTGATGGCTGTTCTGATCTGCTTGTGCTCTTTCTGCGCTCATGCATGGACAGCCGAAGTCGTGATTTTAGCGTGATATCTTTTTATTGGTAGACAATAATGGGCACCAACAAATGAAAGCAGACATTCCAGTGAATATGGACACGTTTAAATTTTAATTTTTTGATGAAAATTGACCGAGTAATGGCCGGGTCAAATTGCAAGTGGTCTTGGCAGTGGCCCAATAACTGGCTAGGCACGCTATGTGGTGTAAAGTAATTAAGTATATTTACTTAAGTACTGTACTTAAGTACACTTTTGAGTTATATGTACTTTGCCAATATTTTTACTTCTTCTCCACTACATCTCTGATCCAAATATTGTAACATTTTAGGCGACTGTTTATAGGGAATGTTATATTATTATCCGATCTTTATTTCCAAAGCAATGGATGAATGTGATGGCTGTTCTGATCTGCTTGTGCTCTTTCTGCGCTCATGCATGGACAGATTTTAGCGTGATATATTTTTATTGGGAGACAATAATGAGCACCAGCAAATGAAAGCAGACATTCCAGTGAATATGGACACGTTTAAATTTTTATTTTTTGATGAAAATTGACCGAGTAATGGCCAAGTTAAATTGCAAGTGGTCTTGGCAGTGGCCCAATAACTGGCTGTAGGCACACTATGTGGTGTAAAGTAATTAAGTATATTTACTTAATTTAAGTACTGTACTTAAGTAGGCCTACACTTTTGAGTTATACACTTTGCCAATATTTTTACTTCTTCTCCACTACATCTCTGATCCAAATATTGTAGGCCTGCTTTTACTCCACTGCATTTATTTCAAAACTTTAGTTAGTAATGCTAGGCCTACTATACTTTTGATTATTATTACAAAACATCATTAACCACTTCAGTATATACATATATCTTGACCATTTGAAAATAGCCGATCTACAAGCTTACAATGTTAGATCCATGCTATTTTCAAAAGATGTTTTGATAACTTGAAAGGGACTTTCTGCACAATGAGTAGGCCTACTTTTACTGTTGGTACTTTAAGTACATTTTGATACCATTACCAATACTTTTATACTTTTACTCATGTACATTTTGAATAGGCCTACTGGACTTCGACTTGTAATAGAGTACACTTGCATTGACCAATCAGTCTTATCTACAACCAGCGAACTGTCAATGCTGTTCTCCGGTCATCGCTTCCTTTTATCCAAGAGTCTTACAAGAAAGATAGCAACTAAGATGGCGGGCGGAAGTGGCTGATTTTTGCAAGGCCCCGCCCAGTCCTCACCCCCTATAGTGCATGTACTATTTAATTGACCAGAGCTTGCTCAATTTTCAACCTATTTTGAAACGGATTGGTTTGTTATAAACCTAAGAAACGTAGCTACGTTACTGTATACTTAGAATAATTATAACCATGGATTTCCATATGAAATAACATTAAGTATATAGGTAAAGTAAAGCAATTAGCTATACACACTGTATTTATATTGTAAATATAACATGTAATAGTTCCATTATTAGTAATATTTATATTATTTAATACATTATGTATTAAATGTATCAATGTATTTATTTAATATAAAAAACTGTCTCATTTGGCTTATATTTATTTCATATAAAATAGTCTCATGTTGCCATTCTGTAAAATATGAGATTAGAGATGGGGCTTCAAGGTTATTTTATTAAGGACCAAATAAACCTCTTTTTTAACTAAAATAATACATTTTATTTCAGCACTGCAACTGCAAGTCATTTCCCAATCAGTAACATGACCAATCCTCCCCTCCCTCTGAAATCAGACCACTAACAGCTAGACGAGTACATACATAATATATACCAACTATAGTCATAACAGCAATAATCATGATATATAATAATCTTTTTTGTTAAACCCCATGCTGCACAGGTAGCTTTTGGTGGCCCTTGATATTGAAGTAGGCTACATGCAGTACACCTGTTTGAAGGTTCAATGGACCAATATTGTATTGAACAGCTCAACAATGATCAATGAGGTTGGGGGTTAGACTGGAACTGTTGGGGGCTGTTGAGAGGCTGTTGAGAGGGCGGTGGCGTGGCAGTGTAGAGACAGACAGGATTTACCATCATCAAGTATACCTGTAGCATTAACTGAATAGCAAAATCACAGTGGGTTCCTTTTCTCAGATGGCATTCAGTGCACTACTCATGGGCTCATACGTTCTTGCTTGGAGTCAACTTTAAATGTAAAGCCTAAAAAGGAGGTAAACCAGACTCAAATACATTCATTGGGGGAAAAATGACCCATTATTTAACATCTGCATTACTTACAAGAAGACTACACAATTATAGAATGTAGAAGAATGTTTTATTTGATCATTGTTTGCCTGTTATCTCTCCTATGGTACCAGATCAATACAGCATGGAATTGTGGATGAAATGTTTCCATACATATACATATATACATACATATATACATATATATATATAAATTAGGCTTCCGTATGTGCACACAGAGTTTGAACGAATGGCCTTAAAAAAGGACCATTTTAGCAATATGGTGCAGCCTCAGCTTAAAAAACAGGGACATAACTAACTTCATCAGTGTATGGTGGTGACTGTCAATGCCTGAGCAAAAACACATCCTCTGAACCTATCCTCCTATCCTATGGGCTGTTTTCATCTGGATTCTGCAGATGCCTGGCGAACGACCCACTCTGCTGCCTTCACCGTGCCTTCAGAACAGATGGTATCACCAGACCTCCATTGCTTTTCAGGGTCAGCAGGTGGTAGCTCTTGTCCTTACAGGCAGATTCAGCATCGGTCACAAGGCTGGCCCGGCAGACATCACAGGACAGCTTCTTCAAAGAGCGTCGCACAACAAATCCTGAAATTAGCAGTAGACAGATTATTATAATATTATTAATATTATTATTACTACAATAAATGTACCCCCATTGATTCCGGAAGGGGACCCAAATGCATTCGTCCCCATCCGGAATCAATGGAGGTAAATTTACTATAATCATTTTTTTGTGAAGAATGTGACAAACACAAAAAGAAATTATTGAACTCAAGTCTCCATGGTGTGAATAATCTATATAAAAAAGTCGTTTTGGGGGTGAACTACTCCTTTAAGGGTAAGGATGTATGTAGGCCTATGTACACTATGTATGTATGCATGTATGCATTAGCCTATGCAAACTTTGAGAATAAGACAACCACAATAAAAGAGTTAAAAAGTGTGTAAACAGGTGGTAGAAATATTTCTAAAAGCCAGGGTCAACAACACTCTTGCAATGTTATTATCTCACAGCCCTGTTGTTCCTGTGAAGCAGAACTTGTATTGTACATAATGATTATCCTAATTATAATATAATATTGTCATATTTGTGGCAGGTCAGGTGATCCCACAGGTTCCATTTGGATAGGCCTACTCCTTTCATTGGAGCAGCCATAGGCATTAGGCAGCAAAACAATCAGGCATCTTCACAACAGACTTAAGTTCACATACAGTAGCCTAGGCCTATTTCTGTAAACAAAAAGCCAGCAATTCCCTGTATCAATGTATCTAAATGTAAGATATTTTTAAACCACACCGCTTGGAAATCATGTAATTCTGCCTCTCCCACCATTGTAACTTTGCTGTCAACTTTGTAATAAGATATAGGTCTAGCTCTAGCTCACACTCACAGCCTCTTTCTTGTCTCTTAGCCTGCAGCTAAAAAATACAACAATATCCACACAAAGAAATGTAATTTAGACAAAAGATTATTGTCATGAAATCGTTATTGGTCTCAGGAAAACCTGATAATATTTGAAAATCTCGATTGTTGTTGTCTTGATGAACTTGTGCAAGCAGCCATGTCACTTAACTATGCTGCATGCTCTTTTTTCGAAATGAAAAGCTTCAATTTCAACATGTCAACCAGCCTGAGCTCATAGCCACGCTAATAATGTTTGTAATAATCCAAACCGTTAGTAAATCGGTCAAGATTTCAGAGAGTAAAGAGTATTTAAGTGTGCAGATCACTCACCTTACAGGCACAATACAACGGCAGGACGCGGGGGATGGTCCTGTCCTAAGATGGCCGCCAGTGAACGACGCCGCCGACTCCGCCTTGCGCCATCTAGCCTTCTTATATATATCTATGCTCTCGGAGCTCAGATGGAGGAAACAAGGCGGACAGAGAGAGAAACAAGCAGACAAAGTGAGAGAGAAACACACT
This sequence comes from Nannobrachium achirus, assembly GCF_963921795.1. Classification (NCBI taxonomy): domain Eukaryota; kingdom Metazoa; phylum Chordata; class Actinopteri; order Myctophiformes; family Myctophidae; genus Nannobrachium; species Nannobrachium achirus. The sequence continues at coordinate 57,421,871 of NC_137826.1, forward strand.
TTCTCCCAAAAAATATTTTGAGGAGCATGGTGAGGAGCTGGATCTGTCTCCTAGATTGTTTTGATTTTCGCATTTGACTTCCCTCTTCTGAGCGCCGTCCGTCGCTCGTTGAAAAACGTCATCACGTTCCGCCAAATATGGGCATGTATTTCCTCCCTACTTCCCTAGTTCCGTGTAAACAAAGTAATAATAGCAGAAGGAGTAGATCCTGCTCGTTTTGGATGGCATATGGATACATATTCTAGCTCACAAGACACAGCCCTTGTACATAATAGAACTGACATGTCTGAAAAGGCTCTGTATTTCAATTGAAGTCACGTTTCTGATATATATGGAGGCAGGCTGCATTTCACAACTTGACGTCACGCCCCAAATTGTCAAATCTCCGTTCCCCTCTCAACAGGAGGGGGGGGCACTTGAGCTAATGTTCACTCGTCAACATTAACATATATAAATGATATATTTGATCACTGAAAATGGGTGGTCATCCCCTTTAAGCTCATCTGTGTGGTTGAGTCTGGTGTCTCTCATCTTCCTCTTGGATTCTCTGTGGGGTTCAGGACAGGCCATTTTGCTGGTCAGTTAAGCCCAGTAATACCATGGTCAGTATACCAGTTACTAGTAGTTTAATACCATGGTCAGTACACCAGTTACTAGTAGTTTAATACCATGGTCAGTACACCAGTTACTAGTAGTTTTGGCTTTGTGGGCAGGTGCCAAGTTTTTCTGGCTAAAGGAAATCCTCATCTCCATAAAGCTTATCAATCTACGGAAGCACAAGTGCTCTCACCAATGGATCAAAGAAACTCAGGAAAATGGAACTTAAATAGAACTTATAAATGAAATAGGAACTGGAAAACAAACACAGCATGCGTCTCAAGAGGCTGAGGCAGTCTAGAATGGCTGCCGTTTAAAGGCAACCAGGTGCAGTCCACAATAGCACTCTTAACCCTTTGCCGTCCGAAATAGAATGGTTGTTGGTAGATTAGCCGTGTAATTTCTATTATTAAATTATGATCTGAACCGCATTCATTTTACCAGACATCCAGCGCTATATCACGTGGTCTTCATCCCCCATTACCATTCCGCGATCGCTGTTGTTTTACTCACCCCAGTTCCCAGTGAAATTCTCAATCTGCTTTGGCTTAGAGTGGGAGATTCGGCTGACGCATCATGTCCCCGTGCGTTTCGCGTGCGCGATCCGTTCACGTAAATGTCCCCTCAAATAATCCATGTGTGACTCAAGAGCAGAACTGAAAATTTTCGCTAGCATAGCCCCCAGCATGGCTGCGGTAGAAGCACTAGTGTACAGACAGTAAATGGATGGCTGGAAGGTGCCTTGGAGAAGGAAAGGAGCTGACGTCACCTCTGCTTCATGTGAGGGCAGCCATGAGCTATCGATGCACGAGTGGTGACTAGGGAAGGTTAGACGATCGCCGATTTTCAGATGAAAATCATTTATTTCGGTAAATACGGGAAAGTAAGGGAAAAGACGAGCGGCTGCCCCTCCCCTCCTAGGAAGTCCAATATAGTACGGTTTTAATATTAAGGGGCTCCCCGTGGCTTGGAAAGGGTTAACAGGGAACAGGTGTGCAGGAATTAGTCATTACCCCTCCCACCAGTCCAGCGCCCCTCCCACCTAGGACTGGGCAGGAGGGGATTTTGAACATATGTGTATTAAACAAAGAGTGAAAATTATTATTAACCCTCAAAATATTTGGCAACGGAGTACTCATGCACCTACACTCAGCATGGAATTCACTTTGTCTGCTGAGGTAAACTATGGTGTGCACAAAGGGACACTGCATGCAGCTGCGCTGTTTCGTCCACCAGGTGGCTTTAGAACTATTTATAGTTCTACATTGAAAGGCAAGTACGTCGATTTTGTAGAAATGAATATACAGATATTTTAACTCTGTAACATGTGGGCACGCTGGTGTCTCTTGAGACTATATGAACGTCTGAAACTCTTGTCACAATGTTTACAGTGGAAAGGTTTTTCTCCAGAGTGGATAAGCTGGTGTGACTTTAGCTGACTTGACACACCAAATGTCTTGTCACAATGTTTACAGTGGAAAGGTTTTTCTCCAGTGTGGATACGCTGGTGTGACTTTAGCCAACTTGACTGATTGAAACTCTTGTCACAATGTTTACAGTGGAAAGGTTTTTCTCCAGTGTGGATAAGCTGGTGTGACTTTAGGTGACTTGACTCACCAAATCTCTTGTCACAATGTTTACAGTGGAAAGGTTTTTCTCCAGCATGCATACGCTGGTGTGACTTTAGGGTACTTGAGTGTCTGAAACTCTTGTCACAGTCATTACATTTGTAAGGTTTTTCTCCAGTGTGGAGACGTGCATGTGCCTTTAGACCACATAACTCACTGAAACTCTTGTTACACAGTTTACACTGAAAAGGTTTTTCTCCACTGTGACTGCGCTGGTGTGACTTTAGATGACTTGACACAGTGAAACTCTTGTCACAATGTTTACAGTGAAAAGGTTTTTCCCCAGTGTGGATACGCTGGTGTGCCTTCAGGTTACCCGAGTCATTGAAACTCTTGTCACAATCCTTACACTGGAATGGTTTTTCTCCAGTGTGGATACGCTGGTGTGCCTTCAGGTGAGATGGAAAGCTGAAACTCTTGTTACAGAATTTACACTGTAAAGGTTTTTCTCCAGTGTGGATACGCTGGTGTGCCTTCAGGTGAGATGGAAAGCTGAAACTCTTGTGACAGAATTTACACTGTAAATGTTTTTCTCCAGTGTGGACACCTCCACTTGTCTCCCCCCAATCATCACTGTCTTCAGTGACTTCAGAGTCAGATTCGAGTTCAACTTCAACTTCACTTTTCACTGCTGTTAATGCCAACATTGAACCACCAGGCTCCTCTGGTCTTAAAAGCATCTCATCCTGTTCCTCTTTAATGTGTGGAGGCTCTGGTTCCTCCTGTTCCTCTTTAATGTGTGGAGGCTCTGGTTCCTCCTGTTCCTCTTTAATGTGTGGAGGCTCTGGTTCCTCCTGTTCCTCTTTGATGTGTGGAGGCTCTGGTTCCTCCTGTTCCTCGTTGATGTGTGGAGGCTCTGGTTCCTCCTGGAGCAGGCTGGAGCTCCTCTCCTGTTCAGGAGGATCCTCCTCTTCACACACAACCATGTGCAGGATGTCTAGGAGCAGAAAAATAAAACGTTAACACTGGGTTATTAAAATGTAAATGTAAGCAATTTACCCCGAGTGAGAGGACATTATGCTCTCATAATGTCCTGAGTGCGGGTGTTATCGGACGAGGCGCAGCCGAGTCCGATAACACCCGCACTCAGGACATTATGAGAGCATAATGTCCGACCCCGAGTGGTAAATAGCTTTTCTACCACTTTTTCCCGTATACATGAAAGAAAACACATAGTTGTAACTTGCAAGGATCTTAAGTTACAATCATTATTGCCTATAAAACTTCCGCGACGACAGCAAATAGTTCCACAAACAACATCTTCTACTCACCACCAGATGACGCCAACTCCATGCAGAGAAAGATGTCTAGCATACAGCTAAGCTAACGTCAGTTAGAAGGACCGTTCCGGCCGTAAATAGAGGCTGTTCGCTTCCAGAAAGGCATAGGTTCAGAGAAAAGGGGCTTTAAAGTTGGCGGATTGCATTGGATCCAAATAAATCGGCGACGATAGTAAGCACGTTAGTAAACATAGGACCGCTGCGACCTTCATTTGTTGGTTGGGGGAAAGTCCCCGGATGTACACTGAGGCGCATTGATCTCGGACACACAACTTTGCGGCAGTGGTCCTCTCATAACCTCCGGAATTTAGCCAATCAGAATCCAGTATTTGAACACGTGACTCGAAAAAGTGGTAGAAAGTTATTTTTTCTCCATCATCCATGTCAATAGCTATTATCTACCAGTGTTGGGAAATATTACTTAGGAGAGTAATCATTACTCATTACTTATTAATCCTTGAAAAAAGTAATTATTTTAGATTACTTGAATCACTTGTACATAACCAGCTTAAGTATTTTTAAATAGTTACTCTGTTTTAAGTCCTCGTCAGTCTGGTTTCCGGGCCAAGCACAGTACAGTATCTGCTACCTTGTTAGTTTTAAATAATATTATCTCTGCCCTGGATAACAATCTGTGTTGTGCCACACTTTTTATTGATTTATCTAAGGCTTTTGATACAGTGGATCACATATTACTTTTACAAAGATTATCTTATATTGGTTTTAATCCTATTGTGTGTAAATGGTTTGAGAATTATCTGTCAGTTTCTTCACATCTCCAAAGGCGTTCCCCAAGGCAAAATTTTGGGTCTTTTTTATTTTTCAAAAAAAATGTTTTTCCAATTTTTTTTTTTCAAAAAACTTTTTTTTTTCAAAAAACTAAAACTTTTTTTCAAAAACCTTTTTTTTTTTTCAAAAAACTTTGTTTTTCAAAAAACGTATTTTTTTTCAAAAAACATATTTTTTTTCTGGAAAAACCCCACTAGATGCGCCCCTGAGCAAACAGAGGCCGTTTTGGTATTGCAGCTGGAGAGCCTCATTATAGTAGAGCTAGAACAAACAAAAAGAATGGTCAGAGTGTTTGTTGAGGGTTAAAACCTGTCTAAGACTCAATTTTGAGCATATATTTATACAAATATAGTTTTAAAAGCATGGTGTAGGCCCTTTAAGGCTTGATGTGCTGAGGTGAAATGCAAATGCTTTATAGCATAATTTGCAGAAGCCGTACTTTTGTCCACGCTCACGCTCCTGATTGCTTTTTAAATGTAAATGTCCCAGCCATCCACTCATGTGGACGAGACTGTAGTGCTCTGTCCTCTGTGATTGTGACGGCCCTCGAGCCAGCGCTCATTGGTCTCATAAGCTACGTCATAACTGTGTGCAGGCTGCGCACATTCTAAAAATGACAGATCTACAAGCTACATTGCATCTCTGTTCATATATGTTGGTAGCTTGTAGATCTGTTCTATTTCTGAATGTGGCAACGTGCTGTTACTCTTGAGTAGAATGGCTCTGGTAACGAGTAACAACTTGTTTTTTTTGCCGAAGTAATGCGTTATATATCACCGTTTTTGGTAATACTGTACTACTCGTTACTGGGTAAAGTCATAATATTACAGTAATATATTATTAGTAATTCGTTACTGCCCAACACTGTAATCTACTGAGACTGACCAAACACTTACTAAGTACAGGTGGGTCTGGAAACCAGAATCAATGTATTATATTACCAGATATAAATATTTAATTAGATTTTTTTGTGCCACACGACACGCACACAGTATGTCATTACTCATGTTGGGGTATGTTACTGCATTGTCTACTTCTCACCTCAAATGTTTTAGTTACATTAAATGTCGTGTTTTTAACATAAATAATGTTTTAGAAACATTAAATTTAGTGTTTATAACATAAATAATGTTTTAGAAACAGTGAATGTAGTGTTTATAACATAAATAATGTTAGTGTTTATAACATAAATAATGTTTTAGAAACATTGAATGTAGTGTTTATTACATAAATAATGTTTTAGAAACATTAAATGTAGTGTTTATAACATAAATAATGTTTTAGAAACATTGAATGTAGTGTTTATAACATAAATAATGTTAGTGTTTATAACATAAATAATGTTTTAGAAACATTAAATGTAGGGTTTATCTATCTATAAATGCGAGAAGTCTCTGCGTGCGTGTGTGTGTGTTTGTAATCCGCGTATCTCGAGAACCGTTCGTCCCACCGGCTTCAGATTCGGCACGCGCGTTCCCCGCCGCGGCACGGAGTGCAGTGCCGGGTCTCGACCCGACCCGACGCGCGGTTTTCCCAAACCGGCGCGAAACGTTCGGAATCTCCTTATGCGGGGTTGATTGTTGACATCAGGCTGTTCCGGAGGAAATCGGCGAAAGCTCTGACTCATTGTGACATCACTTCATAAAAGGCTCTGACATCACGTACGCCACATGAGTCAACAAAAAATCTCTGTGAGTGTGTATGTATATGTAATCCGCGTATCTCGAGAACCGTTCGTCCCACGGGCACGCGCGTTCTCCATATATGGGCGTTCGTCCCACGGGCACGCGCGTTCTCCATATATGGGCATATATGGGGAGAAAATGAATGCCCCCATATATGGGCATAAACAGATGGTCAAAGATCTCCATATATGGGTGTTCGTCCCACGGGCACGCGCGTTCTCCATATATGGGCATAAAATGAATGCCCCCATATATGGGCATAAAATGGATTGCAGACAGACAGATACAGATATCTCCATATATGGACATAAATGGACAGAGGCAAACAGATGGTCAAAGATCTCCATATATGGGCATAAAATGGACGCAGACAGACAGATACAGATATCTCCATATATGGGCATAAATGGACACAGGCAAACAGATGTTCAAAACGGGTCCTATGACAACAGGTATAATGAGGTTTGCATTAAAGGGGGAACCGGCACTGTGTCTGCAACACAGTTGGAGGCACAGACAGATACTCCATATATGGGCATAAAATGGACGCAGATAGACAGATATCTCCATATATGGGCATAAAATGGACCCGGAACTATAACTGCAGTGATCTCCATATATGGACATAAAATGGACGCCGACAGACAGACAGACAGATACAGATATCTCCATATATGGGCATAAATGGACACAGGCAGACAGATGGTCAAAACGGGTCCTATGAAAACAGGTATAATGGGGTTTGCATTAAAGGGCGGGGCATTCATTCCCTATTTACATTGTTCCGAGTTGGCCAGGTCGCCGACTAGAGGGCGGCCCAGCTTCTAGTAACATAAATAATGTTAGTGTTTATAACATAATGTTTTAGAAACATTGAATGTAGTGTTTATAACATAAATAATGTTAGTGTTTATAACATAAATAATGTTTTAGAAACATTAAATGTAGGGTTTATAACATAAATAATGTTAGTGTTTATAACATAATGTTTTAGAAACATTAAATGTAGTGTTTATAACATAAATAATGTTTTAGAAACATTGAATGTAGTGTTTATAACATAAATAATGTTAGTGTTTATAACATAAATAATGTTTTAGAAACATTAAATGTAGGGTTTATAACATAAATAATGTTAGTGTTTATAACATAATGTTTTAGAAACATTAAATGTAGTGTTTATAACATAAATAATGTTAGTGTTTATAACATAATGTTTTAGAAACATTAAATGTAGTGTTTATAACATAAATAATGTTAGTGTTTATAACATAATGTTTTAGAAACATTAAATGTAGTGTTTATAACATAAATAATGTTTTATAAACATTAAATGTAGTGTTTATAACATAAATAATGTTTTAGAAACATTGAATGTAGTGTTTATAACATAAATAATGTTTTAGAAACATTGAATGTAGTGTTTATAACATAAATAATGTTAGTGTTTATAACATAATGTTTTAGAAACATTGAATGTAGTGTTTATAACATAATGTTTTAGAAACATTAAATGTAGTGTTTATAACATAAATGTTTTAGAAACATTGAATGCAGTGTTTATAACATAAATAATGTTTTAGAAACATTGAATGTAGTGTTTATAACATAAATAATGTTAGTGTTTATAACATAATGTTTTAGAAACATTGAATGTAGTGTTTATAACATAATGTTTTAGAAACATTAAATGTAGTGTTTATAACATAAATAATGTTTTAGAAACATTGAATGTAGTGTTTATAACATAAATAAGTTTTTAGAAACATTGAATGTAGTGTTTATAACATAAATAATGTTAGTGTTTATAACATAATGTTTTAGAAACATTAAATGTAGTGTTTATAACATAAATAATGTTTTAGAAACATTAAATGTAGTGTTTATAACATAAATAATGTTTTAGAAACATTAAATGTAGTGTTTATAACATAAATAACGAGGCTTCGCTCTCCTTCCCCATCCTCTTTGTCCTCTCCTTGAGCTGTGTGACACCAACCCTGTTCTACTTGCTATGGCCTAAGGGAATGTGGTGCAGTGTTGCTTTTGTATTGCATATTTAGTGATGACTATTGCATATTGATTGATTAATACGTTTTAGTCATAACATGATAATAACACAGAGGTACAGTAAAACATGTAGGCCTAATGGATAACACAAAAGGTCCTGGGGACTTGTTTCCATTGTGGTCTTATAATAACCGGCTCTTGTCATTGTCATGATATGTTTTGACAAGATCATCAGTGAAAATACATACTGAGATGTGGGTGGTCTTCAGGTTCCTCCTGTTTAATAGAGATGTCTTCAGGTTCCTCCTGTTTGATAGAGATGTCCTTGGCTGAGTCTGGAGAGTCCATCTTCACCTGCAGTCTGGACTCCACACGCTGCTCTGAAATGAAGTGAATGAGGACTTTAATCACTGGAAACCTAGTGGAGAATAACATGAAGCTAAACTCTCTAACATATGAACCTTGAATGCATCAGCATGCCCATGTAAGGTGCGTGTGCTGCTGGGCTTAGAGTATGATGCATTTGTAGTCGAATGATCTGAAGCCTTATGTACTCATGAAAGCATGGAAGCATGTCCCATGGTCCAGGGGGAACGCGACCTGACTCTTTTGGCCAATGCGATTTACCATTTCGATTTACAATGGCTAAAAGTTGAAGACAAAATTACTGCTGCAATAATATTCTCAACATGGAAGGTCTTACAATCCAAATCACCATTATTTAGGTACAGTCGGCTAAAAAACAATTTGGAGTCATATACATATGCCACTAGACAGGCAACACAAGGCCGGTTTTCACTTCCCAAACCAGACACAAACTATTTGAAGCGTACAGTAGAATACAGAGAAATGGAAACTTGGAATACTTTGCCACTGCCAATGACCAAACTGACACAGAAATCACTGTTCAAAAAGACTATAAAGAAACACCTGAGAAAATATCTGTTTTAGGATGTATTGGAGGAACGCTTAATGCTTTTTAATTCGTTTTATATATGTTTATACATGTATTTTGCATGATTGATTAAATGTATGTATGTTTCAAATGTATGTTTTAAAATGTATGTACTGCTTTTATATGAGGACCCCAGGAAGACTAGCTGTGCTTTAGGGCACAGCTAATGGGGATCCTAACAAATAAACTCGAGAAGGAGGAGTTGACGGCATCCTCGAAGCTCTCTTCGTCCAGTCGCAGCAGTTCTTTTGCACGTCGGCGGCTGGTGGACCACACCAGAGAGCTCCGTGTGTCCGACAGCGATATCGCTGCTACGGCTCGGGAGGAGCCTCTGCCACGCCACGTTGTTCTCTGTGGGCTTCGATAGGTGTAGCAGAGCCACCACCGCGGATTGGCCATAATCCCACTACACGGTGGGAATCCCAGACTCTCGTATCACCGTCGAGCTGGGTCCATCGGCGCCGAGGAGAAGCTTGGCTTGAAAGGTTTCTCCGCCGGCCAGCGTCAACCGGACCCAAGGGATGGAGTCGGCCTCCTGGCAGGACGTTGTTGGCCAAGCGCACTTCACCACCTCTGAGCCGTACTTGACGCTCACGTTATCAGAGAGAAGACTGTCCAGCCGTTTCGTGAGCGCAGCCACAATGACGTTGTTCTCCACGATGTATGCCATCTCGCCCCACACATTGTCCTTGTCAAACGTAATCGGGGCATCGAAGCAGGCGTCCCAAACCTGCATCCTCCGATAGGGCTACGCTTTTAGGTCTGTGATGTGATCCCACGCTCCGACGTCACTGAGGAGGGCGGCAGAGGGATGATGGCTGATGGAACCAACTCTGGCGCGGTAGTCTTCAGGAACGTCGTCCATCACTGTCTTGTTGCCTGCGTCCAGCAGCAAAACCTTCTTCCCTTCCAAGTTGGGATCCGTGCCCAGACAACATGCCATGGCGGACCGCACCATCCCTCCTCCGGATATAACAACACCGTAAACGTCACTCTGGTCATTCTGTGCGCTCACTAGTCCTCAACTGGAGATTTTTACAGCAAGTGAGCTATTCGCTGCAGTGATGCAACACCAGCTAAATACGTTCAGAGCCAGCGTCGATTGTGTGAGACTCTGCATTTTACCTTCACCATGCACTCACCCTAACCCTATTCATTGTACCTTTACTATAGCCTGGCCAGCCAGCCTCATACTGTGCATTCACTCACTCGTTCCTTCCCACAACATAAGTCTGGACTTTGGCCTATAGGCAGCTTGAAAAGTGGGCAGGAGTACTTGCCTTGACAGACAGACTCCTCTAACCAATCAGCGTAGCAAGACATCTCTCAGCCAGTCGGAAGAACAGCAAACAAACACGTATTTTCGTCCGATGAACTCTGCATATTCCTATTCCTGTTTAATTGTTGTAATTGATTCCAACTCTGAAATAACGTATTGCTTGTTTTATTGTTTCAGTGTTAACTGTTACAATTGTCACATCAAGGGCAGCCATGTTGTTTTGAAAATGCTGCAGCAAGCATCTACGTCACCCTCTACACATGGACCAATCAGGAGAAGCTTTTCGTTTGTTGTACGGACAGCAGTTTAAACACAGTCACTGATTGGCCCCCGATCAGAAAGGGGCCAACTTCTCATACTCGGTGGCTATCTGCTGAAGTCCAGACCTCATATTTTGGGAAGGAGGAATGAGTGAATGCAGTATGAGGGATGGCTCGCCAGGCTACCATTACTATGCACTGACCCTAACCCTATTAGGCCCATACAAGGAGATATGCACTTGTGGGGGGAGTTGATACCATGCAAAGAGAGCAGAGCAGTGCAGAGCACCACACCGGTTCCTGTACTTTGGCATTACTGGATGCCGACGGCCAGGATGATGTTAAGACGTCTGCTCAATAAAACTTGGCCATAAATCACGCTTAAGGGCTTTGCACACAGACGCGTTTTTCGCACAGAAAAAACGGACGATTTAATTTCTTTAAAGAAAACACTGTTTCTCTATGACCTCATCATGCACACCAGCTCCGAATTTGCCATGTGGCAGGTGGCTGCGGCAGTGCGTTTTTTCCTCGATCGAACCCAGTTTGATTTGTGCATCTTGTCGCATGCGGTAAAAACTCATCACTCCTTGATGACTCCTTTTTGGATCCGCAGCGTGGTTTCCGCACAGCATTGCACACCAAATTTAATGTGTTTTAATCGTGCAGCAAAAAAAAAAAAAACAATGGTCCTGTGTGCAAAGCCCGACCGAATGTCTGTCTGACATCACTGACACTAAACAGTGCCCACATTTGGAGATGATACATCTGGGTTCTCCAACATTACTTCTGAGACTCCTGCATTCAATCCTTCAAATGTACTGTGCAGTGTGCAGTGTGCACACTCCATAACCCAAACTCCACATACTGTAGTTCATTCAATCCTTCATATAGTCTGCACACCCCATAACCCAAACGGCTCATTGTTTGGAGCACATATCTTCGAACGGGCAAGGACTAGGTTAAGATTATACAAGGAAAATGTATCAAGACTGGAAAAAAGTACTGACATGTATTACTTAAAGTAGGGCTGTCATCTAAAGGGGTACTGTCACTTTAAAAAAAAGTCATCTTAAAATGTAAGTTAATATGTTTATGAAGTCATTTTGAGAATGCGCAATTATACGCCAATCAAATTAATTGACTGTACTTGAGACTACTTACTATACTGGTAATCTGTTGTTGGGGAGCGAGGGGCAGATTACACTGTGACAAGAGTTTCAGACTGTTTCAGATCACGTGACCTACTCTATCATACTATTATAATTTTGGGTGTGTCAGCAGGCCTATAAGTAATGGCTGCTCACTGCTCCTAGTACTTACTTTTTTTTCACTGTATCTCATTTAACAGCAGTTTAATGGTATTTATTTCACTGTATTCTCATTTAACAGCAGGTTAACATGGTATTTATTTCACTGTATTCTCATTTAACAGCAGTTTAATGGTATTTAGTTCACTGTATTCTCATTTAACAGCAGTTTAATACTATTTATTTCACTGTAATCTCATTTAACAGCAGTTTAATAGTATTTATTTCACTGTAATCTCATTTAACAGCAGGCTAATGGTATTTATTTCACTGTAATCTCATTTAACAGCAGGCTAATGATATTTATTTCACTGTAATCTCATTTAGAAGCAGTTTAGTGGTATTTATTTCACTGTATTCTAATTTAGCAGCAGGAAAATTGTATTTATTTCACTGTAATCTCATTTAACAGCAGTTTAATTTGTAATCTCATTTAGAAGCAGTTTAGTGGTATTTATTTCACTGTATTCTAATTTAGCAGCAGGAAAATTGTATTTATTTCACTGTAATCTCATTTAACAGCAGTTTAATTGTATTTATTTCACTGTATTCTCATTTAACAGCAGGTAAACATGGTATTTCACTCACTTGTATCAACTCAGTGAAGCCCTGGTTGCCCAAAGCTCTCTCTGGGTTGAAGTCCTCTTTGTGTCTTCAACTTGAGAACAGCTCAATGTCCCTCAAAACGTCCAACAACTGGGTTCAGTTCAACTCATGCTAGAAAACCTCTGTTAGCTCGGAATGGAAGCTCTAGACTTGAAGCTAGTTAGCTAGCTTTAGCATTAGCGTTAGCATTAGCCCACAGAACAACACAGTCATTGCTCTTCTCGTGGAGATTCTTCCCTCCTAGTTTTCACAACTGTCGAGCAAAGACAATCTCTGACTTTGTAGGCGACACTGCAAACATATATTATAAGATAGCAACGCTTCTCTGTTTCACGTTCTTTCTCTGTTCTGCTGTGTCTGACTGTCTGTTAGAGGTGGGACGTTCGCGAACGAATCGAGTATTTTGAACGGCTCTTTGAAATGAACGGTAGGATTCGGTTCACACTATAAGGAGACGTTCCGTGGTGGGAAAAGTACTCAACTTAGTACAAATATCAATACTGCAATCAAGTAGAAGTTTGGAATATTAATGTACTTGAGTAAAAGTAAAAAAGTGTTGGTATCAAAATGTAGGCTACTTAAAGTGCGAATATTAGAACGTAGATTGTATGCAGAATGTCCTGTTTCACAGGTTTTCCAAAGAAAAATGCGTCGCGACGCATTGTGAGCTTGTAGATCGGCTATTTTCAAATGAATGTTCGGCTATTTTCAAAAGAAAAATGCGTCGCAACGCATTGTGAGCTTGTAGATCGGCTATTTTCAAATGGCAGGTAGGCCTATGTATGTATGTCAGAAATAAACCGTTGAAGAACGGATCCCAGAGATCCGGCTCACTTCAAATAGCCATAAATCTCATCTCTATTGTACTGTACTGTCTGTCCGTTAAACCAGTGGTTCTCAACCTGTGGGTCGGGACCCCCAGAGGGGTCCCCAAATTATTTTGGGGGGTCCCCAGATGATCAACTCAATGTGAAACATTGTTTTCTCACTCAACAGTGAACAAACCAACATGAAATTTAAGTCTATAGAGGGTGTATATCTGCACATTTCTATATGACAATTTAAGGACTTTTTAATAGGCTACATCTAAAATGGCAAATTATAAATTGGTCAAATTGTCAAATATTAAATGTTGAAATTGTGAAAATAGCAGCTATACATGCTCACAACGCCTCGCAACACGAGGCGTTGTGAGCATGTAGATCTGCTATTTTCACAATAGAAACATGTTATACAAAATGTAAACCTCAACTCTTAGAGCTCGTCAGGGTGGGGGGGGGGGGGGTTGTCCCCAGTTAAAATATGATTATTTGGGGGGTCGTGGCCTGAAAAGGTTGAGAACCACTGCGTTAAACAAGAGGACCGAACGGGGGTTGTCGGGTTTCAACCCGGACGAGAGAGAGGGGGACAGGCATTTTCCGTCCCCTAATCTCAGGGTCCTGATAATAAAATAACTGTTTTTTGGGGATAATATACCAACTAAATATTAACTACACAACCCGCACATACCACAATTTAGAGGAAAAACAAGCCCAAATAAAATGTTACTAAAATCAGTACTATTCGTTGAAATTACGATGTTTACTGTTAATATCACTGAACAATTAATTATACATTCGGTTTTGATTGTACTCATGTTATAGTCCTACATTTATCTATTGCAGCTAAATAGTTTTACGTCTTATCTCATCAAAGTTTATCATCAAAGTTTATTTATTTTTACAGTATGTAGAGAACCACTCTGAACATATTCCCTTCCTCAAAGCTCCACGAGGAAGCAAAGAACGGTCATCAATGACAGTGAACGTATGAACTGAATCATTATTCACTGTCCGCTTCGCGCTCAGAAGGGAATATCACGACTCATCATCATGGTTAGCGAGACCAAACACTTTAGAAACTCATCTCTCAAGTTAAAAACTATAGAAATGATCCCTGAAAGTATAGTCTTAGTTATTTAACGGGTTCAAAGGAGTAATGATGCATGTGAATGTCACCTACAGTAGCGGTTGCTACCATAGCCTACTGGGCACTGTGAGACTAAAGACCATTGGTTAAAATGACGATTCTTTACACAACATATTGAATGTGTACATTTATAATAAAAACCTCTAAGTCGATACTTTAGGGTTAAAATCTCAAATGTTCAACAGTACCCACAATGCACTGCGAACGAACAATGGCACGTGTGCAAACGAACACTTGGTAAACAGTCACAGCCAGTAACGACACGACGTTTTATGTGCGTGTGTCTATTCTGCATCTAGCTTAGGGCAAGACCCAAATTCAGAGTGATTGATTGATTGATTGATTGATTGATTGATTGATTGATTGGTTGATTGATTGATTGATTGAAGAATGTATTAGCCGTTTGCAATAGAAAAAAAGTACAGTTTCATGACAGCACAAATCACTGGTACAAGGTCAACTAAAAGGAGATCCTAGAAAGCTTTACGGCTTAATTACACAGGAACCACTATGTAGGCTATCACATAAACGTCTAACATTGAAAGATAGACGGATAGAACATGTATTTTACATAGGCTAACAACAGAAAAAAAAAAATCTTTGCTTCGTTCTGGGGGTCCCTGGAAGAAAACATTTTTTGAGATGGGCGTCTGCGGCCAAATAAGCTATGTATCATTTTGGGTGTCCATGACAAAGTCTAAGAACCACAACCACTGATAGGCCTATAGCAAAAAAAAATATTTTATTTTATTTTATTTTATTTTCCCATCTTCAGAAAACTGTATAAGCGGCTATAAGACATTTATAGAATCCGCGCTTCTCAAACTTTGTTATGACCCGCGGACCCCCATCTCATAATATTTTGTTCCAGGGACCCCCAGTCTAAGCAAATATGTGTGTTAAAATGTTCACTCTGAATTTGGGTCTTGCCCTTAAGCTAGATGCAGAATAGAGACACACGTTTTTCTTTGTGTTTGAAGGTGGCGTATTGCTACCCCCTGCTGTTGGTATTGGATACTGTAGGCCTACAATGTGGAAAAGAAAGAATCTGAACAGTAGTTTGATTGATTGATTGATTGATTGATTGATTGATTGATTGATTGATTGATTGATTGATTGAAGACTTTATTAGAAGTTTGCATAGAAAAAAGGTACAGTTTCATAATAATACATAATAATACATCGAACTTATATAGCGCTTTTCAAGATACTCAAAGTCGCTTTACAAACAAAATAAAATAAATCAACTTTATTAGGACAAAGATTAAAAGGATAAAAAGATGTATTAGCAGGCAGGCACACAGGGAAGAAAAATAAAAACTGAAAGGCAGGTGGAGAAAAGTTAGGAAGGGAAAGCAAGTCTGAAAAGGTGGGTTTTGAGGGAGGCTTTGAACACGGCAAGGGTGGGGGCTTCTTTTATATGGGGTGGGAGTGGGTTCCAGAGGGTGGGGGCTGCAACGGAGAAGGCCCTGTCACCCCAAGTGCGTTTCTTGGCCTTGTGAGTGAACTTGAGAAGGTTCTCATTTACAGATCTGAGGTTGCGGGAGGGAACATGGCGTTGGACAAGGTCTGAGAGATAGCTGGGAGTCTGGTTATTGAGGGCCTTGTAAGTGGTGATCAGTATTTTGAAATCAATCCTGTATTTTATGGGTAGCCAATGGATATCGTGGAGAACTGGGGTGATGTGGTCTCTTGACCGGGTTTTGGTGAGGAGGCGGGCTGCGGAATTTTGCACCTATTGTAGTTTATTGAGTACTTTGGAGGTGGCACCGTATGTCATGACGGTACAGTTCACTGGTACAAGGTCAACTAAAAGGAGATCCTAGGAAAGCACTTGGCTTATTTTTACACAGGAAACCATTGAAGTATCTCATATAACATTGAATGACAGATGGATAGAACACAGTACTATGCAGTAGATATAGTAAAATATATAGGGAAGGCTGGGCTAGGTTTGTTTTGCCAGTTGCGAAAGGCTGCCGCCTGTAAGTGGTTTTTCAGGGCGATTTTAAAGGATGCTAGGGAACCACTAAGGCCTTCGGTAGGGCGTTCCACATTTTGGTGGTATATAGCAGAAGAACGAGTTTGACCCTTTGTTTGTGTTGACTTTGGTTTGAACGTGATCTGTGGCGCTGCCTCAGGTCAGATAGTAGCCTGCCGATGGAATGGACAAAACAAAACACGCCACATGTTACAATGTTTATGGAATATCTCCTGGGGTTAGTTCAGACTCTACGCTGGGGCTTGAGTCTGAAGTTGTCTCCATTCTATTTGATTGAAAAGGGGAGGGGATTTAAAATGTGAAATTCCCAATCACAAGAGATCTGGTGGGAGGGGTTGCGTTTGACCTTTGCACACAAAACATTCCCTCCTGCCCCTCCCCTCTATGACATGCACCAAACAGGTCATTGTCTTTGATGTTTCATTGATTAGAGAGAATCACTAACGAGCTATCGACACTTGTAGTTGCAGCTCTTCTGAAGATCAAAGGAGGCAATTAAGAACGCTGGTGAGCCACCCCTCCCTCCACTGTTTCTGTTGATTTTCAAAAGTTAGACGCACCCCTCCTCCGTATTGCATTGATTTCATTGGTCGGTAGGCCAAGATACCGTATCAAGAGACGCGTCATATGACACATCCAGACCAAGAGATGCAGTTCACTCAGAGAGTGGGCGGGTCTATTGGCTGGAGCCAGGCTACGGCACAGGTGCCAACATCAGCACAGGGTGACCACTGGCACTGGCACAGTGGCACACACACTGGCATAAGGCATAAGGCTGCATAAGTAGGCGATCTCTCTCTTGGGGACGGTCGAGGGCGAGGGGTAAGGATATAGTATTTATACATTTTGAAATAAATAATATTCTTTGACATTGATAGTGCTGTGATTACTTTAAATCTGAGTCGGCCCATTTTACTTACTTATTTCATTTAACGATAATGTAAATCTGATTAGACATGTTGTATTGGATTGTATACGTAGCCTATATTGGATACGTTTTGGATTGTTTTACCACACACGGAACACAATTCCGGATTGGATTTGACTCTGGTCAAACCCCACCTCCTTGTTCTCAAATAGCCAATAGCAATCTAGGTATGTTGCATATTTATTTAGGAGGATTTTGTTTTCATTTGAGGACAATGTATTCTACTTATGGGGGCTTTTCATTTTGTCCTATGTCTTTATTTTCTGTCATATTTCTGTTGTATATTAGTGAATTGATATGTTTTGAAAACAATAAAACATAAACCATGACTATATATCATTGGCACTAGCTGACCTATAAATATCCCGGCCGCAGGCTCTGGTAAATGCCCGGATGATCCTCGGTGGGCCGGGGTGCAGCCTTCAAACCTGTAGCTGCTTAGCGGCAGAGTGGTTCAATTCCACCCTCCGGGCGACGCATGTCTACCGTGTCATCAGCAGTGTTTAGAGGTATAATGAGATCGATTGGGATTGAATGTTCGATGAGCGCGCAATATAAACAATTCGTTAAGTAATTCTTACAAAATTGCCAAAAAACTCCAAAACACCCATTTTTAAAAAAAGATATAAAGAATCAAACCTCGGTTCGAAGTGAAGCGGTGAACTTTTATTCTATGTGTTCTAGAGTTAAGAACTATACATTCTTTGTATTCTGAATGAATGAATGATTTTATCTGGAGGGCCGAATTGTCATGTGAAGCCTCAAAGTATCCAATCATCAGACCGGGACGGACACTACACACATATTCTGGACGTACGGGACAGACAAAACCTGTTCATTCTGGACTGAAATGACCATATATGGACATGGGACACACATTTTGTTTTTGATAAAACCTGTTCATTCTGGACTGAAATGACCATATATGGACATGGGACACACATTTTTCACCGCTTCAAAAATGAACGTATCTAGAAAGATGCAATTGGGAATTGCAAGTGTGGTTGCCGACGTGACTATATTCTGCAAGCTAACTGTCATGTGAAGCTCGACCAATACTCCAGCTAGCACCACTCCCAAATGTTTTTACTTTTGACTGCACTGGCATAGGCTACTCGCCGATACCAGTGCAGTGGATATAGGCATTTATTTACCTGCCTATTGATTCAAGGTGAAAACCCATTCATAAAGTTTATCTAGAATACATAAAGTTTCCCCAGGACTACTAATTAATATTCTGTACCTTAAAGCAGTGTTTCTCAACCTTTTTTGAAGAGGTGAAAGCCGCTTCCAAGGTGTGGCTTTGTCTGTCTAAAGCACATAGAAAGTATAGATCTAGAAGATAGAATGTACATCTTATAGATTTCATAGCTCTGGAACACATAGAATAAGAATTCACCGCTTCACTTCGAACCAAGGTTCATTTTTTTTTGGGCACACCAACATAATACGGGGGTGTAAATATTGTCACTGTCGGCAAGTTTCAAATTTGCACGTTTCTTCGCAAAGTAAAGCCCTGCTTCATCATACAACGCCTCGCACCGCGAGGCGTTGTGTGCTTGTAGATCGGCTGTTTTCACTCGTTTTAAATCATTTTTAAAATGATAAACACAATACTGGCTTTCAAGCAGTTTCAAGGGGCACACTTGACCCTTCTCAGGGGCACACCAAAGGTCCCCCAGGTTGAGAAACACTGACTTAGAGTAAATAAGAAAAAAGTGTTGCCTAGAATTGGAGGATTGTGGGGATTGTGGGGTCATGTGATCAGTGACATCATAAAGGTGTGGCTTGCAGAGTTAGCACCGCTCAAAAAGAAATGCAGAAAAAAACTGTTGAATTGTTTATTGGCAAAAAAAAAGGGGGAACTAGAACTGCACTCTGTCGAGGTGCCAACTTACGCTTCGTGCACAAGAAGGCCACAAGTATGGCCTACCTGTGCACCAGCAGAGCGCACCACGAGGTGTGCTCATCACTGGCCTGATGTCCACTGGCATCACCAGGAATGCTGGTCCCTCATTGGTTGTTAATGATGACGTTGCCAAAAATAAACCATGAGCGTAAGTGATTGGCACCAGCTGACCTATAAATATCCCAGCCGCGAGCTCCTTTCATTGCCCGGATGATCCTCGGTGGTCCGCGGTGCAGGCTTCAAACCTGTAGCTGCTTAGCGGCAGAGTGGTTCAATTCCACCCTCCGGGCGTCACATATAGTAGAGTCACAAACGGAGGTTCTGTGACCACCCTCTGGCAACAATGTTTTGATGACTGATTTGACCTCTATGGCTTCCTACACACAGACAGGCACTAAGTTGAGTGAGAGTTGTGTGGGGGAGGCAGGGGGCAGAGACAGCGCAATGCATTCCGGATGGAAGTCTAGTGGTTTGAAGTCTAGTGAGAGTCCTGTGGTTGCACAGAGCACCATCCAACAAGCACACAACACGCACTAGACTTCAAACCACTAGACTTCCATCCGGAATGCATTGTGCTGTCTCTGCCCCCCGCCTCCCCCACACAACTCTCACTCAACTTAGTGCGTTCCAGTGTGAGTGCACCCTATGGAAGATTTAGGTCCCTCGCAAAGATCCCGGCATCTTTTGCTAGAGGGCCATATTCATAATGGCGCCCGGTGCCATCTCTAGACACGTTTTCATACAAGTCAACCACAATGATTCCAAATCTGACGCCGTTTTAATCGTAAGACATAGTTTTGGCCCCGTAATTCAAGATGGCCGCCATCCAGTAGAGTGAAAACATAACTTTTGAACTGAAATTCATTTGGGGTTTTTAACACAAAACACATATCAATCTGAATCAGAGCTGAAATGTCTTGTAAAGGATTCTCTGGGAAGAGGCAGGGAGAGAGAGCTGGATGCCAGTGAGCAGAGGGTGAGCCTACCAGTTTATATCTCAGAAGGTGCCACCCTTTCCAACTGGCCAGAAGGCCAGTGCAGCCAATGAGTGCAGTCTGAGTGGGATACAGGGAGCAATGACTCTGCATTGGGAATCCCACTGGTAGCGCACCACCTAGATGAGGTGCCATGTTAACTTGCTATAATGGGCCAATCAGCATCTCTTGCCTCCAGGTTGAAATAGGGGATCAACTCAATGGCTGGCCTGCCTGAGAATGAAACATCTGCCCACCTTGCCGTGACATGCCATGGGGCGGCATAGTTCAGGGGTAGAGAAACCGTTATTAGAGCACGAAGGGTTCCCGAAGGGTTCCCAGTTCGAATCCGGGCTCCCCCTGAGTTAATGTCGAAGGTTCCTTGGGCAAGACTCTGAACCCCTAATTGCTCAATGGGTGAATGTAATGCACAATCTCTGTAAAGCGCTTTGGATAAAAGCGCTATATAAATGCACCATTTACCTCAGACTAGAGTTGGCCAGACTGCCTTTGAGGATTGAGATGGTCCAGTAGATGGAGGAGAGAAGTAGAGCATAGGAGCATATGCCATCAAGCTGCATGGACTAATCCAATGCAGTTATCACAATTTGTATAATGTCCACAAGGGATTAGTGACACAAGCCTTTGTTCAAGGACTCCTCCCTAGCCGTTTTAGAGAGCATGTCCATGCTCCGTTGCCCCAATGCCCTCAAGGAAGCAGAATGTTACCATCCTTGTTTTGACTGACCTGACTACATCAGACTAGCCAAGTGTGGGGTTGATGATCGGGACAGTGAAGAGAGACATTACAGCAGGTGTATCACTCTCCAGTCTCTAGCCGGCAGTCACAAGAGATACTGGATAGACAGAAGAAAGGCCTGGCTGCTACCAATGTGGAGAACCACAGCACATAGACATTGCAACAAATGTCACTGGTCAGTCGCCTGGAAGCATCTTCCCAGGCCTAAAGCTGGCCATACACTACACGATAATCGGGCCCGACTGAATCGGGTAGAATTAAACACTACAGGATCATTTTTTCTGATTCTCTGACCAGAAAATCTAAATGGGCTCACACTTGCCGTTTTGAACAGTCGGGCGCTCCGCACGCTACAGGATTCTATTCAGATTGAGTCGGGCCTGAACAATGCAATTAATAATACATAATATAATGAATACAAATGTCACGGGGCTGTTCTGAGAGCTTCGCCTTGCAACACACGCACGCACGCACACACACGCACACACAAACACATTAACGTGTTATCCACACAACACACCATCGCATCGCTTCGCGCAATGGAGGAAAAAAACGCTTCAATAAGGAATTTGTGTCCCATTTTGACACGTTTCCATCCATGCCTCTGCTCTCTCTGACTTTAATACCCTCTCTCTCCGCTGCTAAACTAGTCTGCGTGCTGTCTGCTTCTCACGGTGCCTGATGTATGATTAGTCGTATGACTGTGTGGCACACGGAACAGTAGATTTCCAAGATCAAACTGTGTCCCCTACGTTGTAGGGTTTGTAGATCAGGCAGTGGGCGTGTACTTGCAAGAGCAACATAGCGAGTCAGTCGGATGTCATTTCCAATAACGCGTCAGGCACCCGTGCGCTGTTGGCTGTTCCCATGCTGGTAGTGACTATTTCTGCTGATATAAAACAAACCTGTATTGAGTTTTAATTCCCATCGCAAGCAATCATGATACAACGTTACGTCAACCTGGGCGGATGGATGTGGACGGTATGAAAAGTGTGTGCGTGGCTGCGTGCGCGCGCCTGTACATGTGTGTGTGAGAGAGAGAGGGAGGAGGGAGAGATGGAGAGAGAGAAAAAGAGAGAGAGAGAGATCTGTCGATCAGCAGCTGTCTTTCTCTTGGTCACTCGCTGCTGTTCCAGACGAGGGATCCCAGAAAAATATCAAACATGTTTGAAAAGAGTCGGGCTGGTCCCGATCGCCCTCCGAGCCACTCAGCGGTGCTCAGATTGAATCCGTGAGACCTCACGCTAGAAGACATTTATGCCCGATAGTCGGGCACGTTTCAGTCGGAGGCAGCCAGATTGTCGGGGGGGTAATTAAATAGCCCGATTATCGGTTAGTGTGCGGCCAGCTTAACCCTAACCTCAGTAAAACTATGCCTAAACCTAACCCTAAAACCTAACTCTAACTTCAAACTAATGAGAGATGTAGGACTAATGAAATTCTGGACTTATGGGCAGTCCCTGTTATGGAAATACAATTTATATTCCCTTTCAGGCTATTGATCTATTGATTATTGAGTTATCGATTATTGATATAGATTATATATTTAATATTCATCTTACTTCGGTTATATTAATATATGACTGTATGCTGATGTTATGAATGTAATATGTAAGCAAGGGAAGTAAATGAGTATGATAATATGTCTTATGAGTTTAGGCCTCAGTGTACTGTGTACACGTAGTTATGCAGCAGCAGGCTCATACAGCAAGGTCAAGTACACTAACTATTTCCCTGTAGGCAAGCGGCAGACCCAGACAGCAAGACGACAGGTTAAGGTGTTATGAACGCAAGGAGAATGTTTCTTATATCAGGCGTCAGTATTCTGGCTAGGGTAGTGACTACACACTACGGCCTCGGCATAGAGCAGAGGGCCTTCCATGCTCAGTCGATAAGAATTGAACACATGCAATAGTTGGTCAGGGATAGTGTCGCCGCTCTCAGTCAAAGAGCGTCGAGCAGCACATTTCATAGTCAGGCAGAAGTGACCTTACATACTCAAGTGTTGAGAGAGTACATCTTTTGGTCAGACAGAAGGAATGTCAGTCCTCAGAATTATCTTAACAATGTGTATGTATCCTTGCAGTATCTGTATTTAAGCTGCCTCAACATCCAGATCGGGGTCAGACTCCCGTTGCCTTTCGAGACAACTGGACCCTGTCCACCTTTCCTTCTTTCATCTCTCTTTTTCCTTTCTCCTCTTCTTTCTATCCTTTACTCTTCTCATTATTATATTACATAGGAATCATTGTCATATTAGTATTATTGTCATCTGTTGTATTGAATAAATCTGTTATAGACATATCAGTGTCTAACTCTTCATTCTCTCACCGAGGAAATGTTCAATTTCCACAACAATTGGCGACGAGGATGGGATTGGACGCGCAGCCTGGTGCTCCTGCCGGATGTTACCTCCCTGCGGGTGAGAAGCTGTCCGGTTAGGAGCAAGGGCTGCTGATCCAATCCAGGGTTGAGGATGATGAACCACGCGGTGAGAGACTGATTTGTACAACAGATGAAGTAGTCTTTTAGAAGAGTAATAGTGCCGTATACTGTATATGTATATGTATATGTATATGTATATGTATATGTATATGTATATGTATATGTATGCATACTGTATATTTATAGGTTGTTGATCATGATCAGAGGTTATGCATGCAAACTCGTGACTAGTCGGATCACTGTCTCAATGTCTATGTTTATAGTTACAGACAGGGAAGTCTTATACTAGGTCACTGACGGACGCGTCT
This sequence comes from Nannobrachium achirus, assembly GCF_963921795.1. Lineage (NCBI taxonomy): Eukaryota > Metazoa > Chordata > Actinopteri > Myctophiformes > Myctophidae > Nannobrachium > Nannobrachium achirus. Next base: position 57,445,564 of record NC_137826.1, read on the forward strand.
TGGTTGTTTAGGTGAGCTATAATTCCAAATAAACTTGAGTAATCGGTTGTTCGGTGAGCTATAATTCCAAATAACTAGAGTTATACTTTTTTGGTGAACTGTAATTCCAAATAACTAGAGCTGTAATTGTTCAGTGAGATATAATTCCAAATAACTAGAGCAATCTGTTGTTTGGGGAGCTATAATTCTGAACAAATAGAGTAATCGGTTGTTCGGTGAGGTGTAATTCCAAATATCTAGAGTAATGGGTAATTACCAGAGTTATAGAAGGGAGTGTGCCAGGGATGCAGCAGTGCCCAAACAACTGCCGCCTTTTTGCGAGGACATAGTCAGATTATGTCCAGAAAGTCATGGTCAAATTGAGAGACGGTGGGAATCGCGGGGTTCCCAGCGGGGGCAATTCCTTTTAACTCAAATTCCTAATAACTCAAATTTATTGGGGGAAAACTTGTAGAGAAGAAGATCACAGAGGAGAAGCAGCATGCATGACAATCCAGTAAAAGTATAAGATATGAATTCAATGAATGAATCATCACCTTGTTTTTGGTTTGTTTTATTTGTTTCAGTCTACGATTTTTTATTTTACATCACCATATTGCAGTTATTTTACTGAGTACTATTTGGCTCCAATTATTGGTTGCCTTTTGGAAAATAACAGTAAGAAAGAGAAAGGGAGATAGAGAACAGCAACTAACACACGTCTATTATTTTCGTTTAATTTTATTTTTCTCTATCATTTTGTTTGAGCGTACTGGGTGGACCTCGACCTGGATTCCGCTCCTCCCAATGGCTCTCCCAGCATACGCACCACCGGCACCAACCCACAGCAACCGTCAGGATCGTTCTGGTCTACCGTCCGTGGGCCCTACAAGACATTGCCGAAGCAGCAGAGGATATCGACAGCCGCACGTCTATGTGGCTGCACAAAATACAGTTAAAAGAATGCCGTCCCTCCAGGATGGAAATATGCAAGGTGACAGTCAACTCATTGCAAAGTGTGAGGCCGCATTCCCGCCCAGAAGAGACATTGGCAAAGTTGCCATGGTGACCCGTGACACGGAAGGGCGAGTCACTGATTACTACAACGTCTGTGGACAGTGTTTGTTTTTAAGAGTGAAGTCAGTGGACTGATGCAGCCAGGTGCAGTGGCGTGCGCCTGTAATCCAAGTTACTGGGCGGATCGTTTGAGCTCAGGAGTTTTGAGCTGCAGTGGACTATGTCGATCGGGAGTACGCAGTTCGGTATCGTTGAAGCCAAGGTGATGGGTGCAAGACCACTATATGAGATGCACCCTAAAACGTACAAGGACTCAAGTGCTCCATGTTCAAATGAATCGCTGCCATGAACATGGGACAAGGACAGTTCAGCCGCAAAACCAGCGAGGATGCAGTGGGTGCGGATGTGGCAGAAGAAGCCAAGGACCTGGGGGGGATGGCAATGGGGTAGATATACCTGAAGAAGTGAGTGAACATTGGCATGTTGTGCCCAACACCATGCAGCTGAGGGAGGTTGGGCTGCCGGACAGTCTGGTGCACAACACAGCTTTCCGATTGAGGCCAGGTGGAGGAGCGGACCCCAGGGAGAGATGCTGGTTGCACCACCCCAGAGCAAGTACCCCTCACACACACAACACAACGCACATGCACATGCACATGCACATGCACATGCACATGCACATGCACATGCACACGCACACGCACACGCACACACAAGGCATGCACAAGCTAGTGCAGCAAGCTACTGTATCTATTATCTACAAGATAAGAAGAAAATGCAACAAGCACAATCACACACAAATTAGGGGACTACTACAGTAGGGCATTCTGGAGCAACATATTCACTGTTCAGAGCAAGTAGTAGAATATGAGTACCCCTAGCATAGTCATAAAGGTCAGGAAACTCAAGCACTCATTTATACTGAGTACAATATGTCCAGGTACAGCCCGAGTCAGTTATTAGTTCCAATGGTGTTTAGAAAAAAAAAAAAAAAAAAAAGCACAGGAATTAATGACAGAAATCCTAATTCATGACATGGTACAGACACACAAACTGCAAATTAACTATACAGTAAATACATGTTTACTAGTCTGTGGATTGTGCTGCTGCCTCTGTCTCTCTCTCCATCTGATTCTCAAGGCAAGTTATTCAAGGGGAAGTATGCTGCGTATCTCTCTTGGAGAGGAAACACACCAAAGGCTGGCAGGATTTGGGCACAATGCTGGGTCGCCAATGACAGGGCACAGGTTTGGTACCGGTACAGTTTTATTTTAAAAAGGCCTATAAAGAAGTGAGATCACACAGTCTAGACACCAATCCACAACTTTAAGAGGTGCACCTACGGAATTGCGGTTGTGCGGAGTTTGCAGGCTGTCTGTCACAAACCGTGTGCCCCACAGGTTGCAAACCCCCACACTATTTTGACTCAAATACCGCCCGCCGCGACAATTTTCTGTCTTTTTTATTCTGTGGTCAAGTTGACCAATGCGAGGTTTTTTCGTTTCCGATTGAGGCATCCGATAAATCTGATCAGATCAGAGAATCATGCGAATCTCCAGGGGTTTCACAGTGAGCTAGTCAAGAACCCAGGAGTCTGGACCCATCCGCGGGGTCTACACTTTGACGGTCTGACAACTTATGGTTTGTGTGGCTCCTCAGAGGAGGCCTGCAGAACCTGACACTGTGATGCTCCTGAAGCACCTCGCTGATAAGGGTCACGGTTAGTTTGTCAAAACTGCAGTATGTACAAGAGTGAATCTATTGGGGACATGTGATCACAGCAGGGGGCAAAATCCCTCTCTCCCTGACATGTATTAATAGTAGAAGAAGCTGACAGGACCAAGTATTATAGGGACTGGACTTGACTGGACTAATAAGGCATTTTATGATAAAATAGGCCTTGGATGAATGCCCTACTCGCTACCTATGACAGGCAGAACAGGTGGGGCTATTCAAGTATTCATAGACGAATACTTTATATCATTCTCTTGTAATTCCAAGTTCAAGTGTGTTAACAGAGTTTTGTTTCAGTTACATTATGTTCAAATCACATTACTGTAGTATTTGCATAATATTTAATTGCATGAAATGATCTTTAAAATAAAAGTCACATAACCATGTACAGTAGGAGGAGCCCTGTTCTGTATTGGTATCATATTTATTTGAGCATTACACCTACATTTTAATAAATGGTTGATGGGACTCACAGCCCTATGGCCCGGTCCATAATCAGCCCAACAGTTCACCTAATCAGTTGATCAAAGGGGGAACTGCATGATGTCATGTTTGCAAATAGCATGGTAAAGTTATGTAGCTTACGGTTGTCACTGCAAAAGCAATGCTTTCGGGCAGGCACACTGTATAAAGTATGAAGTATATTTCTGATGTGCTGCATTGTTGCCCATTAACCCTTTTCTCTGTAACAGGAATTGTTCGTATTTTTGTTGATTGCAGACGAGACCAATATCTGAATCTTACAATACCTACTGTACTTACTTACGCCTACAGCCCTACTGGGGGCATAGGCTGTCAACAAGGGATCTTGTGCTGTTCTCTTCAGCTTGCTCCATGTCATTTTCATGGCCGTGATGTCTGCCTCCAGGTCTCTGTACCTGGTGTTTCTTGGATGACCTCTTTCCTTCTTGCCCTGTGTGTGGAGTCCATCCTAGGCCTTGTCAGGAGATGTTGCTTCACTTGCATGCAGGCTTTCACAGAGTCATATCCAACTACGTTTCATTTCTTCTTATGCGGGCAGCTGTCCTGTCCTCTGCCGGAGTTCACTGATGGTGTCTGGCCATCGGATGCAAGGATCTTGCACAGGCGACTGTGGATGAAACCCTGCACTTGCGTGCAGGGCAACTGTAGTTCTCTGTGTCTCTGCTCTATGTCATTAACTTGTGCAAGGGGTGCAGAGAAAATGTTCTTGTTGTGTTTCCAAGTGTTTGTGTACTGTATGTGAAACCGAGCGAATGAAACTTAACTAACTAACCCACTAACTACAGGCTAACTTTGAGTGCATGATAAATGCTTAAGGTAATTCTCTGCGAGGGTGGGGATTGTTTTGTATGTTGTATGCTGTTATGTCCTTTCCGATAGGAAGCAGCATTCATGTACAGCAGACCCTGAACACACACAGTGTGCAACTTGGAAGTAAGTGATATATACACAACACAACATCCCACCAAACCGAGCTGTGGATATATTATTATAGAAGTGTGAGCTATTGTTTATTTAGGACGCACAGTTACTGTAGCTGTAGCATTGATTGATTGAGTGTTTGATTGATTGATTGATTGATTGATTGATTGACTGACTGATTGAATACTTTAGTAACAATTAATACTTTATAGATAAGATTGTTAACAGTACAGAGTGCAGTCAAAGGTTATGCTAAAAGGATAACACAAATGCCCCAGGGATTTATTTCCATTGTGGGCCAGTTTACTCAATGCATCAGTAATCAATAAGACATCCAATATGTGCAGCAGTAACTATTTTTCTTGGGGACCACAACTTTCAGTGTTACATAACAACCAGTGTTGGGGGTAAATTGTTAAAGGTGATTAATTACTGTAATATTACTTTAAGCCTTAACTGCAAAGTCGTTACTAAGGATATTTCAGTACATAGGTAAGTTATTACATTTAGAAAGTAACTTGCCCAACACGGTTAATAATAACTCATATCATAATGCAGAGTTCAGTATGGACTGTTTGTTTAAATAAAGTGGATCTTACTTACAGCTAATTATGTGAAATGTACTTCTATTGCATGTCTGTTACAATAATGTCGATATAAATGGAAAGAGTATTTCTCATACAGAATAAACAGAGTCTTTGTAACTTATGTTTCCTTCTAATAAATGCAAGTAACAAATCGATTAATGTTATATTGGATATATAGCAAATCAGTTGCTGAGAGTAACTTAAGTACAGGGAATCAAATATGTACTCAAACTAAGTGACCTTATCCTCCTTACTTTTGATACATCTATTGCACCTATGTGTTGAGATTTTATGCTTCTGCCCCAATACATTTCGTAGGTAAATAATGGGCATTGTGCCACTACCATTATTCTCAGCTTTAACTACAGTAACTTTGCACATATAGCCAGTGTTGCTTAAACCTTTTGGGCTCAGGACAGATATTTAAAGTTGTTTAACCCTAAATTACATTGCTATTTGTTCTACTTAAGTGTAATAATTTATCATGTTACATTTGTTGTGAATGTATTCGGAACATTCATATTGATTATAAGATAATATGCACTGTAGTGAAAGCATGTTCTCACTTTCGTTAATTTGTGATTTGAATCACTTGAAATTCAGTGTCTTTAGACGTGTAACCTGGATAGTGAGAGACTTAAGAGAATATCAGTTTCAGTTATAACTGATTGAAAGCAACGTTTATACGATTTTATAACTTATTTTAGAAGTTTGCAAATCCAAATAATACAATAAAAGATACTTTATTTTATTCCAATGGTTTGTTTTATTCTTCCAAAATGAGTTACCATGCAGGCTAAGTGTCATGAAATTAGAAATACAATGTTCTCCAAGTGATAACAAGTGGTGTGGAGATGCTTGATGTTAGATCAATAGAACTTATTGTCACATAAAGGACCTAAGTGATTGATACCAGTTCAGCTACCAAGCTGCAACAGAATGAATACTTTACCTTTAGGACTATTAGTCATGTATGATGCCAATACTCTTTACTCAAGTAAAATCTAATGCAGGACTTCCAATTAAGTACTTCTGTATTTTGGCATTGAATACTTATCCCACCACTACAGTGAATAGGAAAGGTTATAGGTACCCATAAGGAGGAAGATTTCGGGGTTGGGGGGGACTAACCTCTGAAGCATATTTTAACTGCAGGTCAGCAAGTGTCAAACACGGAACAACGCCCAACCAAGGGCCAACATGGAGACACATGGCAAACCACATCGTCCTTCAACAGTGGCTTGCCCCCAATCGGTGGGGGGTAGCTGGAGCTGCACCATTATTCTGATCACAATTAGAATTTGATTAATTACAGCTCTAGATATAGCTTTATCCTATAGAACAGCATCTGCTTTTGTCTGATGTGTTTACTTGAACCATTCACTGGCATTAACTAAATTGTATTACATTTTGTGTCCATTATATGGCCAAAGGGGGAATTGTTATGGAAATACAATTTATATTCCCTTTCAGGCTATTGATCTATTGATTATTGAGTTATCGATTATTGATATAGATTATATATTTAATATTCATCTTACTTCGGTTATATTAATATATGACTGTATGCTGATGTTATGAATGTAATATGTAAGCAAGGGAAGTAAATGAGTATGATAATATGTCTTATGAGTTTAGGCCTCAGTGTACTGTGTACACGTAGTTATGCAGCAGCAGGCTCATACAGCAAGGTCAAGTACACTAACTATTTCCCTGTAGGCAAGCGGCAGACCCAGACAGCAAGACGACAGGTTAAGGTGTTATGAACGCAAGGAGAATGTTTCTTATATCAGGCGTCAGTATTCTGGCTAGGGTAGTGACTACACACTACGGCCTCGGCATAGAGCAGAGGGCCTTCCATGCTCAGTCGATAAGAATTGAACACATGCAATAGTTGGTCAGGGATAGTGTCGCCGCTCTCAGTCAAAGAGCGTCGAGCAGCACATTTCATAGTCAGGCAGAAGTGACCTTACATACTCAAGTGTTGAGAGAGTACATCTTTTGGTCAGACAGAAGGAATGTCAGTCCTCAGAATTATCTTAACAATGTGTATGTATCCTTGCAGTATCTGTATTTAAGCTGCCTCAACATCCAGATCGGGGTCAGACTCCCGTTGCCTTTCGAGACAACTGGACCCTGTCCACCTTTCCTTCTTTCATCTCTCTTTTTCCTTTCTCCTCTTCTTTCTATCCTTTACTCTTCTCATTATTATATTACATAGGAATCATTGTCATATTAGTATTATTGTCATCTGTTGTATTGAATAAATCTGTTATAGACATATCAGTGTCTAACTCTTCATTCTCTCACCGAGGAAATGTTCAATTTCCACAACAGTCCCCTTTCCATGAGCTGTGCCAAGATAAAGTTGGGGGGTTTGAATGTAACTAGAAAGATGCAATTGGGAATTGCAAGTGTGGTTGCCGACGTGAGTATATTCTGCAGCAAGCTAACTGTCATGTGAATCTTGACTAATACTCCAGCTAGCACCACTGCCAAATGTTTTAACTTTTGACTGCACTGGCATACTCGCCAACACCAGTGCAGTCAATATAGGCATTTGCCTCCCTATATTGATTCAAGGTAAAAACCCATTCATAAAGTTTATTTTAGACCCCCAAACTTCTGCCTGACCCGACCAGAGCTGTTGGAGGAGGTGCAGGCTGTGAGGCATTTATACTGTACCTGTACCTTTCCAACATCAAATCTCTTAACTGACTCCTAAATTACAGAAGCAACACCATTACAGATGGCAGATGTGAACCACATCAGCCCCGCTGCCCCTGAACGCCTTTACCCACACATCCTGCAACGAGAGCTGGACAGAGATGTGGTCCACATCCAGATTCAGAGCTGGACAGAGATGTGGTCCACATCCAGATTCAGAGTTGGATCAGCTGGACAGTTCCCTGTGTGATCTACAGTGGCACTTTTAGACAAAGACAACAATGTTTACTATACTGGCAGTGGACCACCTCACTGCTTTAACCTCACTGGTTAAAGCATTCAATAATTCTATGCCTAAATGGGTTAACCTAACAATAGGAGGGAGTAGAGGCTACACACACAAACACAAAAAATAAGCATAGACACATGTGACTTGTAAAGAATTTCACTTTTATTTTTAGTTGACCACGATCGCTGATCCTTTTTTTTTTCTTTTTCATAAGAAATGTCCCTGGAATTTATTTATACAGAAGATAATTATGTACAGAAATAGAGAGAGAGAGAGAGCGGGCTTAAGCCTCAACATTTCATCGTACGTTGTACGACATAGGTCACTCGCCCAATAATAAGCGACCAGACTTCGAACAGTCACGTTCGACTTGGACTCAGAACTCGGACGCAGTCGGAACGCGGCGTTGTACGCGCATAACCGAGGCGTCGAGTCGTTCGGTATTCTTGCATGCATTTCCGTTTGGTTTCTTTCTTTCGTTTTTTTTAAATATAAAAAGCTTATATACATACACCTTTTTCCTCCTTTCGGCAGTAGTAGTGTCTGACAGAGACTTGTTCCGTGTTGACAGCGGTTTCAACGCTACAGACGAGGACAGCAGGTTTCAGTGTGAATTAAGCCCCTATCATAGTAGAGTGTAGTCTTTTTAAGTCATAAAACTACAACATTGCGTCATTACTCACGGTGAAGAGCTGTCCACCGCGAACCCCGACACATCTGTTTTTACTATCAGCCAGATCGGCCCATCACCCCGTTCACTGATTGGTCGATCTAGACCAGTCAGTCACAGTGATAGGACTTCACCGTGACTGACTATGATGGCCTCCACTTGTTTTCTCACTTTAACACATCGGACGCCCACGTGGTTTTGACGGTGCCCATGGCAACGCGTCATTTTACCTACCGGCGAGAGTACTGTCGAGAAAAGTAATCCGAGTAAATGTAATCCGAGTATGTCCTGTTTATTTCGCGAAAATCTTTTCTTTCAGTCAGGACCGTTTTTTATCATTTCTAAGCCACAGTGTTTGTGTTACGGCATGTAGAAGAGGCTGCCGTTTTGAGAAAAAAATGAAAAAAGGAAGAGAATCCGGAGAAAACAGCATTTTTGTGCAATCGCTAAACAGGAAGTCAACGAGCCAGACAGCACGTCCGGGTGACATAATTGCACGCTGCATGTTGGGAAATGGAGTTTGTTTCATCACCGCGGTAGCCAAGTGCAGTAGCTACAATACAGTATAGTTTACTGTACAACGCGTCAAACGCGTCGTGGGCCTCCAGCGACATCAAAGAAATGTACTTGTAGACACCACGTGGGCACCCGATGTGTTAAGTGGATAGCTTATCACCTAAAATATGCGGTGATAGGTGCTTCACTGCAGACTCTGATAAGGGCTTTAAAGTCCAACACCTATAGTCTTACTAGTTAGGGAAAGTTAGCCGAGTCTTTGGCCCAATCTGGGAACTAAGGCCTGATTTACACTGCAGCCAAATCCAGCCTGAATCAGATCAGTGTCACATCCAGATTGGAATCTGATTGGTTTCATATGACCACGTGAAACACTCGGCTAACTTTCCCTAACTACAACAATGGCGAGAAGCAACCGCCAGACCTGGAAAACCATTCAATCCGGGAGAGCAAAACAAAACAACATGTTTTTAGGTTTTTGTTTTCTTCTCCAATAACTCATTGGTTCTCAAACATTTACATATCAAATACACCCGAAAATTGATACACACATTTGGCCGTGGACCCCCACTTGAAAAGATCTTTAGAGCCAAGGACACCCGTAAGAAAAGATTTGTCAACATATGTACATTTTTTTTTAAATAGCTGAGAATACTAAATAGGACTTGAGTGTTTAAATGTCCTCCCGGCGGGGGCTCCTCACTGGCAGGTGAGTCGGTAGGATACAACAGTGTGTCCTCCCGGTGGGGGCTCCTCACTGGCAGGTGAGTCAGTAGGATACAACAGTACGTCCTCCCGGTGGGGGCTCCTCACTGGCAGGTGAGTCAGTAGGATACAACAGTGCGTCCTCCCGGTGGGGGCTCCTCACTGGCAGGTGAGTCAGTAGGATACAACAGTACGTCCTCCCGGTGGGGGCTCCTCACTGGCAGGTGAGGAGTCGGTAAAGATACAACAGCAGTGACAACACAGAAATGTGTGTGGGAAGGAATTCATTGGCATGACGACTTAATTAGTGAGAAAAAGGTGGGCAAAAAATAATTGGCTACCCTAAATTAAAAATATGTACCGGTATACAAAATATTCCAAAGAGATTGAAATGATCAGTAGCAAATGGTAGCATTTAAACAGAAACAAGTAATAAAAAGAAAGAAAGAAAAGAGAATAGGAATAGCAAATAAATAAATAAAAGTACCCAGAAACAAATAAATAAGAAAAATAAAGTCTTATGTAAACTCATTTAAATAATGCAACTGTGTGTACAAATGGCGAAATGCTAGAAACTCGGTAGCCAATGCAGTGATTTCGTGTGATGAAAACCCACACTGGCACATGATTGGACACCACAGTGACCAATAGAAACAGCATAAGCAGCAGTCAACTTTACAATGGCCGCATTCCAAACCCTCGTGTCGCCGTTCTGGACGCAACAATCTCCGACCGACATACCGGTAAATACATTTACACACATCGTACATAATCATACATATTAGTAGAGGAAAAAATAGGCCAGAAGTTGACCATACCCCTACCCGGGGTAGAACAAAACGCGACATAGTTTTTTCATATCTTTAGGATGTCCCTTTCATGAAATGGATTGTCCCGAGTTTTGCTTTTACTGCAAAAGTCATGAAATTGATCCATGAAGGGACTCACCACATAAGCAAAAAAACGCCTATCCTGAAAGATGGAGTTCCAAGTCAAACCTTTGTCATTTTCTACCTGCAGGTTGTTTTTACGTCATACTTGCACAGATGGTCTACAGGTAGTGTCCTTACATCCCAGAACAATCAGACTGCAAAAATATGGTTCTGTTTTGAATCTGCTGCCTTTTATATAAGGACTTTCTATAGGCGGAAATGACATTCCTAAGGAAAATTCCCCTGTAATCCTTCTATAAGGGGTAGTACAAACTATGACAAAGTTTTTTCATAACTTTTACTTGTCCTCTTCATGAAATGGATGGTCAGTAGTTTTGCTTTTACTGCAAAAGTCATGAAATTGATCCATGAAGGGACTCACCACATAGGCAAAAAAACGCCTACCCTGAAAGATGGAGTTCCAAGTCAATCCTTTGTAATTTTCTATTGCGGGTTGTTTTTACCTCATTCTTGCACAGATGGTCTACAGGTAGCGTCCTTAAATCCCAAAATAATCAGAATGCAAAAAAGTGATTTACCAAGAAAGTGCAGAAATATCCCCAAAAGTTAATCATACACCATTTCCACTTACTGGTTGGGAAGGAGCTGGAAACAAGGGCCTACTACAAACTTGATATCCTGGTATCAATAAGCTTTGGGCTTATCAAGCTTGTTATTAAGCATAGCGGCCCATGACATAATGTTTAAATAATCAAGACAAGAGGCGATCAATACATTGTTACGGTACTATTCATAATATATAGCCATTTAACACTTACTGCACACTAATGAATGATTTTCTAAAGATATTAAATGACAATATTTTTTACTTTTGTCAATTCTCATCCTCATAGACAAACTCAGACTCACAACAACTGGCCAATACAAAAAGATACCAGTTCTGTTCAGAATCTCACATCTTCCCACGAAATATTATAAAGCGCTCAACAGTGGGCTCGATAAAAGCCCATGGGTCAATAAGCAGGATCGATAAGGTGCTCATTATCAATACAAATTAACGAACTCCATTCAGATTGTCAATAGGGAATACACCAACAACCAAAACAAAAGAAACCAGAAGAATAATGTCATAATATGCTTGTATTGTGAATCAGGAGTTTTTCTATATATGTGTGCCATTCTTACTGCATGCCAAATAATCAAACAGCAGCTTTTTCTCATTTTAATTAATTTTGTTTATTTCTTTTTCAATATTTTCATATCAACAACTAATTTGAGTGTGAGGGGGACTGACCAATTTGCAAAGCTGGTCAATGGATACAAAGCTGTGATCTCCCAAATTCGGACATAATTTTGTCAGGAGATTTCGTGACGTAATTGGCTGTGTATCTATTGGTCAATGGCTGGTCAATGGATTAATTGAATTCCGTCTTACTATTTATGTTATGGTAATAAATATGGTATGATGGTATATATTATTATAATATAAACGGTAAGAAGGAATTCAGTTCCCAGTGGATTACAACCAAGGGCCACAACAATGCTCTACAGTCAAGGCTGGTCCACAAGGCACAAGCTGGTATAAAAGGATTGTGTAATTTCTTGTTTATTTTAGTTTACAGGCAATGTACTGTAAATACAGGAGCAATATTATGTACAACACAATCCCACAGAGACATTGAGGCACGTACTACTTTGACTGCAACAATCCTTATCATAGCAGTAGAGTTGGGTGAGGTCTCTTACTGCTTGGAGCAGGCTATTTTTTGAACAGGACAGGCTTTAGTGATGTATCCTTTAGCATCCAACCCTTCCCAACTGGATTCCACAGAAGGGGTTTGGGGACATGATTGTGGCACCATATACTGTACCAGTTTGGTACATAGCCTGTTGAACATTCAAAACTATCCTCAGTGGGAGGCAGATGTGAGACTGGCATGTCTGTCGTTGATGCAAGAATACAACAGAGCTCATCAAGACTAGAACACACCTGGCCCTTTGCCTTCTGTTTTAGGCCATAGAGAGTGAGGGCATATTGTCTTGAACATCCTGAAGCCTCTGGTAGACTATCTGTCAAGCCAAAGGTTCTCAGACCCTGACCTAATTTATATGTACAGTACTATGGATATACTTGTGTTGCTTGGAATAGCTGCCATTTTCATGCATGCTGGTCATGGGATAGACAACGATACATCCCAATGTCTGATATTACAAATACATTGGGAGTGGCTTTGTGTGAGAGTCTTCTAGCATGGCACGCATTGACTGGATGCAATGCAATGAGCAGCCTGTTCAGAATAAGCAATAATACAGCTTTCAACAAGCTGGCGAAGCACATTCATGAACTTCGGGATCTGAGAATCTTTGGCTTACTGCATGCCAAATAATCAAATATTGGTCAGTCTCCCTTACACTGCTCAAAATAGTTGTTGATTGAAAAAGAAATAGATGAAAATGAGAAAAGGCTGCTGATTATTTGGCATTAAGAATGGCGCACAAAGTGTAGTGTATTCTACTGAATATAGGCTTACATACGTACATACTGTACTGCATCTAAGTCTGAATACCATAGACTGCTTATAGAACAATATGTTTGCTGCTTTTGAGGTGAAGAGAATTAGGCCTTGGGATGTAGGGACACTACCTGTAGACCATCTGTGCAATATGAGATAAAACAACCAGCAGGTAGAAAATGACAAAGGATTGACTTGGAACTCCATCTTTCAGGGTAGGCTTTTTTATGGTGAGTACCTTTATGGATCAATTTCATGACCTCTGCAGTAAAAGTAAAACTACTGACCATCCATTTCATGAAGAGGACAAGTAAAAACACTGTCAGGGTTTGTACTACCCCTTATAGAAGATTATCTCCAGGATCACAGGGGATTCTTCCTTAGGAATGTCATTTCCGCCTATAGAAAGTCCTTATATTAAAGGCTGCAGATTCAAAACAGAACCATATTTTTGCATTCTGATTGTTCTGGGATGTAAGGACACTACCTGTAGACCATATGTGCAAGTATGAGGTAAAAGCAACCTGCAGGTAGAAAATGACAAAGGATTGAATTGGAACCCCATCTTTCAGGGTAGGCGTTTTTTGCCTATGTGGTGAGTCCCTTCATGGATCAATTTCATGACTTTGGCAGTAAAAGTAAAACTCGGGACAATCCATTTCATGAAGGGGACATCCTAAAGATTTGAAAGAACTATGTCGCGTTTTGTTCTACCCCTTATAGAAGATTATCACCAGACTTACAGGGGAACATTCCTTAGAAATGTAATTTCCGCCTATAGAAAGTCCTTATTTAAAAGGCTGCAGATTCAAAACAGAACCATATTTTTGCATTCTGATTGTTCTGGGATGTAAGGACACTACCTGTAGACCATCTGTGCAAGTATGAGGTAAAAACAACCTGCAGGTAGAAAATGACAAAGGATTGACTTGGAACTCCATCTTTCAGGATAGGCGTTTTTTTGCCTATGTGATGAGTCCCTTCATGGATCAATTTCATGACTTTTGCAGTCAAAGTAAAACTTGGGACAATCCATTTCATGAAGGGGACATCCTAAAGATATGAAAAAACTATGTCGCGCTTTGTTCTACCCCGGGTAGGGGTACCTCGAAAACTAAGGCTCTTTTTTAGGGTTTTTTCCTCCTCTATATATAACTTTGGGGGAAGATAAAAAACAAAACAAAAAAGAAACACAAGGTCCCGTCACGCAATAGAAGGAGGACAATCAGTAGTTTTTTGGGGGAAGAATCCATCATTGTTAAAATTTGAGTTGGGTTTGTACAGGAACAAGGGGCTTATCGAATATCTAAATACTGAATCAAGCCATTTAAAATAAAATAAAACATGTTTGAAAGTGAAATATCCTTTTAATACTCAAATGACCACACTGGAATAGGGCCATTGTAACAAAATGAGCCTGCCTGGACAACTATAATATCCTCATATCATGAACATCATATTTGTTTGTAAGAAGCAAACGTTGCATTCTGCCCTGAGCAGATAACTTAATGTTCAAAAGTACGCTGTACTTGGCAATAACTCGATGTGACGAGTTAATCGTTTTGGCCACTGCTGTGTCCCTAATTAGGAAAGATAAAACATAAAAACAAAGAACGGCATTTAAATGACAGACATATAAAAGAGGTGAAAATGAGACCAATTCACACCTGGCACCGTTCCGCACTTGGCAAATCCCCCCTGCCTTTTGTCCGTGACAATGTCAGGACATTTCACTGAAGAGTCACTGATGTTTCACTGAAGTTTCACCGAGGTTTCACTGAAGCTCCAGCGGCAGGTTCTCTGAAACGTTGTAACGTCAACATCTGTACAGATGACAGGGTCTGGACAGGGTCCCGTCCATCCCTCAAACCCTCCCAAATAAATCCATGCTGTGCGACTCACACTGACAAACACACCGCCAGTCAGTCACATCCGTAGAGGTCAATAAACACACTGTACGTACCATGGGACCCTGACACCCACCCGCCCACTCGGGTAACTAACCATGACAGCTAAACATGTTGGACACGTTGGACATGTTGTGGATGGGCAGGCAGACAGACAGGCAGACATACAGAGAGAGAGGGCGAGATCATTTAGCGACCTACAACCGGGTTGCAACGCGGTCGCTAGTTTTCAGCGACCGGTCGCAAAAGCTATACCGACCGGGCCGGTAAATCACCGACCGTGCCGCTAAATCGACCGACCGGGTCGCTAAATCGACCGACCGTGTCGTTAAATCCACCGACCGGGACGCTAAATCCACCGACCGGGACGCTAAATTCACCGACTGGGACGCTAAATCCACCGACCGGGGCGCTAAATCCACCGACCGGGTAGGTAAAGCCACTGACCAGGGTCACTCATCCACCGACCGGGCTACTAACCCTAACCCTAACCCTAAACTTAACCTCAGTAACCGTACCTCAGTAACTAACCTGCCGACGCAACATACCGACCGGTGCTAAATCTACCGACCTAAAACTGCAGGCCGGTCGGTAGATTTAGCGACCCGGTCGGTCGATTTAGCGGCACGGTCGGTGATTTACCGGCCCGGTCGGTTGATTTAGCGACCCGGTCGCTGAAAACTACCGACCACGTTGCTAAATGATCTCGCTCCTACTGCAGACAGACAGACAGACAGACAGGAAGGGGTGGGTGGAGCCGGTGTCATATAAGGACTTCCTGTCCTCTGATTCAGCCGGCTATATAATGGGTAGCCTGGGACGGCTTCCAATTTCGGGCTTTTGATCCGGTCGGGAGCGGATGGGCTCCTATGTCATTTTGTATTCAAAACGGACTACAGTTTGGCAGGAAACACCAAATCCCCTACTTGCGCATGCGCTAACGACTTGCACATGCGCTAACTGGGTTGAAACTGTTTCCGATTTGGTGTTTCCTGCCAAAGTGTAGGGTTAGGGTTAGGGTTAGGTCCAGCAGAGCTCAGACAGCCAGCAGCTGGGAGGGCCTGGACGGGGGCAGGTCCAGCAGAGCTCAGAGGGTCTGGAGGGGGAGGGTCTGGAGGGGGGGCAGGTCCAGCAGAGCTCAGACAGACAGCAGCTGGGAGGGTCTGGACGGGGGCAGGTCCAGCAGAGCTCAGACAGACAGCAGCTGGGAGGGTCTGGAGGGGGGCAGGTCCAGCAGAGCTCAGAGGGTCTGGAGGGGGGAGGGTCTGGAGGGGGGCAGGTCCAGCAGAGCTCAGAGGGTCTGGAGGGGGAGGGTCTGGAGGGGGGGCAGGTCCAGCAGAGCTCAGACAGACAGCAGCTGGGAGGGTCTGGACGGGGGCAGGTCCAGCAGAGCTCAGACAGACAGCAGCTGGGAGGGTCTGGAGGGGGGCAGGTCCAGCAGAGCTCAGACAGACAGCAGCTGGGAGGGTCTGGAGGGGGGCAGGTCCAGCAGAGCTCAGAGGGTCTGGAGGGGGGAGGGTCTGGAGGGGGGCAGGTCCAGCAGAGCTCAGAGGGTCTGGAGGGGGGAGGGTCTGGAGGGGGGCAGGTCCAGCAGAGCTCAGAGGGTCTGGAGGGGGGAGGGTCTGGAGGGGGGCAGGTCCAGTAGAGCTTGCACCGTGATGCCCACCTTCACCAGACCCCTCTCCTCCAGGATGTGGTGAGGAAGACACAGCTGGTCCTGAGGGCAACGCGGACACACAGGAGAGGAAGGACGTGTTAAGCTAGCCTTACATCTAACAACTTGGAAAAGATTTCTCAGTCGTAATAAAATCGAGGCGCGCTCCAGTGATTCGGTCGTTACTCAATCGTTAAATGTGAGGTAGTGGTCCAACTCGATTTTTACCCCGACTTGAGACCCAGATTCTGTTTTACGACAATATCAAACTGGTTTGATATTTTCACAAATCGGGGCTGAGTCTGAATAAGCACAATGACGTAACAACCAAAACAGAACGCTAGCGAGCCAAAAGCCATTAATTCCCCAAGACGTTCGGTTGAGCTGCCAGCCTGGTGTATCATAATAGTACATTATTCCAAACATTCAAAGTTGATAATAAGTTGATAGGATCAATCTGCTCCAGCTATGGAGAGAGGGGAGAGTTGAGGAGAGAACGGGAGAAGAGGGCTGAGGGAGGAGGGCGGAGCTCGGTGTGTGTGCAATCTGTGCATGCAGTGAGGGGAAAAAAGTACTCACATGTTTTACTCAAGTAAAAGTATCAATACTGCAATACTGCGATGCGACGTTGTGAGCTTGTATATTGGCTATTTTCATGTAGCCCAATAGGGCTAAAGTGGTTAATGTTTTATAATATTATAATTTATATCTGCAAGATATTTCCTTGCTTACATAAGTGAAAGTGTTGCACTGACCGTCTGCAGAGCGCAACGTCACACAAGGAAGTGTTGATCAAATAGAATCCATATCTGGTCTCTGCATCGTCTATTTCTCGCTTCAAATGTTTTCAAAAACGGCACAAGATTCACGCAGTGCAGCCTGACTCCAGCAGGTGTTCTGAGTCTTTGATTAGGCAGCGGTCCGTTATAGAGCGGAGCCGTCAGAAATATCAGACCGCTGATTTCAGCGATTGACCAATCAGAATCAAACATTCAAACAAGCCGTGCAATAATGTTCTCTAGTAGTTAACATGTTCTAATTACCTGAGGAACTCCCAGCTTCTTACACGCGTCCAGAAAGTTCTCCACGTTCCTTCTGCATTTGGCCATGCTGAGCTTTGGCTGGAAGAGACGCGGAACAGACTGTTTTTGCTAAATAAAATTGTTAAATTTGCTAAAATTGGTGGTTTATCATTTATTTCCTGTTACAATCAAAGGATGTGTGTACAAATGGAATAATGGCGTTTTTGTGGAAACCACAGAGACAGCTCAGTGTTAAATATTCAGTTGAAAGGTACGGAACAGCGACCGTCAGGTAGCAGTTACTATGAAAACCTGCAGTGGCTGTCACACTTTGCTGTCACAATTACTCATACGCATACTTTTGCCTAGCAACATGATTGCAACATGATTGATGAACTTTAAAATGCTCACACGACTTGTGACTTTAATAGGCCAAGTGTAATAGTTTAACTCATTGAGTGCCTATCCCGAATTAGTTCGGGATATATTATCGCATCACAGAGTGCCTATCCCGAACTAGTTCGGGATATAAAAAAAAAAAAAAAAAAAAAAAAAAAAAATTGAAAACATTTTTTTTGAAACATTTTTTTTGGACCCCATCAAATCTAGTGAACATGATTTCAATCGTGATTTTGCATGTTCCACCCCCATACAACCCCATCTAACATACAGGGCAGCCATGTTTGTTTACATAACATGTAAAACATAATCGCCATTATCTCAAGAATGCCTGAACGGATTTCCAATCGGATTTTTTTGTTTGAAAGCTGTGAACAAACTGCACAAATCCACTCCAATGCAATCCAGGATTGCATTGGATTTTTTAGAGCTCATTCTTCTCTGTTTTTTTCCCATGCATGAGGTGTGCAAGGTTTAATCATGGCTAAGTTGACGAAAATAAGGCTTCTAAAATGCTTGGTAGCCAATAGCTAACTTCAAGCTAACTTCATCCTCTTCCTGTACATGCACAAAGGAAAGTGTTCAGGCAAGTCATGGCTGCAGGGCTTCTGCATATACCAGCATATCTCTATGGGATTTTCTATGGCCACTGGGCGCCCTCTAGTGGTGAAAGGGGTGGCACTAAATGAGTTAATAGGGCAATACGTGTAATAGTGTAGTAGTGAAATAGTGTAATAGGGCAATAAGTCTGTTGTTTCCGCTCGCCCTGGCAGTCACTCCTCGCCATTAGGGCGTCTTACTGGTGTATGTATTTACTCTGGCAGTGAATGAGTTAATTCAATGGTTCCCAAATCTTTTAGCTAGAGACCCCAAAGAGAGATCAGATGTTTGCCCTGGGACCAACTAGTGAAAACAGCAGATCTACAACAAGTTCACAGCGCGTTGCGAGCTTGTAGATCGGCTATAGAGCAGTTAAGTCATGACGTGACTCACTCATCCCCCGGTTCATGGAAGAAATGTCTCTATGGAGAATAACATTGGGTCATCTTAAAATCGTCTCACATGAATTGTGGTCCAAAAATAAACGAACCGTTTGCACGATATTGTCAGGGAGGTGGCTCTGGTGGTAGCGAAATGTAACTAATTGGGTGACAGTAACATTAGCGCTTTCTCACCATCAGTTGATTCTTCATATCCATACGAGTCAAACCGCTGAGATCATTTGTTTATGTTTGGAACACAGTTCTTATATGACGCCATATGAAAAAAGGTCTATGGGAATTCAGAATGGGGGGAAAAAAATCATAAACCAGGTAGGATGGGTAAATGACGTCAGACTTCACTGCTCTATTATCACTACTTCTTAAGCGTTTGTGTTCTAATTTGTGGAATTTCTTAGATTTTCTTTTATTTATTAATGAAATTACAATATATATATATATATATATATATATATATTGGGAATGATTTTTGAAAATGTTTTGAAATAATAATAATCAAAAACTAAATGTAGGAAACCAAAAAATGAAGGGACCCATAAAGACGTGTCCGCGACCCACGCATGGGTCCCGAGCCAGTGTTTGGGAAGCAGTGAGTTGATGTCCTGGAGGTCATCTCAGGTCACTCACCACGGCGGGGGAGGGGACGTGGATGCTGGCCACCGAGCGAGGGCTGATGTGATTGGCCAGGTGACACAGCACCACGCCGTCCATGAGGGCGGCGCCAACGTCATCCGGAAGCAACACTTTCAGTCTGCACTCGATGTTCTGATAAAACACATGAAGAAGAAACACTTTCACTCAATGTTCTGATAAAACACATGAAGAAGAAACACTTTGATTCAATGTTCTGATAAAACACATGAAGAAGAAACACTTTGATTCAATGTTCTGATAAAACACATGAAGAAGAAACACTTTGATTCAATGTTCTGATAAAACACATGAAGAAGAAACACTTTGATTCAATGTTCTGATAAAACACATGAAGAAGAAACACTTTGATTCAATGTTCTGATAAAACACATGAAGAAGAAACACTTTGATTCAATGTTCTGATAAAACACATGAAAAAGAAACACTTTGATTCAATGTTCTGATAAAACACATGAAGAAGAAACACTTTCACTCAATGTTCTGTTAACTCATTGACTGCCAAGGCCCGAGTTTCCCGAGTTATTACAGTAGTCCCAGGCTGCCACAACCCGAGTTTCCCGAGTTGGAAGCCATTTTGAAAAAAAAATAAAAAATAAAAAATTCAAAGATTTTTTTTATTAAAAAAATTCTAAAAATGCCTCAAATGTATTAGGCATGATCGCAATTGCGAAATTGCATGTTTAGCCCCATAACAAACACATCTTTCAAAATGTCAAAAATGGCTGTTTTGTCTGACTTTGAAGGCTTGTATCTCATGAATGCCTGAACGGATTTCCAAGCGGATTTATTTTGTTTTAAAGCTGTTAAAAAGTACTACACATATGGTGCATGGGCGTGCACGATCCGTGCACTAAAAATGTATCCGTGCACTAGAAATTTAGGAACGTGGCATCCTGGTACTTGGCGGCCATCTTGAAAAGGGCATTCAATGAGTTAAAACACATGAAGAAGAAACACTTTCACTCAATGTTCTGATAAAACACATGAAGAAGAAACACTTTCACTCAATGTTCTGATAAAACACATGAAGAAGAACACTTTCACTCAATGTTCTGTTAAAACACATGAAGAAGAAACACTTTCACTCAATGTTCTGATAAAACACATGAAGAAGAAACACTTTCACTCAATGTTCTGATAAAACACATGAAGAAGAACACTTTCACTCAATGTTCTGTTAAAACACATGAAGAAGAACACTTTCACTCAATGTTCTGATAAAACACATGAAGAAGAAACACTTTCACTCAATGTTCTGATAAAACACATGAAGAAGAACACTTTCACTCAATGTTCTGTTAAAACACATGAAGAAGAAACACTTTCACTCAATGTTCTGATAAAACACATGAAGAAGAAACACTTTCACTCAATGTTCTGTTAAAACACATGAAGAAGAAACACTTTCACTCAATGTTCTGTTAACTCATTTAGTGCCACCCCTTTCACCACTAGAGGGCGCCCAGTGGCCATAGAAAATCCCATAGAGATATGCTGGTATATGCAGAAGCCCTGCAGCCATGACTTGCCTTAACACTTTCCTTTGTGCATGTACAGGAAGAGGAGGAAGTTAGCTTGAGGTTAGCTATTGGCTACCAAGCATTTTAGAAGCCTTATTTTCGTCAACTTAGCCATGATTAAACCTTGCACACCTCATGCATGGGAAAAAAACAGAGAAGAATGAGCTCTAAAAAATCCAATGCAATCCTGGATTGCATTGGAAATCCGTTCAGGCATTCTTGAGATAATTGCCATTATGTTTTACATGTTATGTAAACAAACATGGCTGCCCTGTATGTTAGATGGGGTTGTATGGGGGTGGAACATGCAAAATCGCGATTGAAATCATGTTCACTAGATTTGATGGGGTTTTTTTTTTTTTTTTTTAATATCCCGAACTAGTTCGGGATAGGCACTCTGTGATGCGATAATATATCCCGAACTAATTCGGGATAGGCACTCAATGAGTTAAAACACATGAAGAAGAAACACTTTCACTCAATGTTCTGATAAAACACATTAAGAAGAAACACTTTCACTCAATGTTCAGTAAACTAACATACAGAAGCAACACTTTCAGTCAAAGTTCTATACACTTTCAGTTAACACTTTATCACTGACTTCTTAAGAACACATAACTGTGGGCTTGCTGAAAAGCGAGATCAGTATGTTATACCAACTCTTTTTAGGTTAAGATTATTCTCCTCAAAAAAATTACCAACAGTACAAAGGCAGGGCCCTTAGCCAATGAAGAGCAGCGTTCTAGGTGACATCACCACCAACACGTGTGACCTGATATAAATGACAACAACACCCACATGAAATCTTTGGTAGTATGTTCTCCCAAATCTTTACAGTAGAAAAGATGTGTGGGCTCGCTGAAAGCATATGCTCTCCCAGGCCAGTATGTTCTCCTGAATCTATATATACTAAGGTTATACTCCTCAAAAAACTGTCCGACAGTACAAAGGCATGGCCAACGAGGGAGCAGCGAGCCCACACTGTTTCGTAGGAACAGTATTTCTAGTTAATTATGTATTATAGAGATTTTCAAAGGGATTAAAAACAAACACTGCTCTTGTATCCTACTGACTCACCTGCCAGTGAGGAGCCCCCACCGGGAGGACGTACTGTTGTATCCTACTGACTCACCTGCCAGTGAGGAGCCCCCACCGGGAGGACGTACTGTTGTATCCTACTGACTCACCTGCCAGTGAGGAGCCCCCACCGGGAGGACGTACTGTCGTATCCTACTGACTCACCTGCCAGTGAGGAGCCTCCACCGGGAGGACGTACTGTTGTATCCTACTGACTCACCTGCCAGTGAGGAGCCCCCACCTGGAGGACGTACTGTCGTATCCTACTGACTCACCTGCCAGTGAGGAGCCCCCACCGTGTATCATCGTTCACAGAATCAAAGGTTGTATGGTCATGATTCACCAGGATGTTGCATGTCTTGGTTCCAGGCTTAAACTAATTAATTAATACAAATATCTTTCCGAAATCTCTATGGGAAAACGTAACAGGCTTTGGATCTGTGGCAGCACAACATGGCTGCCACTGCTATGCTATCATCCTCCTCCTCCTCAGTATTGTGATCCTGACCTGTCGTAGGAGTCCAATCTGCTCCATCTCTTCTATAATCATCATCATCATCATCATCAGTATTGTGATCCTGACCTGTCGTAGGAGTCCGATCTGCTCCATCTCTTCTCGGAGATGTTCCATCTTCCTCCTCATGGTGAAGCTGGGGTCTGTGTTCTCCTGCTGCCGACTGGCCCTGGTGAACGCTGAGAGGATGACAGATTAGAGATCATTATTATTATTATAGACCAGGGGTCTTCAACAGGGGTCCCCAGAGTTACTACAGGGGGTCCTCCAAATCTGTGAGTGATAGCAACTTTGTTTTCTCCTTTTTTTATATCAACCCTAGTGTCCATATTCTGAGAACTTTAGCCAAAAATAGCAGATCTACAAGCTCACAACGCCTCTATCGGCTATGGGTGAAAGGTCACGTTTATTAACACATTGCCTGCCAAGGGTTAAAAAGAAATCTATCTAAGAAATGTCAGGCTTTTACAAAAAAAAAAATTGAAAATAAAAAAAAAATTAAACATTTTTTGAAAAAAAATAAGCTCTCAGAAGATGTCCATTGCCCCCTTGCAGTTGGCAGAAACATATAATCAACCCCAAGAAAAATCCATTTTTAGATTAACTCATTGACTGCGCCGCCACGAGTTTCCCGAGTTATTCCCGTTGTCTGAGGCTGCGTCGCCCGAGTTTCACGAGTTGGGGCTGTTTTCAAGGTTTATGCAAAAGTACACTTTCCCCTAGCCTGTTACAAAATGTCATGTTTCTATGATAAAAGGGTGGTTAAAAATCACACATCAAAGTCAGCTTGTTTGAAAACAAAGGAGAAATCGACCTCCCCATGAACCCAAAGTGAACTCATTTATCAGGACACGGCTCCGCCGACAGTGCGGCGCGGCCGCAGCAGTGGTGGTGTCAGACAATGAAAACAAAACAAGCAGATCTTCAAGCAGACCATTCTGCATGAATCAAAAACATTTTCACTTGAAAAGCTGTGACCTGCTGCACTGAGTCACCCTAACCCACACACAGCTCCATATACACGCAAAAAAGTTCAAAGTCTCTACAACAAAAGTTTACCAAAACAGCAAGACAACAATGGCTACATCAGAGCCTCGTAGCAACCGCCCGGCCTCTCAGGCCTCTCTATACCAAAACAAGCCAACACAAACACATCAACAACACAGCAACACCTCCCCGATGAAAGCATTCACAAATCAACACTCAAAATGTTATAAAAGTTTCAACATGAACTTACCTCAGTGTGAGGAGGAGAGCGTTGGTGTAACACACACATACAGAGAGAGAGACAGACAGATAATTCCAGTGCCGTTTAGTGTCCAGTAGATCAGTAATCCTATAGTTTCATTCGTGTAGTTTTCTTTTTTCGTTGTTTGTGAGCGGGTTTCATGCCCACACCGCGGAAGCCTAAGGCCCCGGCCGGGCGCAGCAAGCGCCCGACGGCTAGCCATGGTTCGCCGGTCGCCTCTGGTTCTGGTTCCCGTCGCGAACCCGTCCCGGCTAGAGGGCCTCCATCGAACCCCGGTCCTGGTCAGACCACCATGGATTCCTTTCTAATCGCCAATTTGCCCCGTCCGGAGACGGATACGGAGTACGAGACGGAGGAAGAAGAGGCGGCGTCGCCGTCCCAACAACACACACCGCGGGCAGACACGGCTCCACTGCCCGCACTCCTCACGCCGGAATCGGTGGCTCGCCGTCCCGCGAGGCCACGCGAAGAACGCTCTGCCATGCCCATGTCGCCGAGAGATAATATCGAGACTCACTATCTCTCCCAGTCCCAGAGTGAGATGTATGTATTATCCTAATCCATATCATTGATCCATTCAAAAACAGCAGATAGCAGTCAGTGCAAGTTCACAGCGCATCACTTCGTAGCCTACTTTCCTGAGCTAACTTTCGCTAAATTATTCACTCAATCAAATGATGAGGTCCGTGTCCGAGGACTTCTCCTCTCCGATGCAGATGATGTCATCGGCAGCACTGGTGATTTTGAGTGGCACCCCCCGGAGAGCAAAGATGACTCTTTCTTTGCGCGTAAGTTGTGCACATGCAGCACACATTGCGCGCGTGCACACACACACACACACACACACACACACACACACACACACACACACACACACACACACACACACACACACACACACACACACACACACACACACACACACACACACACACACACACACACACACACGGAAACAGAACTTTTCATTCAATTTGAGGAGTAAATCATTTATTTTATTTTGGTATGCGTTTTCAGAAGCTGATCAAGGAAGTGCTTCTCTGTCAGGCACTGGGACACAGAGACCTTCAAGCAAAGGAACAGGCAAAGGTAAGATAAAAATAATGATATTTTATATATATATATGTGTGTATATATATATATATGTGTGTATATGTATATATATATATATATATATATATTATATGTATATATATATATATATATATATATATATATATATATATATATATATATATATATACACACATATATATATATATATATATATATATATATATATATATATATATACATATATATATATACATACACATATATATATACATACACATATATATATACATACATATATATATATATATATATATATATATATATATATATATATATATATATATATATATATATATATATATATATACACATATATATAAAATATCATTATTTTTATCTTACCTTTGCCTGTTCCTTTGCTTGAAGGTCTCTGTGTCCCAGTGCCTGACAGAGAAGCACTGGTGATGGAAGCACTTCCATCACCAGTGCTGCCGATGACATCATCTGCATCGGAGAAGTCCTCGGACACGGACCTGTACACATCATTTGATTTTGGTGCCGCCTCTTCTTCCTCCGTCTCGTACTCCGTATCCGTCTCCGGACGGGGCAAATTGGCGATTAGAAAGGCATCCATGGTGGTCTGACCAGGACCGGGGTTCGATGGAGGCCCTCTAGCCCCTCTACCTCGCCCGCGTCCAGGGCAGGATCGGGCTGGTTCGCGACGGGAACCAGAACTAGAGGCGACCGGTGAACCATGGCTAGCCGTCGGGCGCTTGCTGTGCCCGGCCGGGGCCTTAGGCTTCCGCGGTGAGGGCATGAAACCCGCTCACAAACAACGAAAAAAGAAAAAGAAAACTACACGAATGAAACTATAGGATTACTGATCTACTGACACTAAACGGCACTGGAATTATCTGTCTCTCTCTCTCTGTGTGTGTGTTACACCAACGCTCTCCTCATCACACTGAGGTAAGTTCATGTTGAAACTTTTATAACATTTTGAGTGTTGATTTGTCAATGCTTTCATCTGGGAGGTGTTGCTGTGTTGTTGATGTGTTTGTGTTGGCTTGAGCTTCACCGAAGCCATTGTCGAAGCCTGGTGCACCCCGCGACCCACCCAACCCCTCTGGCCCGATTCTCGGACTGTGAGGAGGTCAGCCCATGTCCCTGAAAAGATACCGCCCAGACCACGAAGGAGAAACCCTACAAGGGTCTGCTACATCTGCAGCAAAATACACAAGAAAAGGAGTGAGACCTCATTCTACTGCCATCTGTGTCTTGTGCCTTTGCACAGGAGGCTTTGTTTCGAACGGTACCACGCAGAGATTGACTATGAGCATGCAAGCGGTGCTCGACGTCGATGATAGACAGACACATTTTGATGACATGAGTGTAGACATACTGTGTACCGATTTGCGTGATTTTAGGGCAAATTCTGTAGGAGCAGTGTCCAAAAATGTGTTTGAAAAAATCGGCCTGATGGTGGCGCTATATGGGACAGATCCATTTTGATGACATGAGTGTAGACATACTGTGTAGCGATTTGCGTGATTTTAGGGCAAAATCTGTAGGAGTAGTGTCCAAAAATGTGTTTTGAAAAATTGGCCTGAAGGTGGCGCTAAATGAGAGCTCCATGTTGATGACATCAGTGTAGAGCAAGTATGTACCGATTTGCGTGATTTTAGGGCAAAATTTGTAGGAGCAGTGTCCAAAAATGTGTTTTGCAAGAATCGGCCTCAAGGTGGCGCTAGAAGAGGGGCATGTGAGAATTGATGGGTGGAGGTTGTAGTTTGGCAGGCAAGGAGTGTGTGTGTGCAAAATTTGGCATGGATCTGGGCAACGGTTGCGGAGATACGATGTGACGTGCAAAAGTGTGACGTGTGACGGACGGACAGACAATGTGCCCATTACACTGTAAGAAAATATTGTTTTGTTTCAGATCATAAAGTAAGCATCTCATGTAATAAATAAAGAGCTGTGAGTAAAAAAAATTAGTTGTTTGCTTGAAAAGAGACCATTCACAAAAACGTATTTTTCTCCAGTTGTTATTCTGAGAGGGCTTGGTTTTGGTGAAACAAGGGTTTTCAAATGGCTATAACTAAAGAAGTGTACATGATAAAAACATAATTATTTTTTCTGTGGAAACTAGAAGTTATCCTCTTTCCTCTGGGCCATGGCATGACATAGTCATCATTAGACAGAATTAAAAAAAAAAATGGTAAACATGGTAAGAAATCAAGAAATGCTTGGCAACCTAGCTTGATAGTTCACTTTTAATGGTGGCAGTCAATGAGTTAACACACACAAACAATTACAGCATGTGGATGGCAGCCATTTTGGCAGCCATCTTGAAGAAGGTGTGCAGAAAGCTGATTACATGAATTAATTTTTTATATTTTTTTATCAGCATCACAGGCTGCCAGGAGAGCAGTGAACACATTGCTGTATCATATATTAGTGAACAGTGCCCCCCAGTGGCCAAAAATGGTAGAACGTACAGTAACGTGTAAGGCGGTAGATAGCTGGGCAAAATAGAACGTTTATAAACGTGTAAGGCGGCAGATGTGTTAAGTATTGACAGTTCAAGTGGTTAAATATCTGAAAACACAAATTGACATGAATCCAAAATACACTGATGATTGTGCTGTCAAACAATGAAACTATATGGAATCTATGAACAAACAGGTTGTGTGGGGTCCCTGCTTCATCTCTCTCTCAACTAAGGGGTCCTTGGCCTGAAAACGTTGAAGACCCCTGTTATAGACTGTATAGAGGTTTGCGCCCGAGTCGCCCGTTTCATAGTGAAGTGAAACATGACCGATCATGGGAATTGGCCCACTTATCCACCTGTTTCCGCAAGAATTTACTTTAGCCTTATCTGTGGGACACTTCTGTTTAACAGCAGACATACAAGCTCACGTCGCGTCGCAGATGCAACCGTTGTGTGCTTGTAGATCATTCTCGGGCGCAACGCCGGAAACTGACGCACAACTTCTACGCAATGCACGGCGGCAGGGGCGTCACACCAAATCCTGGGCCCTGGGTACAAGGATTCACTGCGGGCCCCCCATGAATGTTAACTATTGAAAAATAGCAGATATACAAGCTCACAGCGCGGCACCGAGTGCCGCGCTGCGAGCTTGTAGATCTGCTATTTTTGAAAAATCGTAAAAATGTGTGCCAAGAAACCTATGTTCAAACTCTTTCAAAATATTTAGTTCCAGGGACCCCCCAGAAGCAGAATTTGAGTTACAAATGTTCACTTAAAAAATAGATATATTCAAAGATTTGCACACATTTTCACGACTTTTCAAAAATAGCAGATCTACAAGCTGTGAGCTTGTATATATGCTATTTATCAATAGCTAAAGTTACTAGGGCCCCTCCACCTTGGGCCCTAGTAACCCAGTCCCACTTTCCTACCCCTTGTGACGCCCCTGCGCGGCGGGACGTGGGAAAGTTGTGGATATAGTCTGGTCAAAGTGTCATGTGAAGCTCATCAATGTTCAAGCTTATCGGAGATATGCCAGTTTATGCCCATCCATGCTATGCTATAAGCTACGGGCATAGACGGGCCCTCTCATGGCCCTTATATACTGTATGCCTCAATATTATGACATCACCCTCTACGTTTATATGAGGTTGCACTTATTGATGGTGACGTCACCAAGAATGCTGGACCCTCATTGGCTTTTATGTGTATTCCAGTGGATTACTTTGACTTGTCGCAACCAAATCGATGGCTGCGTAGCAATCGTCGCTAAGCTGGTATTTGGGGCTTAGAGAATGGTCCATGGTCCATTGCACTCAAAAGGACCACAATGGAGCTAAACTCTCACACTTTTAGATGTATGCTGTCCTTTTGAGCGCTGCTCCTGGGAGGAGCTAAGCTCCAAAGTTTGGCTTTGTCCTGTCCCTAAAAAAATCTCTGGCCCTCCAATAATGTCCGCCCCCCCCCCCAAGAAAATGTAAGCATAGCCCCTCTTTAACATCTATGCACCAATATAAGGTAATACATGTGCATGTAATGAGCTGTGCTAACCACTCCAATAAATGGCTATGTGTTTTTGCACCATGTGTTTTTTCCAAGGGTTTTCCTATCGGATTACATACGTTTGATGTGTAGGCTTTCCAAGAAGTTTTCCCTTGGGGTTATAACTACATGACATCACAAGATCACAGGATGTCAGTATTTGAAAATGCCAGTGAAAAAGACGCAATTATGGGAAATGGCATGTGTGGTTTCCATTTTTAGTTATTTTCCCATTCAAGTCAATGGGGTTATTTTATAGAGTAACTTCTAGCCAATAGGGAAACGGCAACAATGTCATGTGAAGCTCGGCCACCTTTTCTGATCAGCGTACGTGGAGGCCGGTCGGAGCCCTGTGGAACTCCACGTTTTGGGAAGAGGTGACGTCATGTTTGATGACGTAAGAACCGCTTAAGAACTGATTACACGATGTGCAGGCGTTAGTCGTATGAAGACAGAGACCACGAGAATGCGAGAGTGAGACGGTGGAGGAGAATCCTGTTAGAAATATTACTTCCCGAGAAGACCCACACCATAAACATTTCCTGGAGCTCCCATTCATATATTCCCGATTCCCTTTTGAAGAGATGGCCTCTGCCAGCATTCTCCTGTCTGAAGATCACTTCCTGTGTTCCATCTGTATGGATGTGTTCACTGATCCAATCACCACTCCGTGTGGACACAACTACTGCAAAGCCTGCATCACACAGCACTGGGACAGCACTGATGTGTGCAAGTGTCCACTCTGTAACAGACAATTCCACAAGAGACTGGAATTCTCTGTCAATAAAGTCTTCTCTGAGATGGCCGATCAGTTCCGGAGTCACAAGTTGAAAGAATATGAAGCAAAGACAGAGGATGAAGTTCAGCAGATGATCCAGGAGAGACAACTGAAGATTCAGGAGGTCAAACACTCGGTAGAGCTCAGCAAGAACGATGCAGACGCAGTCATAGTAGAAGGTAAGCAGGTCTTCACTGCTCTGATCAGCTGTATTGAGAGAAGCCAGGCTGAGCTCATTGATGTGATTGACGAGAAGCAGAAAACAACAGAGAAACAGGCTGAAGGCTTCATTAAAGAGCTTCAACAGGAAATCACAGAGTTAAAGAAGAGAAGCTCTATGCTGAAACAGCTTTCGCACACTGAAGACCACCTCCAAGCCGTCCAGAAATTCCCGTCCAAGTCTGGGTGGAGACCCACCAAGGACTGGACAAAGGTCAATGTCCATCAGTCTTCACACGTGAGGACAGTGAGGACAGCTGTGGCTCAGCTGGAGAAGACACTCAGTCAAGAGATTGAGAAGCTGTGTGACGCTGAGCTGAGGAGGATCCGGAAATATCTAGTGGATATAACCCTGAACCCTGATACAGCACACTGCAGACTCATCCTGTCTGAGGACGGAAAACAAGTGAGTCACGGAAACGTATGGAAGGATCTCCCAGACAACACAGAGAGATTCTCCGAAGACGTCAATATCCTAGGAAAAGAGAGCTTCTGCACAGGAAGGTTCTACTATGGGGTTCAGATGAAAGGGAAGACTGAGTGGAGTTTGGGAGTGGCCAGAGAGTCCATCAACAGGAAGGGACACATCACACTGAGTCCTGACGATGGTTACTGGACTATAGTGTTGAGGAACGCAACCAAGTACCGCGCTGCCGCTGGCCCCGCTGTCCTCCTCCCTGTACGAGAGGAGGTCCAGAAGGTGGGAGTGTTTGTGGATTATGAGGAGGGTCTGGTCTCCTTTTATGACGTGGAGGCCAGAGTTCATCTCTACTCTTACACTGGCTGCACCTTCACCGAGAAACTCTTTCCATTCTTCAGTCCATGTCTCAACGATGGTGGCAGAAACTCTGCTCCTCTGATCATCTCTCCTGTCAGCCACATGCTTGACTGATTCTCTGATTGACATGAAGACAACCAGGATTGGTGTGTCACTTCCCAGACATCGCTTCCCCCCCAAGAAACCCTGACCAGCGCGACCAAGGTGAGGTGATTCATGCGACTAGGATTATATGTCATCTTTCGGTGGGAGCTCACCTTAACAAATGTGTTAGTTTAGCGTAGGAGGAGTACAGCTGCCAACTAGAAAGATGCAATTGGAAATTGCAAGTGTGGTTGCCCTTGACTCTAATGGGGAGCCAATCAGAGAGAAGGGAAAGGATGACATCATGATATCAAGGTATCATGACGTCTGATTGGGTGAAGGGTTACAGCAGTACTTCAATGGGAAAACCCTTAGAGAAAAAGGTTACATCAGATGATGAGAAATCCAGACAAGAACTATAGTGTGGTTGCCCTGTGGGGCAGCCACACTAATAAGGATGTCCATGTAACCATTTGTTGAAAAAGGTTCTTTTTTTATCCCATTTCCTGGAAACTAAGATTTGGACCTACACAGTTTCTGCCCAGAGATGATAAGATACTGCATCTCCTCCAGCCTGTATCTCCGTCCAAAGAGAGATATATCCCCCACAGGGATCCATCCATCCTTCCATCCATCTTCAAACACGTATCTGGAGTCGGGTCGCAAGGGCAACAGTTCCAGCAGAGAGCTCCAGACTTCCCTTTCCTGGGCATCTTCAGCCACTTCCTCCTGGAAGATCCTGGGCCGTTCCAAGACCAGTGTGACGATCTAATCTCCCAGCTGGTCCTCGGTCTGCCAAGGGGTCTCTTCCTAGTGGAGATATAATCCATCTGGTCCTTGGTCTTCCAAGGGGTCTCTTCCTAGTGGAGATATAATCCATCTGGTCCTTGGTCTTCCAACGGGTCTCTTCCTAGTGGAGATATAATCCATCTGGTCCTTGGTCTTCCAGGGGTTCTCTTCCCAGTCAGGATATAATCTCCCATCTGGTCCTTGGTCTTCCAATGGGTCTCTTCCCGGTGGAGATATAATCTCCTGTCTTGAACTTGGTATTCCAGTGGGACACGCAGCGAGGACCTCCCTAGTGGGGAGGCGCTCCAGAGGTATCTGTACAAGATGCCCGAACCACCTAAGCTGACTCCTTTTCAAGTGAAGGAGCAGCAGCTCGACTCCGAGCCCAATCAGGGACCAGCATGTCTGGTGATGTCACTGGCATCGCCACTGGTGATGCCAGTGCTCTGCTGGTGCTCTAGTACAGTGATTCTCAACCTGTGGGTCGGGACCCCCAGAGGGGTCCCCAGATTATTTTGGGGGGTCCCCAGATGTTTAGCTTAATGTTAACATTGTTTTCTCACTCAACAGTAAGCAGACCAACATACAGTATAAGTGTATCGAGGGTATCTGCACATTTCTAAAGTGACAATTTAAGGACTTTTTAATACCTCTAAAATGACAAATGAAACATTGGCCAAATATTAGAGGAATACATTGTGAAAATAACCGATCAACGCCTCGTGTTGCGAGGCGTTGTGAGCATGTAGATCTGCTAT
Organism: Nannobrachium achirus; assembly: GCF_963921795.1. Taxonomy (NCBI): domain Eukaryota; kingdom Metazoa; phylum Chordata; class Actinopteri; order Myctophiformes; family Myctophidae; genus Nannobrachium; species Nannobrachium achirus. Next base: position 57,478,030 of record NC_137826.1, read on the forward strand.
TTTGACAATAGAACCGTGTTATACAAAATGTAATGCCTCAACTCTTAGTGCTCGTCAGGGTGGGGGGTCCCCAATTAAAATATGAATATTTTGGGGGTTGCGACCTGAAAAGGTTGAGGACCACTGCTCTAGTATGCCATACATGGCCTACTAGAGCACAAGGTGTAAGTTGGCACCTCGACAGAGTGCAGCTCCAGTTCATCCTGTATCCTGTCTGAGTGCATGGATGTGTTTAGAGATTAACAGTTCTCTGAAAAGGCACTGCTCCGTCCTCGACTCACTTAAGAAACAAGAAAACAAGACCCTGAGATACCTAAACTCCTTCACCTGGGGGAAAGTCTTGTTCTATATCTATCTATCTATCTATTAGGGATGTAACAATACATTTTAATAGCGATTCGATACATATCACGATACATGGTTGATGATACGATGGACGATATTGGTTCATTCATGGCGATACGATACGATTCGATTCAATGATTTAAAATCGATATAGTAACTATTTAGCAAAGACATTAAATCTGTGTGAAAAGTGTGGATAGTGCAGGCTTTTAAGGGAAACATGTATTATTATGGATATAAATAAGTAAACACAGTGATTATCTGCCAAATACATGGACATCGTATATAGACAAACCTGCACCTTGACATGAACCCAGAGATTACACACATTTATTGACAGACTAGTGTAGCTATATGGAAAGGAGAAGTAATTAAACTCCTCCTTTTTAAAAATATAATGCACAAGTAGGCAGTATCGATACAATTGATTATTTGCACTGCTGATTTGATACGATACAAAATAAAACGATACAATTCGATTTTAGCTGTTTTCATTTCGATATACTTAGATTTTTTAAGTTAAAAACGATATTTCGATACAGTTACTATGTTGTTACACCCCTACTATCTACCTACCTACCTACCTACCTACCTACCTATAAATTAGCCAAATCTATGTCTGTGTTTACGTCATCCAATGGGAAACCCCTTGAAATAACACAGAGTGACATCATCAATGGGGTGATGATGTCTCCGTCATCATCAACAGCCAATGAGGGACCAGCATTCCTGATCACCATCAACTGTGCGGTCTGATATAAAAAGAGAAGCGAAGAGGGTAACATGATATTGGTTTGACCTCCCGTTGGTTTGACCATCTAAAAACCTAACCTTGACCTCAGTTAAACTAACGCTGGTGAATGCTAACCTGGTGAGACGCTAACCTGCCGACGCTGGTGAATGCTAACCTGGTGAATGTTAAACTGGTGAATGCTAACCTGGTGAATGTTAAACTGGTGAATGCTAACCTGGTGAATGTTAAACTGGTGAATGCTAACCTGGTGAATGTTAAACTGGTGAATGCTAACCTGGTGAATGTTAAACTGGTGAATGCTAACCTGGTGAATGTTAAACTGGTGAATGCTAACCTGGTGAATGTTAAACTGGTGAATGCTAACCTGGTGAATGTTAAACTGGTGAATGCTAACCTGGTGAATGTTAAACTGGTGAATGCTAACCTGGTGAATGTTAAACTGGTCGGACCAACGGGAGGTCAAACCAATGCTCAGTCCCGGGAAGAGAAGAGAAGAGAAGACCAAACAAGAGAAGAGAAGCAGAAAGCTCACCTGATCGCGGTTTCAGTCCAAACACTGTCAGAGTGCTGCTGCTGAAGTCTGAGTTCCTCATGCCCTCCTGCACACAGAGAGTTACTGATGTTACACCAGGGGTCCAGTTGTCTGGATTTAACATGAAGCAAACACGGAACTGAAAGTGCATATGATTGGCCGTTAGTTGCACTCTTCTGCTACCAAAAGCAACATGTTCTCCATAGGATTCCATTCATTTCTACTGAAGTTTTACATTAGATTTTCTTACCTTAATATACATTGTCATAAACACTTTATGGTTCCTGTCGCTAGTTTAAAGCCTCGATTCAATCACCATGATATGCGTTTTGTGAAAACATGTTCCAATTTATGTTATAATTGATGTCAAAGCAGGGTATGCTGTAGGAGGGGCTTGTGATCATAGGCTCGTGATGATTCTTCTTTGTGTGCTTTATTTTCGGCAAGCTCAAGACAATGTCCCATGTATCCCTGCTGTTGCACGTGACCGTTGGCAGCCAATAGCATTCCTTAACCCTAAAACCCTACTAATCATTCTATATCTCACAATAGTAGCACAAATAGACGATCTACATCATGAAAAGTATTTAGTTATACTATGTTAACTTTACGAACTTAAATACACAGACATTGGACTTAAATACACAGACATTGGACATAAAGACAGTACAAGTGTAATACTAGTCATTGAGCTACTAGTATAGACTGAAGTAATTAAAGCGGGTCATGTTTGCATGTTTGGAATCGTAGCACTGCTGAAATCAATAAGATATCGGTATTCCAATATTAACCTGTGGGCCGCATTGAGTGAAGGTGTGGGCCACATGTGGCCCCCGGGCCGCCAGTTGCCCATGCATGGTATAAATAAAGCATTATAACATAATTAACTCTTACCTCACAGTCATCATTTCCACAGGAGTTCTTCCGGGCGCTCTGACACTTGTACTGCAGGGCGAGAAAACATTCATCCTTTCATTCGTTAATTCATTCATTAACTCACCCACTGCCATATGAGGAGTTTGGTGAGTTTTAATTCATTAGATTATCTCTAAAACAATCCAACTTCCATCCAGGATTCATTTGTTCAAAGAGAAAATATGGACGCTCCAATGGATTTCCCCTTTTTTGAGCGGTGGTCACAACGCTCCTATACGTGGCCGTGTGTGTGGGTCTGTCTGTCTGTCTGTTTGTCTGTTTGTCTGTCTGTTTGTCTCCGTGTCCGTAGCCTGCACTCCTGCAGTAACCTTTTCTGACCACACATGTTAAGGGAGGGGCGCTGTTGCACACACACACACACACACACACACACACACACACACACACACACACACACACACACACACACACACACACACACACACACACACACACACACACACACACACACACACACACACACACACACACACACCACCGCTCAGTTCACACGAGTGTGATTTTTTTTGGTAATGGCGAATGCCGTGCACATGCATGATACATGATCTGTGGACCGGCGTGCACGATCAACATGCATGTGCGCTGCGTAAAAGGTAAGAAAACTTTGGCAGTGAAAAGACAATGTTTACTCTACGCAGTCAATGAGTTAATCACTTGTACAGCCGGAAGAGAAAACAATAATCCTTTAATTTGTTAATTGTTTAATTACTTGTACTGCATGAAGGGAAAACAATTAAGCAAAAACATGGGGTTTGGGGGTGGGGTCCGCTCAATATGCCGACGGGCCGCTGTTCCGACTAGCGTCGGCAGGTTAGTTACTCGTCATGGTTACTGAGGGCCGCTGTTCCGACTAGCGTCGGCAGGTTAGTTACTCGTCATGGTTATTTAGGGTTAGAGTTAGGGTTAGTTTTTAATTCTTACATTTTTATCCCGCGATTTTGCAACCCATTTTTCACCCAGTTCCAATTGTCTATGTAATCCTGGGCTCTGCTCTCCCTCTGCCGCGCCTGGGGAGACAACGGACTGACCTCATGCTTCCTTCAATGCATGAGTATTCCAAGTTGTTTCTTTTCACCTGACAGGGGGGATTTCCCCGGGATGGACGTAGCGCGTGGAACACGTTATTCCAACCAGTTCCTTTCCCCTCCATCAAGCGCCCCGGCTGGCCAGGGGAAGGCATTATTGAGACCAGGATTACTGCATGTTTTTGTGAGGGTATCTACCCTAGGAGACACGGGGAGAACATGCAAACTCCACACAGAAAGGCCCCATCGTCAACCCCACCTAAGGTGTGGGCGCTGATGACGCAGAGGGAGAAACACGCCCCCAGCACCCACAGCGTCCCCCGGCGGGAATCGAACCCAGGACCTTCTAGCCGTGAGGCGAATCGCTAACCACTGCGCCACCGTGCCCCCCAGAGTTAGGGTTAGTTTTAGTGTCGGAATACCGGCCCGTCGGCACACTGCTGCGGACCCTTTGGGGGTTCCGTACCTTCAGGTAATCCTTCCTCAGGTACTTGGTCCTCCGGCGCTCTTCGTTCTGGTTGAGGACGGGAGGAACTTCAGGCCAGCGAGGCTCAGAGTCCGACGTCTCCGACCGCAGACTGCTGTCGAAGGAGCAGGACGAGGACGGCTGGCGGGGACGCGAAAAAAAGAAACACGCCGTTCAGAGTAGAGCCCGACCGATGTCATATTTTTGGGCCGATGAACCCATTTAGGCATGGAATTATTGAATGCTTTAACCAGTGAAAAATAGCAGATATACAAGCTTGTAGATCTGCTATTTTTGAAAAAGTCGTGAAAATGTGTGCAAATATTTGAATATATGTATTTTCAAAGCGAGCGTTTGTAAGTCGGATTTTGCTTCTGGGGGGGTCCCTGGAAAGAAATATTTTGAGATGGGGGTCCGTGGCCAAATAAATATCATTTTGGGGGTCCTTCAAATGAAAAGGTTTGAGCACCACTGACATAGTACAGGGGTCTTCAACGTTTTCAGGCCGGGGACCCCCAAACTGATGGGGAGATGGAGCAGGGACCCCCTACCACCTCGTAGGGTGGGGGGGTCGGGGCTACGACATATTTTAAATTTTAAACATGTACAAGTTACAGCGAGCAGGGTGGGCCGTACCACTACCATTTCTAAACATACTACTTATTAACTGAGAACCAATGTCAATAATATCAACAATCTGTCAATTGCATAGTAAACATGTATTCAAGCTATTCAAAATGGATAGAATCATGATTTATTTTTTAACATAAATGTGAACAATAAAAAACAAACAAAAAAAAAACATTTTTTTTTTTTTTTTTTAAGCAATAATTTCGCGGACCCCCTGCAGTACCTCCGCGGACCCCCTAGGGGTCGCGGACCCCCTGTTGAAGACCCCTGACATAGTAGTCTCTCAAGAACAGACTAACTGAGCTCCAGTTAAGTGAAAAGGACCTTTTCTTTGACGATGATTTTTCAAAAAAGCTTATAAGGATTCAAGACACTTATAGAATCGGGTCAAAATTCAAATTTTCACGATTTAAAAAAATAGCAGATCTACAAGCTCACTCACAGCGCGCGTGAGCTTGTATATCTGCTATTTTTCAATATAGTTAATGTTTGCCGATGGAGAGTGCTAGACCACCGATTGCCGATGTTTAACCGATGTTTTGTAATAATTTAAAATAATAATAAATAGCCTAAATTTCTAAAATGTATTCCCTTCAAAACTTTTTTACTTTTTTTTTTTACCAATGGTCCGGGGACCACCAGTGGTCCTTGAGCAATTTCCAGGTGGTCCCCGGCAAAATGATGGAGATTTGGTAACAAAATGGACCCTTTATAAGATCTTTAAAGAGGTGGTCTCATAGTTTTGTACTTTTTCTGTTTTTCATGTGTCTAGGAGGTTGAAAGTGCTTCATTAGACCCCCTGGTGTGGTTTTTAGGAACAATTATGTATTCTCTTGGTATTTGTTTGTTTTCTCTTGCAGGCTGCCACCTTGTGGTCAAAAATGTCAGTTAAAAAACACAGATACTAAGTATGTCACAGTATCAACTCCTCCCCTAATTACCATTCACCCAACACTGTGGGGTGTGGCTAACTTCAGCTGGGTCACCACCCACCATGACAGCCATGCATACTTAATGAACCGGGGGTGTGGCCACATACAAACCCAATTTTAACTATTTCTGTATACTTTTTGGGAAAAAATCTTCCTCCTAGTATAATCATAATACCTGATAATCATGTTTTAGAGGGGGGGGGAAATCATGGCACCAACTCTTTATCTCATGAGTGTAAAATGAAACCCAATGGATCCTAACGGGCAACGACGATATATTCTAAGTGTTGGGTCTGAGTGGCTAAATGTCATCAAATGGTGGTCTAATATTACTTATAAAAACGACCAATAAATCGGAGAGATAATGGGTCCAAAAACGACCGATATATCGGTTTGACCGATATATCGGTCGGGCTCTAGTTCAGAGGTCAGCGACGCAGCGTCAGCCAAGACGAATGGATAAGAAACAACCACCAACCTCGGGTTTACTTCTTATACTTCGTTATCGGCATAAAGGCCTGCCCATAGTACCCCGGAAACCTTCGGAATGTTCGGTGAGTAACGACTTTCCAACGTGCACATTTTCTCTAATTCGGTGTAATGCTTTGCAGGAGTTGCGAGTGACGTCGTTTTGTACTCGAACCAGACCTTTCTGCCGAAAAGTTCGGTTTCGGAGAAAGTATGGACAGGCCTTAAAGGACAACGTTGTTTTTTTTTTACAAAAAGGGTTCATATTTTAGATTGTAATTAGAGAAAAGAAAAAGTGAGTGTTGAAATGTTTTCATTTGCTTCGTTCTATTGTTTTATCGCGTTTACCGTGCTAAAATGTGGGGCATGCGTACGAATGGGGGCATGCATACAAGTGGCTAAATATGTCTTTTTAGACACAATAAGCCAGCAGTTTCTTTATTGCTATTAGTCCCCATAAGTCATATCCAACCATGAAAGGTTGCGTTGTATCTTGGGAATGGGCTTATTCTGTGTAAAATGACATATTTAGCCACTTGTATGCATGCCCCCAACCCCCCAACCACTGAAATAAGAATCTCTAAAACAATAGAAAGAAGTAAATGAAATAATTTTAACACTCATCTTTTATATTCTTTAATTACAATCTAAAATATGAACCCTTGTTGTAAAAACTAAAGTTGTCCTTTAACAGTTCTACTGCCAGATTTATTATTTATTTATTGGGGCTGGTGCAAGCAAACAGCAGCTTACCTTTGCGATCTATTAAAAATCTTATTCATTATTTATTTATTTTATTTTTATTTATTTATTTACACAGCTGAGGGCTAGTCATTTTCATTTTTTCATTTCATAGCTACAAAATGATATATTGGTTGTGAAGATTGACCCAACAGTTTTGTAGATATGGCTTATAGAGTTATGCCATGCAGAAATACTAGATCTGAGAAATGCAGCCTTTTAGATGAAATGTAACCTGCAAAATGTGAGGTTTCTCTTCACATTAATTAAAAAAAAAGTCTTATTTACATGCAGAGTTAAGCTCTGGCGTTAAACTCAATGACTGCCAAGGCACGAGTTTCACGAGTTATTACAGTAGTCCCAGGCTGCCACAGCCCGAGTTTCCCGAGTTGGAAGCCATTTTGAAAAAAATAAATATATATATATATATATATTTTTTTTTTTTTCAAAAATTTTTTTTATAAAAAAAATTCTAAAAATGCCTCAAATGTATTAGGCATGATCGCAATTGCGAAATTGCATGTTTAGCCCCATAACAAACACATCTTTCAAAATGTCAAAAATGGCTGTTTTGTCTGACTTTGAAGGCTTGTATCTCATGAATGCCTGAACGGATTTCCAAGCGGATTTTTTTGTTTGAAAGCTGTTAAAAAGTACTACACATATGGTACATGATCTAGGCATGGGCGTGCACGATCCGTGCACTAAAAATGTATCCGTGCACTAGAAATTTAGGAAGGTGGCAGTGTTTGTTTTGTCTGACTTTGAAGGCTTCTATCTCATGAATGCCTGAACGGATTTCCAAGCGGATATTTTTGTTTGAAAGCTGTTAAAAAGTACTACACATATGGTGCATATATGGTGCATGGGCGTGCACGATCCGTGCACTAAAAATTGATCCGTGCACTACAAATTTAGGAATGTGGCATCCTGGTACTTGGCAGCCATCTTGAAAAGGGCATTCAATGAGTTAAGTGAAATGTAGCCTGATATTTATGAAATGCTTGTGTGGCTTTATCACATTTTAGAAAGAAAATAATAATTTCAGGGCTGGTCTAAAGCTGTGCTTTCCGAAATCACTGCCCCGCTGCTATGCTGGGTTACATATGTGTACTTTAGCCAAGCTGGCGGCAGAGGGCAGCCTTATGCAAAGAATGGAATGGAATTGGGCCGCTCCGCTTGCCGTCGTTCAGAGCATAGACATGCATAATCTAGATCAGGTCCACAGAGAGCAGCCAGGAAGTATATTGGACATCATTGATGTTTACGTGTGGTGGAGATTTGGAAGCAGCATTACGGGAGATGTTTTTTACTGTACACACCAGCGCAACCCCTCATCAGCTTACAGTCATCAGACAAGGTAAAAGAACGAGCGTTCGTATTGGCAGCGAGCTGGGTTCAAAATTGGGGCGAACGGGAACGTACAAAGCAGTAAAAGAGTTAATCCCGAATGTGCGCAACGTAGTTGGGTGTTTTTTTAGTAAACCGGAAAGCAGGTTAGAGTCCATTAACCCACATTATCAGAGACAGGACTTCGATACTTTTACGGGAAAAGTGAGCGTGAACACAGCTTCTGAACCATCCTATAGCCCCCATGGTCACTGAACTAAATATTGGACCCGATTGTCACAAGACGCACAATTCTCCCTACATACATCACTCTAAAATGAAGATCTCAGTTGGAACCGTTGCCCCCATGTGACCCGATAGAGCGGTTGAAGATGGATGGAAGGCCTGTAATATACGTTGTCATACCACAAACAGCCAATCACACGTTGTGTCTGGCCTCATGCAGTGGTGTAACGTAACTAAGTACATTTACTTAAAGGAGTAGTTTTACTTAAAGGTGATACACCATGCATTTAAAAAGTATTTATGTCATATTGTTTATGTCCCAAAAACGTTTTTCAAAAGGTTTGAGGCTAAATTACCACTCCTGAATAGAGAGCCTCTCTCATTTTTGAATGGCTCTCAGAGCATTTCAGCTGCAGTACCACCTTTGGCCTGAACTGCGCCACCCCCCCCCCCCCCCCCCCTGCCGATTGTGATGACGTCACAATCGGCAGATGACGTCACAATCGGCATCAAATCTGAACAGCCCGTTTTGAGAACCCGTGGGACGCTTTTAACCTCCACCTTCCCAAAACCAGAGAAAGACACAACGGTCAGAAATGGGACTTTGTGAGGATAGAAGGTGCTAGTGGGACCCCCAAAAAAGGTTTTAAAATAGGAAAAGTGAAATTTCATGGTGTATCACCTTTAAGTAAGGAATATGAGTACTTTTTGGTACCTGTCCAGTCAGCGGTGGTCCTCCACTGGTTCCTTCGTCAAGAGAGGCACTGAGAGAAGAGACACAAAATCAATAACATAGAATAGATTAGAAATCAATACTTATTGTTCACATTATTTGAACGTATTGACATCAAAACTGGACTTACTAAACATAACAATAAAAATTACTCAGAGCTCAGGAGTAAGAACAAGTTGTCAAGTAATTTGAAAAAAGAATGCAAGTACGCCAGCCCAGCATTTTAACTCAAGTGCACGTTATCTTCTACACTTTGACTCGAGTACTAGGGATGAGTACTTGGTCCTCCACTGTGTGATTACACATGAAAGAATGAAGTCCGATTTCCAGGACTATATAACAATAATTCAGCTCAATAACGAGTCGCTTACTCCTATGTGCAATGCCCAAAGACAGTGGTTCTCAAACTTTTCAGGCTGTGACCCCCGAAATAATCACATTTTAACTGGGGACCCGGCACCCTGACGAGCACTAAGAGTTGAGGACTTTTGTTTAACACGGTTTCATTGCTATTTTCACAATTTCTGCCAATATTTGACATTTTGGCCAATGTTTCATTTGTCATTTCAGAGGTATTAACAAAATCAATAACCAAAGACAATGCATAGCTATTTTTTTCCAGGACCTTCTAGGACCCTTGATCAAATTCCAAAACCTTTCCAGTACTGGATTTTTTTTTTCTAATTTCAAAATATTTCCAGGAATTTCATGACCGTGGGAACCCTGAATGAATGAATGAATGAATGAATGGATGAATGAATGAATGAATGAATGAATGGACGAATGAATGAATGAATGAATGAATGAATGAATGGACGAATGAATGAATGAATGAATGAATGAATGAATGGACGAATGAATGAATGAATGAATGAATGAATGAATGAATGAATGAATGAATGAATGGACGAATGAATGAATGAATGCATGAATGAATGAATGAATGGATAAATGAATGAATGAATGGATGGATGGATGGATGAATGAATGAATGAATGAAGGATACATCAGGTCCATCGGTACCTGCGTGCCGTCTGAGCAGGCGAGCGCTGCTTGTTGCTGGAACCTCCAGAATGACTGAGGAATCTGAACGCACGCACGCACGCACGCACGCACGCACGCACGCACGCACGCACGCACACGCACACGCACACGCACACACACACACACACACACACACACACACAATCATGTTGTTAATAACATCCTGTAGAATGACCTGTAGAACGTGAACACACACACACACTGTCATATTGCTAACTCATTTACTGCCGAGACCCACAATGCCTTGTTTTTGTCCCAGGTTTCAACACTAGTCAACTTTTTCATTGTAGGGCCGACACTTTGTTTACATCCTAGTCTATAGACTAGAATGTAAACAAATTGTCGGTCTGACAATGGCCAAAATGATTATTTTATCATTATTTTACGCTTTTTGTGGTCATTCTTGAATAGAAACACATATATGAAGCTTATTTTTTTATAAAATATTTTCGAAACATTATTTTTATTTTAACATCTGTTTTTCAAGAAAAAAAGTTGACTATAGCTCCTTTAATATTGGATCCATTGCAAACAGACCACTAGGGGGTGAGCCCAACTTGTTTGCTTTCTTTTTGAAGACCTTATAGCAATACCCAACACCATGCCAAAAATCGAAAAACTATAGTCACCAATTGTTATGTTTTTGTTTTTACATATAAATCCCAGGTTATAGGTTATTATTTCGGGAAGGTGTATTCCTAAATCTTTAGTCTGTTCTCAAGCATGTACCAGATACCAGGTACCAGAATCAGTCTAAAAAGCATTTATATATATATATATATATATATTTTTTTTCATTCGAGATATAGCCATTTAAGCTCCCCACAACCATCTGGGACGCCATCTTGAAAATGGCGGCTTTCTGGGAGGCAGATTTTGGTAGATGTTATTTAGCATGGCCAATGCTACCAGAATCCATTGAAAAGGGGTTAAGTGATATTTTCTCTTAGATTGACTGACCTATAAATTAATTAGATGCATTATTAGAGGCCAATCCCTGTAAGGGGCTTGTAAGCCGCTATTAAGATTGGTGTTTCTATTATCATTATCTTTCCGCCATTTTTTTCTGTTCTGGCTTGACCGTGCAGTCCCTTTTTACAAAACTCTGCAATATGATAGAGGACTACGCCAAACGCCGAAAAGACGAAGCTCCAAACAATTGGCCAAAGGGTGGCGCTGTAGGAAGCCTTCGAAAGTGCAAACTTTGAACAGGTATAGCTCATGCTCTGTTTGACATACAGCCATGAAACCTGGACACACACATGCCCGCGTTTTTCTGGAGGGTCAACATTAACAGCGGTGTGTGCCGCGGCTACCTGTGTGCTCGGCCCGTCACCCTCCGTCGGTGGATCAGACTCTCTGCTCGGCAGATGAGAGAACGCCGCCTAGTGGCGGGATGCAGGGGGTGCGGGGGCGGAGCATGAGCAGGCAGGGTCAGCAAGAAGGGCGGGGCCAGCAAGAAGGGCGGGGCCAGCAAGAAGGGCGGAGTCAGCAGGATAAAGAGGAGCGAGACAGAGAGGAAAAAGGACACATTGTGACAGAGTTAGTGTGGAGGTTTTTTGAGCACTAGTTCTCAACCTTTTCAGGCCGCGACCCCCGAAATAATCATAATATGATTATTTATTTATTATTATTTATTTTAACTGGGGACCACCCCCCCCCCCCCCCCCCACCCTGATGAGCACTAAGAGTTGAGGCATTACATTTTGTATAACATGGTTCCATTGTGAAAATAGCCGATCTACATGCGTTGTGAGCATGTAAATCGGCTATTTTCACCATTTCTGCCTCTAACATTTGACAATTTGGCCAATGTTTAATTTGTCATTTTAGAGGTATTAAAAGGTCCTTGAATTGTCACTTTAGAAACCCTCTATACACTTAAACTTTATGTTGGTTTGTTTACTGTTGAGTGAGAAAACAATGTTGCACATTTAAGTTAATCATCTGGGGACCTCCAAAATAATTTGGTCCTGACCCACAGGTTGAGAACCACTGGTTTAGAGATATTAAAGAGTTAGGGCCGATGCATACTCACACTTTTAGAGGCTCTGTCCATACTACAATAAGACGTCATTCAGAGGTTGGGGCTGTTCGGTGCTGCCGAGATTCTGTGACTCCCAGAACCGAACCGAAACAAACTAAATTCAGCTCTAAAAGTGGAGTATGCCCCGCCCCTTGGTATGGAGGTTTTTGTTAGAGCCAAGAGCAGAGGAAGAGGATTTAAAGCTGCACTCCACAACAAGGAGACCTGATGTAGGTATAGGTAGGTAGCCGTGTGTGTTTAAAGATGGGGTGCCATGATTTTCCCCTTATAAAACATGATTATCTACTATTATGATTATACTAGGAGGAAGATGTTTTCCAAAAAAGTGTACAGAAAGAGTTAAAATTATGTTTTTATGTGGCCACACCCACCAGTTCATTAAGTATCCCTGGTTGTCATGGTGGGTGGTGACCCAGCTGAAGTTAGCCACACCCACAAGTGTTGGGTGAATGGTAATTAGGGGAGGGGTTGATTCTATGATGTAATAAAGTATAGATCTGTGTTTTTGGACCAGCACTTTTGACCCCACAAGGTGGCAGCCTCCAGCAAAAAAGCCAAATACAAAGAGAAAACATAATTGCTCATAACAACCACACCAGGGGGTCTCATGAAGTACTGTCAACCTCCTAGACACATGAAAACCAGAAAAAAATACAAAACTATGGCACCGCTTCTTTAAGCCCATAGCCCAATCAGGGACCAACATTATCTGGCAACGTCATCATTAACAGCCAATGAGGGACCAGCCTTCCTGGCGATTCCAGCGGTGTTGCACCCTGTAGACAATATGCCTTTCGGTGTGTTCCAAGATTTCTAGAGGAAGTCTGCGTTTAACGGACGTTACGTCATGCGGTGCGGGTCTGTTTACATTCCCCAGCGAAAAAACTAAAATAGATTGTAGCTCTTAACTCACTCTCTTTTTTATCATTTCTAAGCCACAGTGTTTGTGTTACGGCATGTAGAAGAGGCTGCCGTTTTGAGAAAAAAATGAAAAAAGGAAGAGAATCCGGAGAAAACAGCATTTTTGTGCAGCCGCTAAACAGGAAGTCAACGAGACACACAGCACGTCCGGGTGACGTAATTGCGCGCTGCATGTTGGGAAATGGAGTTTGTTTCATCACCGCGGTAGCCAAGTGCAGTAGCTACAGTACAGTATAGTTTACTGTACAACGCGTCAAACGCGTCGTTGGGCCTCCAGCGACATCAAAGAAATTGACTTGTAGACACCACGTGGGCATCCGATGTGTTAATAGGTGTAACATTGCTTGAATCAATGTTTTTGTTTGTATATTGTTTATTGCGAGCGCAACCGGCGGAGCAGGAGACGTAGACCAGAGTTAATTTCGTGCAGGGAATACGTTTGCAGGAACACCGCACCGTGAAAAAAATACAGCTTCCGGTGAAATTCCTACGGCGGAAGTTGAACGCTTTCTGCCTTCTATTGTCACCAGGCTTTTCTCTTCGGAGATGAGTAAGCCTGGCTACGCGAGGCTAGCGGTGTTGTCACTGGCATCACAGTGGTGAGCGCACCTCGTGACGCGCTCTGCTGGCGTGCAAGTATAGTCCATACATGGGCCTACTTGTGTTGTCACCTTGACACAGTGCAGTAATAGTTTTTTTTTTGTTTGTTGAAAGGAGCAGCGATGAAGTGAATGGGAGCGGAGAGAGGAGGTGAAGTAGGGGAGGGCGATATGGTGATGAATATCGTTGAGACGATACACTGTCTCCACGATATGCCTTTTCAGAGGTATCGTATACATCGTGATACAATTGAGGGAGCCTTGTAAAAAACCCTGTTTAATCGTTAATACAGAGATTCAATGCAGAATTCACTTGCATGTTGGTCTAAATCAGTAGTTCTCAAACTTTAAAATGTCAAGGTCTCCCCTTAACTCTGATAGTATACAGATGAAACCAAATGGACCCATAAGGGTCCATTTGGTTTCATTTGTATACTGTCAGAGTTACATACTTGTAAAGTTCAATTTAGACCTCCCAAAAGGAACCCAGAGAGTCTAGTTTTTGTCAAGTAACTTGAAAAATAACCATAAAAAAGAATTGTGATAAAATCGTGTATCGTGATACAGCTTGGGAAAATATTGTGATATTGTATTCTTCCATATCGCCCACCCCTAAGGGGAGGGGAGCTGAAAGGGGGCAGAAGAGGAGGTGAAGGAGGACAAAAGGAGGACATCCTACCTGTTGTGTTGCTCCTGCTGCAGGAGCTGCACGGCGATCTTCCTCAGGTCCAGAACCTCCTTCAGCTCCTCGTCCTCCTCCTCGCCGGGAGGCTCCTTGTCAGAGCTGGGAGGAGCAGAGCGACCTGTTAGAGTGGCTCTGTACAACTAGAGCTTGTCACCCGGTGTACAACTAGAGCCTGTCACCCAGTGTACAACTAGAGTCTGTCACCCAGCGTACGACTAGAGCCTGTCACCCAGCGTAGAACTACAGCCTGTCACCCAGCGTAGGACAGCCTGCCGCCCAGTGTACAATTACAGCCTGTCACCCAGTGTACAACCAGAGCCTGTCACCCAGCGTACAACTAGAGCCTGTCACCCAGTGTACAATTACAGCCTGTCACCCAGTGTACAACCAGAGCCTGTCACCCAGTGTACAACCACAGCCCATGACATTCTCTATCTCAGGTGGAAAGATGTGCATATTTACGTCACGTAATAGAATATAAGAGTCTGAAAAATAACAGTGTGCTGTGGATGAAAATGTTATTTACAGGGGCGAGTCAAAAACCCGTCTTCTATTAGACTGACCAGAGCAATGGTCAGAATCAGAATGAATGTTATATTCACATCCTAGATGGAGCTCCTCTCAGTCAATGCATTTATTTGTCTTTTATACCGTATATATTTTTATAAGCTTCACAGCAGCCACCATAGTGAGCTACGACAGAGATGCACTTATCAGTCTAATGTAAACATTTACATATTTACGTAGCGTAATATGACTTGGACCGTTTTAACCATTATTTTATGCTTTATCTATTTTTGAAAAATTGTGAATATTTTTGACTCGATTCTATAATTGTCTTCTAAATCCTTCTACGCTTTTTGAAAAAAATGCAGACCCCCAAAATGTATTTGGCCGCGGATCCCCCATCCTTTGTGGTGCCAGGGACCATGTGTAATGGAAGTTTGCTTTGGCCTTAGAGAACACCAGCTCATAGCTAGATCCATTAAAGATGCATAAAACACATCAATATAACATAATATTACGTTATCCCGCATTCATCCATTAATATTATTATTATTACTATTATCAATATGATAAATGGATGTCATAAAAGAGGAACTTTTGTCCAGTATGTGTGTAATGGAAGTTTGCTTTGGGCTACAGAATGCCAGCTCATAGCGAGATCCGCTGAGATGTATTAAACATGTTAACATGACCTAACATTACGTTTTTAGTACACAATAAAAGCAGGGCTGGGCTGAGTTTATGGCCGTGCAGTGGAGGGCATGGTTGGGACCAATGAGTCACATCCCAAAAAACCCAGGTTAAGACATCCCAGAGAAGTTGGGTTGAAACTAACTGAGAAGTGTTAACCCATTCAGAAAGGGTACACATTATTGTGTATCATATTTTTTTATTATTTGAATGAAATGAAATCACTGGCCTTTACAGGTAGGATGCTATTTTGGTCAAAATAAGGGTTAGTAGCACCTGAGAACTCCGGTGTTATTACTCACCCAGACTCCTCTTTCCAGATGTCCTTGTCTTTGTTCTGGTGGGACATGTTGAGAACCTTCTCCAGCTCCTGAAACACACCACGAACAACACCTTTAGCAGACACTCACAGTAAGCAAGGTAAACTAACACCAGGTAGAAATATTCATCTGGGATCAGAGAGTCTAACCCGTTTAATACCAAAGGCTTCCTTCAGACAATGCAGCAGCAGCAGCTTATAAAACAGCAATAGCAGAATAAAGAGAAATGGAAAGATTTTAGGAAAAAGAAAGAAGAAAAAAAGGAGAAATAAAATAAATAAATAAAAACTAAAGAATAAAATAAAATCAAAATAGCATTGACAAATTGTAATGAATACAAAATGACAGGTAACAATGAACCCGCCATCGATGTTAATTTGTCATTTTAGAGGTATTAAACAGTCCTTAAATTGACACTTAAAAGAAATGTGCAGATCCCCTCTATACACTTAAACTTTATGTTGGTTTGTTTACTGATGAGAGAGGGGACCCCCCCCCCCCAAAATAATTTGGGGACTGAGTGAGCACCCAAATTCCACAGGTTGAGAACCACCCCCCTGGGGACCCCCGTCCTGTGACAGTAGAACACAGTAACGTACCTTGATGCAGGAGACGGGACCCCCGTGGGGACCCCCACAGTAACGTACCTTGATGCAGGAGACGGGACCCCCGTGGGGACCCCCACAGTAACGTACCTTGATGCAGGACACAGGACCCCCGTGGGGACCCCTACAGTAACGTACCTTGATGCAGGACACGGGACCCCCGTGGGGACCCCCGTCCTCTGACAGCAGAACACAGTAACGTATCTTGATGCAGGACACGGGACCCCCGTGGGGACCCCCGTCCTCTGACAGTAGAACACAGTAACGTACCTTGATGCAGGACATGGGACCCCCGTGGGGACCCCTACAGTAACGTACCTTGATGCAGGACACTGGACCCCCGTGGGGACCCCCGTCCTCTGACAGTAGAACACAGTAACGTACCTTGATGCAGGACACGGGACCCCCGTGGGGACCCCTGTGGGGACCCCCACAGTAACGTACCTTGATGCAGGACACGGGACCCCCGTGGGGACCCCCGTCCTCTGACAGCAGAACACAGTCGTCCTCTGGGTTGGGGTCTATGAAATCATAGAGGTCCTGGTCTGTAAGGAGAGGAAACGTCACATCATTAAAGTCATACAGGTGCTGATCTGAAGGACGCAAGGAAAGGAAAACAGTCTACATTGACTGTTTAGAGCAGGGGTTCCCAAACCTTTTGTCTCAGGGCCCCATAAATATGTTTTTAATCCAAAGCACCCCTACAGTATAATTTTCACTCCCAGCACCTTATATTTATAGCATATCATCGTCGTCGGGTGGAAACCTTGTATTTATCATGTATAAAATGTACTAAACTAGTGAAAACAGCCGATCTACAAGCACACAACGCCGTAGATCTGCTGTTTTCACTAGTTTTGTGCGACAGTCTTGTATGACGAAGCAGGGCTTTGCTTTACCAAAAGACGTACACATTTGAAACTTGCCCGATAGTGACGATATGCTAGTGATTATGTTGCGAGGAAAAAGTTGAGATAATAGCCATGTTGGTTAGACCTGACTGAAAATAACTTTGTACTTCAAGTTTAAAATGATACTAAATATTTTTTCAAGTGTCCAAATGAATCCCAAATATTATCAAATGATCTCGCGGCACCCCAGGGTGCCCCGTCACCCACATTGAAAACCCCTGGTTTAGAAAACAAGTCTGTATGTACTGTATGTACTGTATGTACTATATGTACTGTATGTACTTATTGGTGGTGATGTCACCGAGAATAATAATAATAATAATAAACTTTATTTATATAGCGCTTTTTAAGACAGAGTCACAAAGTGCTTGACAGTAAAAACGAAGGTGCAGCAAAGAAAACAAAACAAATCAACAATATCGTTACAGTAACATCATATCAGAAATAGGAAAAGCAAAAATAAGAAGATATAAAAAGCATACAAGGAACAATAAAAACAACGGTGAAATCACATGTGCTAGGGGTTGAAAGCAGCTCTATAAAGGTGGGTTTTTAGCAGTGTTTTAAAACGGGGCAAAGAATCAGCAAGTCTTATATGTTCCGGTAGGGCATTCCAAAGCGTTGGGGCTCTAAAAGAAAAGGCCCGTTCACCTCTTGTAATGTAATTACAGGTAGGAATGATCAGCAGTCCTTTGCCTGAGGATCTAAGAGCACGAGACGGTTCATAGGGGACGAGTAGATCAGATATATAAGAGGGTGCGAGGCCGGACAGGGCCTTGAACGTGATGAGTGAGATTTTAAAGTCTATTCTAAATGAGATAGGTAACCAGTGCAGGGAGGCTAAAATAGGTGTGATGTGGTCAAATTTTCTGGTGCCAGTTAAAAGTCTTGCAGCTGCGTTCTGAATGAGTTGGAGGCGATGAATTGATTTTTTAGAAAGGCAGGAGTAGAGGGAATTGCAGTAGTCTAGGCGTGAATAAATAAATGCATGGATGACCTTTGTCAGATCAGGGGTAGACAGAAAGGGTTTAATTTTAACTATATTCCTGAGATGGTAGAAGGCAATTTGGACAACCTTTTTTATGTGCGTTTCAAGGGAGAGGTCCGAGTCGAGGAATACACCCAGGTTTCTGACTGTGGGTTGTAGGTTGGGTAGCAGTGGCCCGAGGTTATTTATTATGGGAGCTGGGTCTTTGGGCGGGTTAAATACTATAATTTCGCATTTGGTGTTGTTTAATTGGAGAAAGTTAACGGTCATCCAATTTTTTATGTCTGCATAGCAGTGGAAGTTAATGTTATGTGCCCGTATAATGTTTCCCAGAGGAAGTAAGTAGAGGGAGAAGAGGATGGGACCTAGAATCGATCCCTGGGGGACGCCACAGTGTAGGTGGGCCTTAGACGAAGTCGACTCGCCGATGCAAACTGAGAAGTGTCTATCGCTCAGATAGGAGTGGAACCATTTAAGGGCGGAACCAGAGATGCCCACACAGTTCTCCAGGCGGTTGATGAGGACAGCGTGGTCAATAGTGTCGAAGGCTGCAGTCAGATCTAAGAGGACAAGAACGGAGGAGTTGCCTAAATCTGCTGCCATGAGGAGGTCATTTACGACTTTCAGGAGGGCCGTTTCAGTGCTGTGGAGTGCACGAAAACCTGATTGGAATTTCTCGAAGAGATTGTTTCCACTCAGGTAGTCGACCAGCTGGGTGAAAACCACCTTCTCTAGGACTTTCGAGAGGAAGGGAAGCTTAGATATGGGTCTGTAGCTAGTCAGCGAGGAGGGGTCAAGGTTGGGCTTTTTTAGAAATGGGGAGACCAGAGCCATTTTGAAATAAGAAGGGACAGTGCTAGAGGACAGGGAGCTATTGACAACAGACAGGATGTGGGGGGCGACAGTGGGCAAAATCTCTTTGAGGAGGGAGGTGGGGATGATGTCTAGGGGACAGGAGGAGGGTTTCATGTGCCTAATGATGTCCAGGAGAGTAGCAAGAGATATTTGAGTGAAGGAGGCAAATGAGAAGGCAACTTCTGTAGCATTTGAGATGGGCACTACTGCTACAGACTGTGTGTTAGTCAACTGAGACCTGATGGAATTAATTTTATTGGTGAAGAAGCTGAGAAATTGATCACAGCGTTCTGGGGAGGCTTGTAGGTTAGGATTTTGGGGGGCTCCTACTGCCTGTTCAATAGTCCTAAATAGGGTGCGTGAGTTCTGGTAGTTGTTGGAGATGAGATTGGAGAAATATAGAGCTCTTGCAGCTGAGACTGCCTCGTTGTAGCCTTTTAGAAGGTCTTTTAAACTTTCATAGAAAACAATTAGTTTGGAGGTCTTCCATTTACGTTCTGTTTTCCTCAGTTCTCTTCGCAGGGCCCGAGTGTGGTCATTGAGCCATGGTGACACTGGCTTAGACAGGTGGGACTTTGTTTTGAATGGGGCAACAGAATCAAGGGTGGTTTGGCAAATGGTGTTGAAGTAGTTAAGCTGAGTGTCAGTAGTGTCAAATGCAGCTGGAACGGTGGCAGACGAAATAAAAACAGACCTAAATTTACTGGCGGTTAGGGGGTTAATAATGCGAGAGTATGTAGGGGCTGGGGGTGGCATGGGGGGAGGGGGATTCAGTGCATTAAAAACAATGGTGTAATGATCCGATACGCCCAAACGGCTGGTTTCTAGGTTTGAGATGTTAACCCCAGAGGACAATACCAAGTCGAGTGTATGTCCCCTGTCGTGTGTAGGGCCAGTAGGGTGAAGATAGAAATCAAAAGATTCCACGAGAGTGGTGAAATCTTCGGCTAAGGTGTTATTGGGGCAGCAAATATGAATGTTGAAGTCCCCCAACAGAATTACTCGCTCAAATTTAGGCATGGCGAGTAATAAAAGATCTGAAAATTCTGTGATAAAAGATGTGTTGGGTTTAGGAGGACGATAAACTAGAATACACAGCGTTGACTGTTGCTTGAAGCAGATGGCCTGGTGCTCAAATGAATTAAAATCTCCAAATGAGATGGGAGTGCAGGAGAAAATTGAATTATAAATAATGGCCACACCACCTCCACGACCACGACGTCCACTGCTGGAGGGCCTGGATTTCTGAAGGTAGGTATGGGTGGGGGGAGAGGCTGCATTCAGTAAGCTAAAGTCGTTTTTTAGCCAGGTCTCGGTGAGGAAAAGGAAGTCAATATTGTTTGTAGTTATAAAGTCATTGCAGACGAATTGTTTATTATTAAGCGACCTGACGTTCAGCAGTGCAAGTTTGGCATTGTTTGAGGGTCTTTGTGATGTTAGGGGGGCAAAAATCAATTCTCTAAGGATTCTGGGAACCGTAACATGGAGCAGGTGGGAGTGTGTTTTTCTGGAATGCTGAGTGATTAAAACGGGGATAAATGAAGGAGTTGGATCTATGATGGTAAAAACGTGAGTGGGTCTAATATGGGAATTAACAGTGGAAGTAACGGAGGAAGGTCCGCCCGACCATAGGGGGGCAGTGTAGCGACGTTTGGCGCTTGGGTGGAGCTGGCCGGATGTGGCCAGGGAGGGGGTGTGGACAGCCTGGTCAGACGGAGCAGAGAGTCAGGATTGTTGTGATCGGTGAGCGGCCACAGATCTGCGTAAATTGTTCATTAAAAGTTTGCAGCCTAGGCTGTTTGGATGTAGGCCGTCGGATAAAAATAAAGAGGAGCGATCCCAAAAAAGAAAAAAGTTTTGGATGTAGTGGAGGTTGGTAAAGA